>NW_027281633.1:0-338179 GCF_046629955.1 Centroberyx affinis | reverse complement strand
CCTACTATCACTCAACAGTGTGTATGCTAAAGAGTTAGCACCAGAGCCACCTTCACCTCCTGTGGAACCAGGGAAAGTAGTCCCTGGTTGTTCAAAACTGTGTATTATTTTTATATTACATTTCATATAAATTTTTTATTTAATTAATTTTAATTTTTATTTACCGTTTAGCTTTATAGCTGCTACAAGGGTGCTAAAGGGCTACTATCACTCAACATAGTGTATGCCAGTGGTTCTCAACATGGGGTCCGGGGACCACTAGGGGTCCTTGAGGGGGTTCCAGGGGGTCCCCAGCAAATTGATGGATTGTGAAACTTAAGCATTATTTCATTTACAAGAAGTAACACAATTATAACATGTAGAAGAATGACTGTTTTGATCATAGTTTCTCTGTTATCTATCTACCTACAATACAGATAGTCATGGAATTCTGGACAAAATCATATCTAACAATAAAAATATTCTCAGATTTGGGGCCAAGATACAAAATCAAATAGGGGTCCATGGCTCTAATGTGGACTAAATTAGGGTCCTTGATATGAAAAAGGTTGAGAATCACTGGTGTATGCTAAAGTGTTAGCATGGAGCCTGCTATCATTAAACATAGTGTATGTTAAAGTGTTAGCTAAAGAGCTAATGATCTACTGGGGACACATGGATGATTTCAGTGTGTAACAGCCAAGCTGACCTATGGGGCAATCCTCCCAAAAAAGTGTTGCATTGCTTTAATGTCACTGTGCAGACAGGATGGAACAGTTTCTTTGGAAGCCATGGCTGGTTGAGAGCAATGCCCACACCGCTCTTATAAAGGATGAGAATCGAGATGGAAAGAGCATTTACAAGTCTGGATAAACGACAGAACCTAAACGGTGAGAAAGCAAACGGGTCAGCATTGAAATTACATACATAGTCAGATCTTAAGGCTTTAGGGACCACAGAGGAAAAGGGGATCACTTTACTTCTAACATCAACACCTTGTATCCCTGCACAAAAAACCCTATGGCTATAGGTTTGGGACAGATGTGGGTCAAATAATGCTTGAAAATATAGATTTTTTTACGGTTTGATTTCGCTTTCTTAGGTGCCAGAGGGGTGGGGCTTGCCTCATAAAATAATACAACGAGAGCCAGATTAACTCGATTGGCAGCTTGACATGTTAAACCCCACCCATCTTGCACTCCAAGGAGGGTAAAACAAACACTCTCCGAAATATTTACAACTGATATTTGACCCAGGTCTGGTTTGGGGTCATGTTCACTCATCCACACTTTAGGAGGAACTTGTCTAAAGTAAAGCTTTTTTTTTTTTTTTTATTCCGGTTTCCCTATTAGCTTTACCATTAACTTCAAGTCACTTCCAGTTTGCAAATCGTCATTTCTAAAAAAGTGAAAGTTGGATTCGTTTGCTTTGTGTTTCACTTTGTGGTGGAAAGCTACAGGATAAGTTATATGATATAATGATGCCAGTATTTAATACACAGCGGGGGGGGGGGGGGCAAGTTAGCTTATTATGCAGATGTTGTTGTGTCTCTCTCCTCCAGTTGGGGTCAAATCCATTAGGAGATAGGTTTAAAAATCAAAAAGCTCTTATTTTCTGAAGGAAGTGTAGTCTTTCTAGTGTGTCCTGTGATGCACCTTCATTCCCAGGCCATTTGAAACACATTAAAAACAGCCGCTCCCTATCTTTAATGCGTGAGGAGCGATGGATTTGACCCGACCTTGACCTCGGCTGCCTATTTCGCTAACACACCTCCGCACTTAGATATAGGATCGAGAATGCAGCAGTCTACTGTCTTTTTTCCTCTCGCACAAAAGTATAATACACACAAATAATCCTTTTTTTGACCTCACGTCGTCGCAGATAATAGAAAACAAAAGAAACACATCCACGACGAAAACAAACGAAAAACTGGGGGGGGGGGGGGGGAAGCTTCATGTAATCGTTTTTAAAAGCGGAACCTTTCTCAAGGCTTATCAGTGAATCGTTTAAGCAGCAAGATATTTACAAGAAAAACAGACACATTCTTTGTCCTTTTCCTTCCTGGTCAGAGTTCAGCCAGTGCCTATTCACGCCGAGGGCGGGGGGGGGGGGGGGGGGGTCGTGCGATCCTGTTTCCACGGAGACGGACCTTTCACCCGCTAATCCTCCACACGCAGGAACTTAAAAGAAGGAAGAGGCACTTCTTGAATGGCTGGTTTGTTTGTTGTCCCCCCCCCAAAAAGGTTGTTTTTTTTACAGTAGTCCTCTCCCCCCTGTCAGGTAAAGCAGACGTTTGGTTGGTTGTTCCTCTGTCTCGACACCGGGTGGCGCTGTTGTCTCAGTGGCCTGATGCAGGTAGGCACTTGGTAGTGATGCTCTGAGGGAGTCCGGGGCTCTGCTATGTCATCAGGATGGGCTTCTGCCTCACCTCCAGGATATCTGGGCAAGGAAATAGAAGCTTTACTACAAGAAGAACTCGTTAAATCTCTTAAATCAAATAAGATAACAGGGTATCAGAAAGCCAAATTCAACACTTTTTAAGCTTTTTAATGCTGCCTGGAATTGGATTTAAGACCAATTTAATATTCTGTTTCAAGAACATATTAAGTGAAAATATATGAATGAAAGTTATGGGAAAAAAGAGTGACAGTATTATGATGCTGTGTGAAAAAACAGCAGTAAAACATACTGAGACAAACGAAAATGAATGAAAATATGTATGATATGAAAATATACACGACACATTTTTCTTTATTTTTACTATTTTCCACATTTTAGAATAATAGTTAAGACATCAGAACTATGAAATAACACAAATGGAATTATGCAGTGACCAAAAAAGTGTTAAATCAAAACTATTTTATATTTTAGATGCTTTGCCTTGATGAAAAGGCAAAGGCTTTGGAAAGATATTCATACATAGGATCAACTTCACTATTTATATTTGTCTAAGACAGTGATTCTCAACCTTTTTCATATTAAGGACCCTAATTTAGTCCACATTAGGGCCACAGACCCAAATCTGAGAATATCTTTTATTGCTAGATATGATTTTGTAATTCTTCTACATTCTCTAATTGTGTTAACTTCTTGTACATGAAATAATGCTGAAGTTTAACAATTCATCAATTTGCTGTGGACCCCCTGGAACCCCCTCAAGGACCCCTGGTGGTCCCCGGACCCCTTGCTGAGAACCACTGGTCTAAGAAACTAATTTCAAGCATTTAAGCAGAAGCCTTTAGATCAAAAGGATCAAAAACAAAGTACATTCAATCAGGTGTGTCCAAATGTTTGACCGGTAGTGTACTAAAAACTATAATATATTCAGTATGAAATAACTGAAAAAAACAATTTGTCTTATAAAATGTGTTGAATTTACAGATGTCAATAAGTGGCAGTGTGAGACGTTGACCTCTGACCTGTGGTGATGCGGTGGAGCGGCAGGGTGACGTAGGTGAGGTGGGAGTAGAGCAGGAAGTACTCCTCCGTCCGGTTGAGCTTGAGCCAGGAGCCGACCAGCGATCGGCCCGTCCCGGACAGGGAGCGGGAGCGCAGGTTGGTGGTGTTGTGGAGATCTGGCAGAATACACACACACACACACACACACACATTGCTTTGACCTTCATCGACACGGTCAACCAAATCTACAGGTCTTCTCTCTTTGAATTCAAGCACTCGCACCCTCGGCCTGGAAACTTTTGTGTATCTTTCCAACAATATTTCTTGTTTGGCACGTTCAGCTCAAGTTTCAAGGCATCTATAGTCTGATTTCCACATATGGGTCAAATAAGGCTGAACAAGTCACTTTAAGTTTGTCAGTTTCATCATATTTTAAAGGTGCACTAGGCGAGATTTTATGCAAAAATCTCCCTGTCTTATCAAATATTTAAATTAATAGTTCACCCAAAAATTTTAGTCATTTGTTACCCCTCATGACAGTGGAAATACCGCTGTGTTTTATGTGGACATACAAGCTGTTAGCTTCAAATGGGAATAGGGTCCTTCAGAGTTCCCAAAAGGGCAAAAAAATGACCATTAAATAACTCAAACAGCATAATCCAAGTGTTCTGAAGACAAACAATTACCCTTTGGGTCCAATAGACCAGTGATTCTCAACCTTTTTTATATTGTTTTTATATGATTTTGTCCAGAATTCTATGACTATCTGTATTGTAGGTAGAGAGATAACAGTGAAACTATGATCAAAACAGTCATTCTTCTACATTCTCTAGTTGTGTTCACTTCTTGTCAATTAAATAATGGTTAAGTTTAACAATTCATCAATTTGCTGGGGACCCCCTGGAACCTCCTCAAGGACCCCTGGTGGTCCCCGGACCCCACGTTGAGAACCACTGCAATAGACCTATATTTGCACCAGTATGCAGCACAAGCAAGTCTTCATTGAAACAGTTCTTTGCCCAACCTAATTTATTTGAACCTGAATATTAAGTGCAGGAGTGTCAACATGGATATGGGTAAAGATCACAAAGGTTGACATGTGGGTGTGTGCAAGCATGAACGCTTTTGAAAACAGCAGTTTTACTACTGCTACATACTATCTGTCTTTTGGACTCAATGCAGTTGTTTGGCTTCAGAACACTTGGATTATGTTGCACGAGCTGTTTGGAGTCATTTTATGGTCATATTTTTTTTGCATTTTTTGAAACTCTAGGAAGAGAAAAGAAGCGGTTCTCAGCCACTTCAGTGGTTCTGAAGACGGCTGACATAGCTAACTTGCTATGGCAGGGTTTCTCTGCCTCTGTGATGTATGTAACATTTGTGTCTGATAGTCTTATCTGGATTGTTCTGTTTAGTTTCTTTTGTGTGTTTTTTTTTTTTTTTTTTTTGTCCCCTTTTCCCTTTACCCTTCGAGAGGTCCTTTTGTCCTCTCGCTAGGCCGTCATTGTAAATAAGAATTTGTTCTTAATTGACCTGCCTGGTTAAATAAAGGTTAAATAAAAAAAAAAAAATAAAAAAATGTGTCAACATACAAACTTCACCGGTGTTTCGACTGACATGAGGGTGAGTAAATAATAACAAAATTGTCATTTTTAGGTGAACTATTCCTTTAAGTTGTACGATTTCTTTTACAACTTGTTACCTATCTATATAAAAAACAGCTCATAGCCAGCACCTAATGCAAGGAATGTACATAGACTATAAAATACATTCACATTAAGTCCTGTAAAGTGACTCATTTGTAAAATTCCCTGATATTCCAGAACTGATGAAATTCCCTGTCTGGAATACACCTCTCATGATTCTGTGATATTGCAGAAATTCCATGACCAGTGGGAAGTCTGCTTCTACCTTCATCTTCCTCCTCCCTGAAGAACTCTTCACTGTCGTTCGCCGAGTGCGACTTCTTCATCTCGGCGATGCGGTTGCGGGGCACCTTGCGCCGTAGAGACGGGGAGAAGAAGGAGGGCCGGTTCCTCTCCGGTGTTGGAGGTGTGCTGAAGGAGGTCACCTGAGGGAGGACACAAAGTGATCAACCTCAAACACTACGGATGGAACCATACATTCAGCTCTAAACGATACTGCGGTTCACGGTTCAATATTATCATGTTATTTTGAGCAAAATCTGAATGAAGATAATCTGTTTTTATTTCTGAGGGAAAACGAAACAAAAGTGCAAACCATAAACGGTTTCTGTGAATTACATTTAAAACTATTAAAGACCTTTTCAGTGCCAGTTCAAATAAAATTAAAAGACCAATTTCATCCCAAGCCTGAAGAGTGAAAAAACAGCTCAATTAGTCCTGTCATAATCACCATGATATATTATACATTACCAGTTATGCTAATGAGCGTATTAATTAAGCTCATTAATGCAAACACTTCTATGTCAACACACTTGTCTCCACATAACACATGGGTATTCCGTATCTTGCAGCATTAAGGAGTTATACTAGTTTCAAGAGAATGATTTTGATGATGATGATGATGATGATGATGATGATGATGATGATGATGATGATGATGATGATGATGATGATGATGATGATGATGATGATGATGATGATGATGATGATGATGATGTAATGATATTGACAGCTGATGTTATAACTTCACTTATTACATTCTTATTCTTACAACACTATTACATTATCAGTAAATACTATTATTACATCATCAGTTACGATCAAAGGTGTTACACTCTTATTAAGGAATAATGTAATGTTAATGTAATGCTGTGATGTTATTACATTATCTGGCAATTTATTACAATAACAGCTTTCCACATTAACATTTGGCCCAAATGGTAACTCCAATGACATAAACACTAACCCTCTCTATAATACTGAGCCAGTTTTCTATGCTGGTGCTCACCCTAGTTACACAGCAAGGTATAGTTACATCAGATGCTGTGTATTGGTAAATATGGGTTCAGTCCCCATGTAGAATCAGCCTCATTTCAGACTCAAAACTCTTCTGAGGTCAGCATCAGTCCAATAGCTAAAAGCAGACACATGGGCCCACATCTGGAAGACAGACCGACTAAATCATGCATAATGCAGTCCAGCAACATGTATTATTGATGATGACCTGATTTCCTCCATACACACACAAACACACGCACACAACACATTCACTTTTCTGCTAGTTACAGCCGGCTTCGTATCTGCCTGGCTAGCTGTGGGTTTCTGTTCTGCTTCTGAACCCCTGGCCACAGACAGACATGAGGAACTGAGCGGCTCCAAACTCCAGGTCAGTTGACATGTTGGTTATGAAACAGGAATCATAGTGTTGTGGCTTCATGAACTCAGGGTATCTGCAGGATTTTTTTTACATAAAATCTTTCCTAGTGCAGCTTTAAGATCCAGAAGGTTTGCACAACTTCACAGTCACAGAATGAATAATCTGTGGTTTCTACATCCTCAGTGCAATTATGCCAATTGTTGAAATCCAAGTGACATGGTTTAGAAGTAGCGTGAGTGTATGCCTCTGTGTGTGTGTCCTCACCCTCTCGTGCATGGGTGAGTCCTGGTCCTCCTCGGTCCCGCAGGGGGACGTGTCGCCCGTCGGCACCCTGCTGACGGCCATCTCGGCGTGGCCTTTCCCCTGCGGACCCTTCATCCTCACGAACTCCATGTTGTTGTACTTGTAGAAACCAAAGGACATCCTCTGGGCCATCTTGGCAGCCACACTCACCTATAGCACACGTATTACAGAAGCTTAGATTAAATGGTACTTGACTTTGTAGTAATCCAGATAGCTTGTTAGCTCCTCACCCGGTTGTCGTAGACCTTCTTGAGGGCTTCGTAGCGGATGGAGCCTTGGAAGATGACGCCCTGGAATGTGTTGCTCTTGTCACTGGCCACCAGCTCCACACACACCATCTCCCCCTCGCCCACCGTCATATCACTGAAGACCTGCACACATACACACACATTTATATGACTATAGCCTACTTGTGAGGACCTTCATTGAGAGCATTCATTCCCTAACTCCTAACCCTGCTTAACCTTAACCCCTAACCTAAACCTAATTGTAATCTAAACCCTAAACCCAATTCCTAAACCTAAACTGCCCCTTACAGAAGTGAGAACTGGCAAAGTGTCTTCACTTTGGAGGATTTTCCTCATCTTTCTATCCTAGCAAAAACATTTGGACATAGAAATACAATGCAAATACTATCAATTTGCTGGTAGATACCCAGCTGACATGGAGTTATTTAGCTTAGTATACTCCCACCAGGAACAACACAAAGCGGTTCTCCCTCACTTGTGAACAACCAAAAACTTTCATTGATTTCCTCCCTGGAGAGAATTTGCTTAAAACCGGTGTTTTTCCCTCCAGCTGACCTATAAAGACAGGTGTTAGTGCAGGAGCTTGTTTTTAAATGGAGTGAAAAAGCATGAAGTCACACTTCATTACGTTGGCGGCATCAAGTCGATCTGCTCGCCTACCATGAGCCCCGCTGCACATCACTTTAGTCAATCAGCTCCTCTGGCATCTCACTGGAGAGAGCGATGGGTTCATTCAAAAAGACAAGACCGTTTTAGCATCTTTACACAGGTTACCTGTTAGTTTTCGAATTGATTTTACTGATTACCTCTAAGGCAGGGATGGGTCTGGCACCAATCTATATCACAGACTTTTTAACCCCAAAAGAGGCAGTTTTATTGGCTGTTCTGAGGTCTAGATTAAAAAGAAGAGATTCCCATTGGCTGTTCCAAAGTCTAGATCAAAAACAAGAGGTTCATATTGGCTGCTCCAAGGTCTAGATGAAAAACTAGAGGTTCCCATTGGCTGTTCTAAAGT
This sequence comes from Centroberyx affinis, assembly GCF_046629955.1. NCBI lineage: Eukaryota > Metazoa > Chordata > Actinopteri > Beryciformes > Berycidae > Centroberyx > Centroberyx affinis. The sequence goes on along the minus strand of NW_027281633.1, from coordinate 329,932 downwards.
CTAGATTAAAACCAAGAGGTTCTTATTAGCTGTTCCAAAGTCTAGATTAAAAACAAGAGGTTCTCATTGGCTGTTCCAAAGTCTAGATCAGAAACAAGAGGTTCATATTGGCTGCTCCAAGGTCTAGATGAAAACCTAGAGGTTCCCATTGGCTGTTCAAAAGACTAGATTAAAACCAAGAGGTTTTTATTAGCTGTTCCATAGTCTTAAAAACAACAGCAGGGCTCCTATACCCAATTTACACTTAGCCACTTCATGCGTCTTGAGCTGATCGGGTAGCTATATTAGTAGTAGCACTAATAGTAGTAGTAGTATGATAGGACAAAAGGTGCAGTTACCTCCTCAAAGTTGTCGATCATAAAGAAGATATTTGGGTAGCTCATCTTGGACTCTTCCCCTTTGCTATCCATGGCATGTTTGCTGGGAGATGCAAACACTTCCTGAGAGACGGGGGACAAGAACAAGACTTAAAGACAACTTAATTAATGACCGCTGAGATAAATGAGGCCTGAAACGTGCTAATTGGAGTGTTGTACTAATCTAATGACAGTGTCTCTGGCTAGCTGAAGAGCTTGGTGGACTCCGGTTTTCCTACCTGACACTTCTTCTTGTGGATGTGGATGTCTCCTGCATCTGAGCGTGTGCAGACGGCACAAGTCACCACGTAGTCCAACTGAAAGACAGCAGTTTCAGGTCAGTGTGGGTATCAGTACTCCTTGGTATACAAAGCCTATCCCAAAGTCTACATCAGCTTCCTTCAAGGATGAATGAAGTCTCTAAGTGAATAAGTACATTAGTGCCTAGGTGTCTGTCTATGAATCTATGCATCTATCTGTTAGTCCAGGCAAAATAGGCCAGAATAAGGCCAAATCGGTCAGATTTGAGCAAACACACTCAAATTTGGACTTGTGTACAGTTCGATATCTTGAACATTTTCAGAATTCCAATTATGGCACATCTGTTCAGGACACCAAACTGTATATACATATCAATTTTTATGCTTTACGCAAATGTCAATTATTCATGTACATTTAGCCTGGGCTATATACACAGTATGTATTTCTCTATTACTTTTGCTACTGCAACAACCTAATTTCCCATGGGGATCAATTAAGTTTAATCTTATCTATTCATCCATTCCCCCACTGACACATCCACTCAATTTAGTATGGAAACAGTACATGGGAGTAGGCAATTGAAAATGGCAGCGAATCTGACCTTCTGTAAGATGAGGTTCAGGTAGACGCTCTCCTCCCAGTCGATGTCAGGGTCACCGAGGCCAGGCAGCTTCTTGGAGTCCCTTCTGTAAACCTCCACCTCAACCTGAAACACAGCAGACAGACTCCGTCATCAACATTACCATCATTATGCTTTTGTCATACACAATATGCTTAACAATATATAGCACTGCTTCAGGGTATTTTGGTGCTCTCCTTCCACATCGAGGTTGCATTTGGCGTGCTATTGAGATTAACATCATCCTCGTCTTCTAGAAGCCTTTCCATCCTCTTGATTTGAGGGTTCATGTCCATGTATTCAGGGCATGTGTGATCTGATCCTTACTGGACCCAAGGACATTTTTCTCAGCTTCAAATTTGATCTCAGTGACCATAAATACTGGTGAAATATATCTCTATGCTGACGACACGGTTCTCTACTGTGGAAACCTGCAGCTCGCCTTCACTTCTCTACAAAAAGCTCTAGTCTCAAACTTGAGTTCAGTCTCACACTTGTGCTGAATGCTCATAAAACTAAATATATGTTGTCATCCAAAGCCAGAAATATTAATTACAGTGACTTGCAGATCAGAACTCTTTTTTTTTTTTTTTTTTTTAATATGTTTTTTTGAATTTTTCATTATCCACTTAACAAAGGACAGAAAGGGATAACAACAATCTAAGGTGTAAAACGTAACACTGTACAGCTCAGCACAGACAATCAAAGAAAAGAGAAAAAAAAAAGGAAAACAAAAAGGCAGATCTGTCGAACAGCGGGACATGCTCCATTATTATCCTATTCCAACCAGAGATCGTGGGAGCCTTACAGGAAATCCACTGAAGTAATATGTTTTTCTTTGCTCAGAATGTCAGGACATTAAACAGTTTTCTATGATGTACATTAGTAATGTGCACACTAGGGGGACCAAGGAGAAGTGATACTGGATCCAGTTCAAGCTCAGTTCCTAACGTTCTGCATTTCATTCAGGACAGTTTCCCAGTATTTTTGTAATTTGGGGCAGGACCAAAGACAATGTGTAAGGCTGCCAGTATTTGTTTTGCATTTAAGGCACAATGGGGAGGTGGTGGGCTTACATTTGGAGAGGCGATCAGGTGATAAATGCACTCTGTGTAATATTTTGAGTTGCAATGCCCTGGTTTGGTTACAGATTGTTATTTTTTTTGTATTGTTCCAGATACCCGCCCACGTATCTTCTGTAATCTCTATAACCAGTTCCCTCTCTCAGGTCTGTCCCAGCTCCCGAAGACCAACTGCAGAGTAATTCCTCAGAATGTTATTTAAGACACTGATTGATGTATCTCCTACAGTACAAAACATCTGCTTTTCAATATCAGAGACATTAAAATCAGTTAACAAGGACGTTTTTTTCTTAATATAATCTCTTATCTGAAAGAAACAAAAGAGGTCATTTCTGGATACATCATATTTCTGTACTATCTGATTAAAGGTCATGAGGACTCCGTCTTCAAAGAGGTCCCCGAAGGAAGAGATACCCTTCGAATCCCAATGTTTGAAACCTATGGATGTAAACCCAGATCGTCCTTCAATACGTTGTACTGCCCTCCAAGCCCTAACTGTATTAATTGTTATTGGGTTATTGCAACAATCTTTGACTGATTTCAGATTTCCTAGAAAGAGTAAATTTTGAAGAGGACACTTAGACAGCGAAGCTTCAATATACAGCCAAGTTGAGGAAGTATTATTATGAACCCAGTCCGTCACATATTGTAAAAGGGCACTCAATTGATATTTTTTGAGGTCTGGAAGATCCAGACCACCCACCTCACTTGGGAGATGTAAGGTGGACATTTTAATGAAAGCTCTTCGTTTACGCCAAATGAAAGAGCCAAACCAAACATTGCAGATCAGAACTCTTAATGCTTAGTGCTCATATTGAGAGAGTGAATATGAACAACTTGAAGTTATACTATGCAATTTCCACAAATTGGTGGCCTTAAATGAAGGAATTTAATACCAGAAACCCTGTAAGGTGACGTCAGTAAACTTTACCAACGCAGCCAATCTGTGATGCTGTATACCGGAAGGGATGAGAGAGGCAAAAGCAGCTGGGGGTTCAGTGCCTTGCTCAAGGGCACCTCGGTATCAGTTATTGAGAGAGGGGAGAGTGTTACTCAGTCACTTTCCCTACCCACTTTTTCCCAGTCTGTCTGGGGATTTGAACCGATGGCCTTTGAGGCACTTCTCTAACGTCTAGCTGCCACCAACCCATATAGTCTGGAAAGAGAGGGGCCCGTCCCTCAGTATTAGATAAAGGTTGAATGAAATGAAATGAAATGACCTCTGAGCGTCCCACAGCAGGGGGTTACGGGTCGAGAGGGGGGTGTGTGGGTCCGCCAGCTGAAAGCTCATGCTGCTCAGTGAGGCAGAACGCCGTCACTGTCTTGCAATGACCGAATTTCGCTTCCATTTCCCAGACCTGACGTGCTCTACGGAACAATAAATGGGTTCCTGTCTGAGGAGGTTCAGCGTAGCGATTCTCTCCCTCCATCTCCCTCAAACCTTCTAACCAGACCTGATGAAGGTCTCTGTCAACCTCTCTCTGAAGGGAGGTGGGGGGTCTTGACATGTCAGGCGTCACATCACTCAAAAACCATTTAGAGCACAGGAGCGGTTGCCATGGTTACATTATGGAACGTGTGTGTGTGTGCGTCTCTAGGTAGGGAATACCCCCAGAGGGCAGAAGTGAATTAGTGTCTTTCTCAAAGACAACAAAGGGACAGTAGCTTAATGCACAGTCAAATGCCACAAAGAGAAACCGTATTAGGTAGAGTAACAATGATAAGAAAGAGGATGTACACATACACCCTCCAAAACCACTGTGAACAACACCCTTCAAATTGAGGTTTTGATTAAAGTAGTGACTCATTTTATGTTGAAGTGAAAACTATTCAGTCAATACAGGAGGTGGTTCTCCTTTTGCTATCTTTTGCCAGTCTGTAAAACATTACTGGGAAAGAAATCTATCATTATGTGAATCGCTTAATCCAAACTCTAATCTTAACCCTGAAGCCAAGTCTTAATTCTAAACTAACCTTAAACCGTTATGTTGGAAGAAGAACAGGAACACACACACAGCTTCTCACCAAATCTGCACTCCAATCTATCTAATCTGGGGTTTTGGCTCGATGTTTTCTGACTGCTGTCACTTGTGTGCGTTTTAATACGTCTGAGTACAATGAGGCAGACATAGAGATGACGGTAAACCCAACCTGGCCAAAGAACGATGCTATGTAACCACGGCAACCCAGGGATAGGGGGGACAGAGATGTAGGATAAGATACAAAAGGCAGACAGAGACTCAGTCCAGCCGAGCATTATAAAATATGAAATTACAAGACTCTCTGCTCTCCTGGCCATTTGGAACTATACTCTCATTATCTGGACATTCAGTCCTTTGTCAGTAATATGACTACAAAACCATATGAAACAACTCTTTACATTGACATTTATGTATGCACATTTAAATTATGTTTACATTTACAGCACATTTGCAGGTCCTTAAAAAGTCTTAGATTATCTATATTTAAGGTGTTTTTTTCACCATGTTATGCAGGTTTACGTTTGATACTGCTCATTTATAGTTTCAGAACTTTCATTCACTATGTTCAGTGGGAAATGTCGCCCACACTTTTGTTTTCTTCATTTTGGATGTTCAATCCAACTCCATGTAGCATTATAAAGGCCTCAAAAAGTCAGACTTTTTGGCTTTATGAAATCCTGATTTATCGACAATTATGTGGAGTTTGTTCAAAAAAAATGTGTGACTCAACAACAGATGTGTCACAGCCAGCTCTAGCTCTGTGTGTGTGTGTGGAGTGCGTTTGAGTTATTTTGCTTCTGTATGGCGTCTGGCTGGCAGTACAGTTGGTGTCTGCCTGGAGTAATGACAAACTGGTGAAAGCCTTGGCTGATGGGAAAATTGATCGCCTCTACGGTGTTGCCAGTGCCATTTATCTCATCTAGCGGTATTGTGCTTGGCCTTTGTGGCAAGCCGCTCATCTCCCGTCCTCACAGATAGGAAGTGGGAAACGACAACGCCGGTCTAGCGTACAAATATGACATTGTGCTGCTTTTATCCACATGACAAATGAGCATGAGCGACTGATGTAATATTTCCCTGCTTGATTCCAGCTGTCCCACCAAGCTGTCTGGCTAGACAGTGCGAAGCGGGGAGCTTGCTGATGGTGTTTGGTGCACAACTTGGTGACTGAAGTAAGCAGGTCCGCTCTGTTCCAGACAGCATGGATGACTTTTTTCCAGATCACTACCAGGATAAAAAATGGCTTTGGCTGATCTTAATGTAGTGGGGTGGACCAAAAAGGACCGTTTCTGATTTGGTGTCAGTAAGTTGTTAAAGATGTAATAAGCAAAATGTTCTGACCACTAGAGGGCGACGGAAACCACAAAAACGTTTGTAAACTAGAAGGGCACTGGGAGAGCGCAGACCTCCGCCAAGGTTCGTGCTATTATTGCTTGTTCGTGAGTTGGATCCGGATCCGCTCCAAAATTTAATGGGTTCTTCCTTGGCCCATGCTACACCCTTCCACGAAGTTTCATGAAAATTGGGCCAGTAGTTTTTCCGTAATCCAAACAAACAAATAAACGGCACCGAAAACATAACGTCCTTGGCGGAGGTAAAAATGGCTTTGGCTGATCATCTTAATGTAGTGGGGTGGACCAAAAAGAACCGTTTCTGATTTGGTGTCAGTAAGTTGTTAAAGATGCAATAAGCGAAATGTTCTGACCACTAGAGGGCGACGGAAACCGCCAACACGTCTGTAAATAACACACAGCAAAGCCACTGCACTACGGAGGCCTACGAAGGACATACATTGCAAAGCACCGTGCGTAAAGGCTAAGAGCTAAGCTAACTGTACCTACGGAGAAGTGTCACCAAAGAGGTAGGTAGCAAGTTTTCTTCATCGATTCCGACATTCCGAGAAGTTTTTTTCCTGAATGGGAAGGGGTGAGCGCTGCTTTTAAACAGCGAAGGAGGAGACAGGCTAGTTTATAAAAAATGAAAAGCTACTGAATGGGCCGTGAGGAGCTTCGTTCAGGAGCGGAATTTGACAACAAGCTTTAGAAAAGAGGGGAAAACAGCAACACAGCTGGCTGCTGTGTGGATATTGGTTTATATCATTATGTCTCAATGAAATCTCCACATAGCACACATTAGTTTCAGGTTTAATATAAGGTTTGATATCGCTTATTGCAGGTTTAAGATTCTGGGACATCCAGCAACTTATACAAGACTACTAGTGTCATTAGATTTTACAGGCATATATATGTTCAGTCTTTATTCATGTTTTTAAATTGAATTCCAGGTCTTAAAAGGGTCTTAAACAGTTTTAAAGTTGGATTACTGAAACCTGCAAATACCTTGGAATTAGATGGAATCCAAAATGGATCCTTCTGACCTCCCTCACTGAGCTTTCTGACTAAGCGATGTTCCAGTGGCAGAGGGACGGCGCTCAGAAACCCATGCCTCCTCCACCTCGGCAGCTCTCCGTTCAACCCGTGCAGCGCTGCATGCTGGGAGAACAGGACTGATGGAGAAAAGAACCGACTGATGATGGCCGAGGGCGGGAGCGGGTGCCTCGCTCATCAGTTTGTGCCCGCGAGGAGGCGAACCTTCACTTCCACTCCATGTGACAGCGGCATTTTACTGCACTGAAATCCACCGAGGAACACAACAGAGGCTACTATTGGTGTTAGATTGCCAATTACAAAATCCTAAAATCTGAAAACATCCAAATCTAAATATCTAAAAATCTAGACTAACAAGCTCTTACTCTACAAAAGCTACCCAACTCTCCAGAGACACTTTAAAATCAGAATGCTTTTTGTGTTTTCCTCCTGCTTACATCCCCTTCCATGCTTGATTTAATGAAATGTAAACTAGGCGTGAAGGACATTTTAATGAGAGCAGTGAATAACAACTAAGGCCACTTAAGCAGGTCAACAGGGGGAAAACAGTGAGAATTTCTCATGCATGCTGGTATCTGATATCCACCCAGGACCTGAATGCGGAAAATAACCATTATATAATTACCATATCCCAAAATAAGATCAATACTGCATCTCTCTCTTTGCAGCTTTACATCTGCAGCATACTGTAGATGTAAAATTCAATAAATAGATAAGGTGTAACTGCAGAACTGTGTGTGTAGATGCATATTTTAACGGAAAGCTGTGTTCACACATAAAACACACTCACTGTTCCTCCTCCACGGCTGACCTAAGCTGAGTCTGAGCATGGTGTACTGACCCCAGGGTTATGCTTGTCCATTCAAATGTTCCTCACATCAAAATAAGGGTAAAAACACCAAGCACAAATGCAAAAGAAAAAAAAAAAGAGAGTTCCTTCTGTGAATGCGCTGATGTTAAATGCAGATGAGAAATGCAAATGCACATTCGAAGAGATGCGCGTCCTATTATTTACTCAGAGAGAGGCACCTTGTTACTAATTCCCCATATGATAATATTAGCTTTAAATGTAGTTTATCAGAAATGATCAGAAATACATTTAAAACAGAAATATAAAGAGTTTCTGGTGTTTTCTTGAGTGAACATTTTGTAATTCTAATCAAAGTACATTGTCCATTTATATGATAACAGTAAAAGGCATAGCCTGACGTCATGTGAAAATTGATACATCACACCATTGCCCGTGTGATCTTGCTGTCATAGTGGATCTTGTGCCAAAATCAATCTTCTGGAACTTTGGCTGCATCTACCAAGGTGGTAGATTATCTACAGCGGGGACTGCGTCTTATGTATTCCATTACCATCCAAACACAAAGTCGGATAAAATGTGGGCTCAGAGCTACAGTACATCAAGAAATAAACTGTGGTTCACCTCTAATTCCTTTGTATTCTACAGCCTGCCCACTGGGCTGCAGTCCCTGGCCTGTATCCATCTCTGTGGCAAAATGAATGCTCTAGTCAGGAGTGTGTCTGGCTCATACACCACCTACAGGTCATTTCTCTTTACTAGCCACCGACCCAACCCAGTAACCCAGTTAATTGGCCTTAAATCTCTAATGATATGGGAGAACACTTCTGTAACACAGGTTCCTTGGACGTGTCCCATTTACACCTGGTATTAAAAATGGGAGCTTTGTCTAGATAACTCATAAAGGAAGGATAAGGAAAAGAGACGCATGTTAACGCAAGGTGTAAACGCACACAGCGCGCATTGCAATTGGACTTGGGATCGGATCTGGCAGACCACCAGGAGGCAGGACTACCCGGAGGTAGTCTGGCTCGCACCGCGATCGGATCTCAGCCAGACTCAGCCAGGTGTAAATGCAATCCGTACGGTGTGAGCGCATCGGTGAGAAAGTACCGCCCAGGGGGTAAAGACGTCACGAAAAGTAAGTAAATGAAAAGTAAATCCAGGCTGTACAGTATTACGTACGATAAAGTCAATAGAAAGTTTTTCTTTTGATATAAAATTGTTTATTCTGTGCATTTTATCAACACATCAGTGTTGATAGCATGCACAAAATCTGTGTCTGACAGAGTTCATTCATTCATTCATTTTCCTTACCACTCCTATTAAGGGTCATGGGGGGGCTGGAGTCTATCCCAGCATGCACTGAGACACTCTGAACAGGTCACCAGTGCATCACATGGCTATCACACATAGACAGACACTCACATTCATGTGCATGGGCAATTTAGAGTCTCTAAACCAGCTGAGAGGAAACCAGGAGAACACAGGGAGAACATGGAAACTCTAGGAGTCAAACTCTCGACCTTGTGTCTATGAGGCCACAGTGCTAAATATTAAGACACTGCGACACCCTCTGACGCACTTGAAACAACCATAAAACAATTCAGGCCATTTCTCTTCACCTTTTTGCCTTCGGTGTTGTCCGCGCTGACGTAGGAGAGCTTCCTCCGTACGTAGAACAGCATGTCGTCCTGCCGAGGAGCCCACTTCTCCATGAAGTAGGTGGAGAACATCCAGGTCCAGAACACGATGCGGTCATCCTTAAAACAACCTGCAAAAAAACACAGCACCACAGTTAAATACAGGTAAACATGTCGACCTCCAAGAATGATGCAGGCAGCCCTTTGGCCAATCAGTAACAAGTAACATCAACCCTCCAAGTTTCATCAAAATTGGACCCGTAGATAAGCAGTTATGGTCCTTCAAAGTTTGAAATTTTGACCTTTAATTGGTGTATTATTTATTCATTTAAATGCAAAAACACAATGACAAGTTTTGCCAACATTTTTTGGTGTTTGATGTTTGACCTTTAATTATGGTGCCCCCATCAGGTCATCCGTGTAATGTTTTTTTAAATGCAAAAACACAGCGTCAAAACGTATCATCCTTCCAGGTTTCATCAAAATCATGTCGGAGATATCACATCTGAGTCAAAACTTTTAATCTATTGGCCCCCATTAGGCCAATCAGTATATTTTTAAGTCTTTAGACTGGATAATAACAGATGACTTTCTACTTTTTCTCAACTGACCTCTAAATGTTACACTGTCTTCTTCCTCAGTCTACCTCAGCCCAGACAGCACAAGCCCAACGGTAGGTCAGGTTTAACAGTCTGAGCCTGAGATCAGTACTGAAGGCTGTTGTGATTGGGGGGGCTTCTCCTGCCCTACACCTGAGAGAAGCAGCTGTGTGACGGGAAGTCTCACTTAATGCCATGTCATCCTCTGCCTGGTTGCTAGGCAACAGTTGCCGGGCGGCATGTGCCTGGCCTGTAAAAGGTAGCACCCTGAGGTGCTGTAGTGCAGGTGGCCGCTGCTGTCGCCAGCGTAACATGAGCAAATAGTGTGAGGAGCGTCGCAGAGAGTGGGAAAAAAAAGACAATCTGATCTGAAGATGGCATTCTCACAAACACGCATGGCACACACACACACACACACTACTTTCAATTCATATGGCTTCATACACTCCAAACAAATCAAGGGCATCCTTTCTATTGGGCCAGACTGCTAGGTAATCCCCAACCAATGCCTCGAAATGAAACATTGATTTACTCATTCAATATGGATGTTGCTAGGCAGTTTTTGTGCATGTGTGCATGTGTGTGTACTCTCCGCAGCGATTTTATATTAATTGGTTGTTGCTGAGTGTCTCTATTTTTATATTTTTACGGTGTTACATCACTATTCATACTTAAAAAATGTAATTGAGAGAGTGCTTGAAAGACTGAAAGGCTTTCAATTTCATCTAGTAATATATGCATAATTGATCTTTTTATTGCCCTTAGGTGTACGCCATTAGTTCCGACTTTAACGATCGCCAAATCTAGAATAATTAAACGATAAATTGCAATATACTACAATACACTGCAGGATCAAATTGCAATAGTTAGTGCATTTCAATACCCTTTCAGTATGTTCATGTAAGTGTGTGAAAATCCTTCACTTCCACTGACTTTCCAGACACACTGACCCCAATGACTGATGACAGTCTATTTCTATACACAAACAGATGAGCTGAAGCCCTTTGTTAATAAAAAATAACTCGCCTATGGACACTTTCATCATTTTAAAACCCAAAACACAAAGTCGAAAGATACATATTGGAAGGTGGTTTGTCCTGGTGAGACTGTATTAATGCACATAACAATACTTCAGCTCATTCCATATTCTGCACGGCGGCCTAGAGCCGAGGGAGCCGAGCCGCGGCAGGCTTTTTGAAGCGGGCGGGTGGGTGGGGGTGGGGGGGTGGGTGGGGGTCACCTCGCCTCCTGGGTGACATCAAAGCCAACCGCCGCCTCTGATGTCACCTCTTTTCCTGTGTCTGCGGGAGCTGGGTGTCTCTAAGCATTCGTTCAGACAGGAAGCTTGACTTGCACGAGTTTGTAGGCTCGACTCGGAGATATAAACAGCGAAGACATGAAGGCAGGTTCCATGACACCACTTGACACCACACCAGCCATCACGATTAGCGGTTCTGGCTGACATCTTTCTTGATGAGACAGCGCGGATCAGTTGAAAACTCTGCTTCATCATCATTTAGCGTTAGCATCATTTTTTATTCTGTCATGCTGCATTTTAATGCTTTTGCTCCAGGCTTGGCAGCGGCTAAGTCTGATGAATTATATGTGTGACTGACAGCTAAAAATGACCAAGTAGAGCTTAAGATTGACAAGCGTATGGCTAAGCCTGACCAAGTACACCCAGGAGTGACAAAGGTGGCAGAAGATGTCCTAAAACGCCTCATGTACCAATGGCAGCCCTGCAGGAGTGTCCTTTGCTAATATTGTGGGGAAACAATGATGAAGAAAAAGAATTAAAAAAAGAATAAAAATAGTACTGGATCACTAGAATTTGAAGGGAACCGTCACACACTAAGGACAAAATCCTCATAAACGGAGATAAATGTTTGCTTTAATTGCACAATGACAATGTAGCCTAAACATTGTGCATTGGCATTTCATTTAATTTCACGCGGAGTGATTGTATTAGGCTTAACTTAATATGGGGTTGTGAGGCTTAACCTTGTTTGCTTTGATCTACCCCAGCCTTAATTTCATTGTGAAAACTCCTGAGCTATAATGGAAGAAGGTCATCTTGTTGAGATGGATTTGCATTGAATGAATTCCACAGAAACCACTTCTTGGTTTAATTGACAAAAAATGCAAGGACAACCTTTTCTGTTCTTCCAAAAAATCCCTTCTTGTTATCTTGGACCATCAGAGGTCCCACTACTTACTTAAAAAATAACTTATCTAATTGCAAGAATAAACCTTTTTGTTCTGTCTTCTTCTGTCTGACATTTTTCTACCAAAAATACAGTCCTACTGTGAAAAAGCTCATGTTAGCTAGCTAAAATGTGACTATAACTTTGGGCATATTTAAATTAAAGCACAGCATTACAATGTGTGTGTTTGATTATTCGAAATTACAATTTCACATTTGGCAGACGCTTTTATCCAAAGCGACTCACACATGAGATTTTCATACAACACAAGCAAGGTTCTAGTTAGGAGAGAGCAACGAGAGTAAGTGCTATAGAGCTAAGTTCTGGTCCAACAGGACATAGGTGCTTTTTTTTTTGTTTGGTTACCCGGGCCATTAGGTGAGAAGGTATTCGCTAAAGAGCTGGGTCTTTAGCCTTTTCTTAAGGATTGAGAGGGACTCTGCGGATCGAATGGAGTTTGGTAACTCGTTCCACCACCGGGGAACCACAGAAGAGAAGAGTCTGGCTAGAGACTTAGGGCCTTGCTGTGGTGGCAGCATCAGGCGCCGCTCCTTGGCAGAGCGTCGTGAGCGGGAGGGAGCGTAGACCTGAATGAGGGAGTTCAGGTAGGTCGGAGCCATTTTGGTTATTGTTTTGTAGGCGAGCATCAAGGACTTCTTGATGCGGGCAGCAACTGGGAGCCAGTGGAGGGATGTGAATAGCGGAGTGACATGTGCTCTTTTGGGCCGGTTGAAGACCAGACGCGCCGCCGCGTTCTGGATCATCTGCAGAGGTTTGAGCGTACATGCCGGGAGCCCTGCCAGTAAGGAGTTGCAGTAGTCAAGGCGTGATATTACAAGAGCCTGTACCAGGAGTTGTGCTGCATGCTCAGACAGGTAGGGTCTGATCTTCCTGATATTGTACAGAGCAAATCGGCATGACCGAGCAACAGAAGTCACATGCTCCTTGAAGGTTAGTTGGTCATCAATCATGACACCCGAGTTTCTGGCAGACTTTGTGGGCATGAGCTCAGTTGATTCGAGCTGGATACTGATCTGTTGTTGTACAGAGGGACTGGCTGGGATGACAAGGAGCTCAGTCTTTGACAAGTTAAGCTGAAGGTGGCGTTCCTTCATCCAAGCCGAGATATCGGCGAGGCATGCCGATATCCGCGCCGAGACTGTGGGGTCGTCTGGCGGGAACGACAGGAGGAGCTGGGTATCGTCAGCATATGAATGGTAAATTAAAACATCTTGAGGACACATTATTTAGCTAGCTAACAAGCTTCTTTACCCCACAGGATCTTGGAAAAACGGCACACGGAAGAAGACTTCAAACAGAAAAATTAAGATTTATTCTTGCAATTAGGTAGCTAAGTTTTCAGTAAGCTGCCTTCTGCTACTATTATCTGATAAGTCTGATAAGTCATCTGCTATCAATACCTAATAATTATGATAAAAAAGTACCAAGAATATTTAATTGTTCATTCAAAGGTTAATTACATTTTCTAAATATCACTTTGAATTTTGACTCCATCGTTGGCCATTCTCTACCCAGTTAATGAATTTGTTTGTCAGTGATGTGTGATGTGGGTTGAAGCCGACAATGGCCCGGAGACAAAGACATAACAAAGGCATAGAGGCTAAACCTCACTGTGCTGCTGATTATTTCACGCCAGACTGCTGCATGCTGCCACATAAAGACATACATGAATACACAAGCTGAGCACAGCCTGGAACGACTGCTATGCCCGTGCAAAAAAAAAAAAACACAGGTTCAATGAGATCGGAACAAAAAACATATTTCTGATTGATGTTTAATGGTAGCATAGCAACCATTTCAATGGGGTTCAATTTGGCAGCGTTTAATACACAGGCATTTCTGTGTAAAAGCTCTCCCATATAAATGAAAGGTTTGTGCAGGAGCGGATGGAAACACTTCAGTAGTCTGTATATCAGACCTCCTCCAGTGAAGCAGACCTTGCCTCCAGGAAGCTGCCACGTCAACATTTTACCTCTTAGATCTTAAGATCTTGGGGCATAATCTGATGAACCCAGCCTAGCCGTGAGGCTCACTGCAGAAAAGGAGGCAGTACACAACACACATACCACAAGACTACGCACCATGGGCATTTGTAGGATGTATTTTATGATGTCTTTTTTGAGCGTACCACCAATATCCGACCAATAATATAAATGTAACCGATGGGCGGAGGGAAAACCACTTACATCATGAAATTTTATGACCATCTCGGTGTGTAATGCATTTTGTTAAACAACCCATGACATCATATAAGTAAATGCCTGCTTTTCTACTCTCTATAACACAACAGTGATTCAACCTATATCCAGTCCATGAAAGCTTTCACATTTGCTGTTCTAAATACCCGCTGTCTGGTAACTCTTTCCTGGGAAAAATCTCTCTGGCACACAAGAAGTCTGATAGACATTTTTGGGTTTGTTTGGAATAAATAGAAGAAGAACTGGGTAGTTAACTGGTTGAACAGACAAAGAACAGAGCACCACCTACAGAAACTCAGACTGCATCAACAGAAAATCCAAGGACAAAGACGTCACAGTACTGGACACACTGTTTGATTGACAAAGAAAAAATAAACTAGGCTCATGATGATTACCACTTTAATTAGTTCAAAACCCTTGTGCCTAATGTGGGTGGAATGGAGTACTGGTCAGGAGGCAGGCGCAAAGAGGTTTGCTGCTCCCAATTAATCCTTTCCTAATACAGTATATTCCTGACTCAGTAGATGTGATGAACTCTTGAACTGAGCCAGTGGACCAAAGACAACAAACAAGCAGCCTGATAAGGATGCAAAGACTGCTGGACTCGCAATAGCCAGGAGAAATGGACATATAGAGATAGAAATATTATTCAGTTAAATCTGGAGCGGATAAGGAGAAGCACCAGTTTGCTTGATTCATTGGTTGGTTTGGTGTGTGTTTGATAAATTACATAAGACTCTTAGCAGGGTCCCTGCTGGTCACAGAATTTATGGAATATCACAGAATTTAGGTCAGGTAAAGCCACTGGATTTAATAAGTTCTCTGGGGAAGTTAGGGAATATCAGGGAATTTTACAAATGGGTCACTTTACAGGAATACAACCAAATGTATTTCACAACTTGTTTCACACATTCATTGCAATCGATGGTGCTTTTCAGCCCAACCGGAATGGAAACCAGACCGCCAACCCACTTAGAACTTTTCTGAGCTGAAAACAACATTAGCAAATAAGGATGAAATATATTATATGGAATGTTCTGGAAACTTCTTGGAATTTTACATCAGGGAAATTCAACAATTTTGTCGGCTGAGAAAAGTCGGCCACGGCTGAACTTTTCACAGTCATTCTGCCGTCCACACCAATCTGATTTGCATGCTTCCATGTTTCCCATACCAAGGTGACTTCATTTCATGAACTGCATCTTCTGTTTGAAAGACTACAGGAGTAAAGGTCTCAAACACGGTGCTTGGAGAACAGTTGCATCCATTGTTGGGGTTAATGGTAAGCTCTGAAGTGATTTTCTGTATATTTAATGTTCTGTATATAATGTGATTTGCTTGTTTAAAACTTTGTAGCTGCAGACCACTACATAGATGCAATCAGAGCCTCTCACACCGTACTCAGTCAGAGTAGAGTGACCCAACAGCCAAGTGGCACAAAGTGTGAACGCCCTGTCAGGCCACAGTTAACAGGTTGCTGTGGAGAAGGTGTTCACGCTCCACACTACACCACTCTCTCTTCAGGCGGACAGCCAACTCTCTCCTCAGACTAAGCCCACCAACCACTGCTTTGGTTGTAGAGAACAGAAGAAGAAATGACCTCTGGCCTCCCGCCATTGAGACTTGGCGTGGATCATCTTCCTTGAGTGAATTTGGCACAAAGACGGGAAGGGAGAGAAGCCATGATGGAGGGCTTCCAGAAAGTTGTAGTTGTACTGGACTGGACAGCTCCCAATAGTGCTAGAAGACGCTGCCCCACTCAGTGATCTTGAAAAAGTTATTGCAATTTAACATCAATAAATCATTACTATAATAATTTTGAGACATTAATATAATAATTACCTTACACAAATGACCATTGCTGTAAAGATTGACAGAAACACTAGCACTACGAATACCATTAGTGAGATAGAGGCTACCAATCATCTCGACCTTGGCTCATTTGTAATTATACCAAGGCATCACAACTAATATGGCAATGATATATTGATGTTTAAAAATACTAGACCTACATATAGCACCTTGAAAATCTTCACACAGCCTGGGCACAAAGACTCTAAAGGCTAAAGAAGCAGAACCGGTGTACAGAGTGTATTTGGGAGCAGAGACAGACAGGGAGAAGAGGGATGAGCCAATAGCACAGAATGACAGATCGCCATCTATCAATTATGGAGAAAGCACGGGGGTACAGCCGTCAGAGCCTACACCCTGGTCTGATCCTAATGTATGTAATACGAAGAGAGGATAGGCAGAACAATGAAAACGGGGCAGAGTGCCAGGAAAGAAATGTACTATTGTATTTTGCTTTCCGCCAAGGGCAACGCTGTGCAGAGATAGGGACGCTTCCTGAAATACTAGGACAACGCCGGGACTCGCAGTTGGAGCCCATTAAATTGAGAAAGTGAAATGCAATGCGTCGGACAAATTAGTGGGCCCTTGGTAAGAGAGAGAGGGAGAGATGGGAGGGCGGAGGGTTGAAGTGAATGTGTAACTGATTCAAAAGTACCGGGGTGAATGAGTGAACAAGTATGTGAGTGAGTGTGTGAAAAGATGTGTATTTTAGGTTGGATCAAAAATTTTAAAAAGTTGCTTTGTAGCCCCTTCAGAGACAAAAAGGACAGCGTCCCCGCAGACCTTATCGACTGAAATGAAAACGGAGACTGAATTCAGAAGCCCAGGAGTTAGCTGCGGATCGATATCTCCATCAGATCTGAGCCAGGCGAGGGTCCCGCTAAGTCATCACTGGAGGGTTGGTGTCCTTGTCCTGCCCTCCTCCGTCTTCTCCTCCCTGTATTTGGACCCAGTATGGGCACTTGACTGTGAGGCTGCTGACAGCAGCGTACTGCGGTCAGCGATCCGTCTATCGGGCTAAAAAAAGGTGAGCTCGCCGGTTTCTGGCACTTTCAGAAGCACATTCAGCAGAGTTGGCAGACGAGGATCCAGTGTACTAC
Source organism: Centroberyx affinis (assembly GCF_046629955.1). Taxonomy (NCBI): domain Eukaryota; kingdom Metazoa; phylum Chordata; class Actinopteri; order Beryciformes; family Berycidae; genus Centroberyx; species Centroberyx affinis. The sequence continues at coordinate 312,821 of NW_027281633.1, read as the reverse complement.
GACTTGTGTTGTGGAACAGGAAGACAGCGGGGAACGCAGCACAACATACAAGGTCTGTACTGTAGTAATACTGTAATATATGCTTTGTCGGATACAAAGAAACATGGTATTCCTACAGTGGCCACAAAACACAATGACATTTCACAAAACACAATGACATTTCACAAAACACAGCTACATTTCACAAAACAAAACAACATTTCACAAAACACAACAACATTTCACAAAACACGACATTTCACAAAACACAACAATGTGAAATGTTGTGTTTTGTGAAATGTTGTGTTTTGTGAAATGTGTTTTGTGAAATGTTGTGTTTTGTGAAATGTCGTGTTTTCTGAAATGTCGTGTTTTCTGAAATGTGTTTTCTGAAATGTTGTGTTTTGTGAAATGTTGTGTGAAATGTCGTTGTGTTTTCTGAAATGTCGTTGTGTTTTCTGAAATGTTGTGTTTTGCCCCTCAGGGCCACTGTATATTCCATTTGAAAATGTGATTTCCCCGTTATTCCAGCCTGTAAAACCACCACTAAGCACACAAACCTGAAATTAGAGAGTGAACTTTAAGTTGCTCTTTCTGGGCAAAGCTATAGTCATTACTATTGCACTACAAAAACAAAGTCACCGATAATCCAATCAGTCTCAAAAGCCAAGCCTCATTCTCTGCCTTGAATAAGTAAATCCAAACATTTCCAAGCCGATGAATTAAAGAAGACGTTTGTGGCCCGGCCTGGGAAGTGTGCGGATGTGGACATGAAATATTTACCCAGGGAGCTGCATGGTGGAGATCAGATGGGAAGACGAAGACTCTGTGGCCTTTGGCAGACGAACACCCACCGCCAGGTTAAACACTATCCACCAGAAACGGAGCAACGAATGGCACAAGCACGCCAAGTCGATTCACTACCCACGCATAGACCTAGATTCCAGTGTTAGCCGTGGAAAAGAAAGAAGAAAGAAGGATGAAGCGTTTTAAAGTCGGTGGAGGAAACAACACGGAGAGGGCTCATCCCAGCAAAGTAACTATGAATATTGAATATGTTTGCGCTGGAAGAATAGCTAGTGTTGGTAGCAAGTCTTCAACAGAGCAAAGAAGGAACAGAGGTGGGAGTAAAAAGCAGAGGGCTTGTGGATACTAGAGTCATTATTTATGAGTCTGCTTGATGATCAGACAGTGCTGACAGTCCCCAGTCAAGCTCTTTGACACCAGTCTGTATGAATAGCAAAGCGGACCAAAAGTGCATTATACAGATTCCCTTTTTCCCCATTTAACCCTCACATGAAGAAAAGAACAATGGAAATTTTCACATGGTTTTCTATGAACAGAGGTGATTTTTCAACAGTCAGGCAAAAGTCCTGTAAGGATCCTGTCCTATAATAAAAGGACAGGATCCTTATTACCAAGACTGAAAGTGGTAATAAAGTATATCATCAGAATAAAAAGATCATCAATCCCAGATAAGATTGAAAAATTAAAGGGATGAAATGTAGAAAGTCTGAATTTGATTTCTACATAGGCTGAAAGAGAGAGAGGGCAGACAGCCCACTTTCTAAGTCAGACCTATGTCAGGCCTATATTGAATTAATAAAAAGACTTGGTGAGTGACTGGTCGCTGGAGGCTTACATTTGTAATTGAATTGAGTCATGTGGCTGACTTCAGAGGGATTTCCACTCCTGATATAAAGTGTTAGCCCACTGAATGGCCTACACATGGTCTTGTTGGAGTACATTTTAATCCAAGAGAAAAAAAACAAGATTGTTCATTGAAGAAAACAAGTGCCAAGAGATGTTTTTGTGGTAAAAAAAACCACCTGCCTGCGGAACCATTCACAGCCCTTCTGTTTCAGGACTGAATCCCAGCCAGCCAGCATCTTCTGTCCTGTGTCTCCCTGTCAGTCTTCCTGCTGTTTCATTAAAAAGAAAAAATACTAAAGGGAGATTGCCAACTCTACCTTTCATATATGCCCTACAATGGACCGCTTCCCAATACTGGCCAACAAAACATTGTAGGACTTATGAGAAACTGAGCTCAACTATGGTCTGTATGGTGCTCTTGTGTATCACTGATATAGGGAGGATTTATGTTACATTATGTCTACAACTATAAAATTAGATAGCGGTATTGATAGATTCAGTGATGTTTAGTCGAGGCAGAGTTGGAAAATAAGGTAAATGAAATAAGATTGTTGTATTATATTACTCGTCACAGCAAGTTTGACCCACATGTCCACTCTTAGATTAATACAGAACAGGGTTAATACAATTTGACAAACATGTTGGACATTTATTTTCCGGGTGTCCTTTCTCTTATACTGCTCGTTTATAGTTCCATAACTTTCATTAGCCATGTTCAATCAGAAATAGGCTTGTTTTAGCAGCATTTCGTTTCTTTATTTTGGTTGTTAAATTGGTCTTAAATCCATTTCCAGGTACCATTAAAAAGGTCTTAAATTTCGTCTTACATTTGGCTGATACCCAGTGCATCCTCTAAGTGTCCGCGTTAGTATTCCAGAGTGAAGCAGTACAGTTCTGCAGCAGCCTCTGAGACGTTGATAAAAGTCCTGCTCTATTTATAGCTGCACATCCCACTTTAAATATACATCAACTGTGTTCTGGAGCCCTGGTACACTACCACACGTCATCTGATTAAAGAGAGCTGAATCACCCAATATCTATCTCTCTTGGCACTTTGAGGAAATTTCATGAGCCATCTTTTGTATATTTTATTTTCGTGTCAGTTATATAATACTTTGGTGGGGGCTCCCTGGTGCACAATCAAAGCTCCAGTGACCTGGATGAAAGACTGAAACGGAAGATGGGTGGATGGGGTGGACGGGTGGGCGGATGAGAGGACGGATGAACAGAAATATCCAGCGTTGATTGAGCCATGACAGCTTAAGTCTAGGATGCGACATTCAGGAGTTATGGAGTCCTGGACTGTTAGGAACATGAGGATATTCACAGTCATTTTTACCTGTTGTGACACTTTAAATGATCTGCTTGGTTCCAGCCATGGTCAATGTCAATTACACAAAAATAACCGAAGATAAGTTTGTGACTGCTGGACACTGGCAGTCAGCATTATCAAGACAGCAGTTGAATTATCACTGTCACCGATTGCAACATCATCTATATCTAGGCTATAGTCATTTATTGCAAAATCAATTTCTGTGGAAGCTGCTTGGGTCTGCTTGGATCTTGACGTGGTGAAGTCAATCGGTCAGCTGGTTATTTATCAGGAGCTATAAGAAGATACCACAGATTACCATTGGGATCATCATTTGTTTCCCCTGTATTAGAGGTAAGCTACTGCTCAGTCAAAGAGGGAGGGGGGATATTCTGTTCACTGGTTTATTCACGGTAACAGAGACTCAATCGCCGGGTATCAAAGGTTCATGTAGACAGATTAACCTGAATAAAACCTTAACCGGAGTGTGACCAATCGCTGGGCAACTCTGGCATGTAAATGTAGCCATTGTACCTCTGAGCCCAAGAAGTGTTAATTAAACCCTAATGCAATCATGTCACACACACACACACATACACACACAGGAGAACAAACCAACCACTTTCCTACATCATACACAAGCCTAGCAAAGCATACTAACCCTATAGAAAGATGTATGTTACTGGGTGACTCTAACCCATGATACATCCTCGGTATCACCTCTGTCATGTGTTCAGACTCTGTTATGGGTCTCTGTGTGTGTGTGTGTGTGAGTGTGTGTGTGTCAGTCATGTGTCTTCTCTCTCTATCCTCGAGGCATGTCTTCAGCGCATAGTACTTGAGTGCTTGAAAATGAGCAGTGAAATTGGCGACATGCAGCAGGTTTGATGACAAGACCCGACTTGAGGATGTCACATGGATTAGAGTCACTCTGCAGGAACCTACAGCTGATTTCCTCACAAGAGCGCTGACTAAGCCTACGTTCGAGCAGGAAGCTGTAGTCTCTTTACTACTGGGTGGCTTCGACTTGAGGGGGAAAAGCAGCAAAATAGGCGACACGCAACGCTTCACCCAACAGAAAATAGAAGGATAACAGACACGGCCATTATGATTAGTGGTTTTAGTTGACATCTTTCTATAGTCCAGTCATGATTAGTGGATTGGTTGACATCTTTCTATAGTCCAGTCATTAGGATTAGTGGTTGTGGTTGACATCTTTCTATAGTTCCATTATGATTAGTGGATTGGTTGACATCTTTCTATAGTTCCATTATGATTAGTGGATTGGTTGACATCTTTCTATAGTTCCATTATGATTAGTGGATTGGTTGACATCTTTCTATAGTTCCATTATGATTAGTGGTTGTGGTTGACATCTTTCTATAGTTCCGTTATGATTAGTGGTTGTGGTTGACATCTTTCTATAGTTCCGTTATGATTAGTGGTTGTGGTTGACATCTTTCTATAGTCCAGCCATTATGATTAGTGGTTGTGGCTGACATCTTTCTATAGTTCCATTATGATTGGTGGTTATGGTTGACATCTTTCTATAGTCCAGCCATTATGATTAGTGGTTGTGGTTGACATCTTTCTATAGTCCAGTGGCCAGGTGCATAAAGATAGACCCAGTCTTAGACTTAAATGTGACCTTAAGTCAAACTTGCTATAGACACTTATATTTACCTGTTCCTGCTACTTCTTGATTGTTGTAGATCCCTAATGGTTTGTTTCTGTCTCTAAAGACTCACTCTTCTTCAGGTTCTTTCTAGGGCTGGGCGATATATCGATATTATATCGATATCGTGATATGAGACTAGATATCGTCTTAGATTTTGGATATCGTAATATCGTGCTATGGCATAAGTGTTGTCTTTTCCTGGTTTTAAAGGCTGCATTACAATAAAGTGATGTAATTTTCTGAACTTACCAGACTGTTCTAAAACAGGGAAGGAAACCCTGTCTTTGCATTTTATTTTGATCACAGTCTTGTTTTAATAAAAGTGCTTGTGACATCTCACATGTGGCTTTGACTTACAACTGAACATTTAGCCTACTTCGTAGAAAATATCGAGATATATATCGTGTATCGCTATTCAGCCTAAAAATACCGAGATATGATTTTTGGTCCATATCGCCCAGCCCTAGTTCTTTCCAAAAACCAAAGATTTGCCATCCTTTATGAAATAGCTTCAGTATTTAAACTTCCCGCTCTGACAGTTAGGCCGACTCGATGCCATAACAACAAAATTCTTAACTCAAGATTAGCCAGGGGGGAGGTGGCTAACTTTCCTACCTCAAAATAAGTCAGTCGTCATATTTAAGTAACAGACAGTCTTAATTAGCCTAGTCCAACCTGAGAATCTAAGACCAGTCTAAGGTTTAGACTAGTCTTAAACTAGCTTTATGCAACTGGCCCCAGTCATTATGATTAGTGGTTGTGGCTGACATCTTTCTATAGTTCCATTATGATTAGTGGTTCTGGTTGACATGTTTCTATAGTCCAGCGATCCTGGCCATACAGTTTTATGGAACAAGACACGGCCATGTCACCCAAGTGCAGTTAAGCAAACAGACTGTACTATCTGGGTGTGTTGGTTCTGGAGAATTGAAACAGATGGGTGGGCCTCCCACTGTGATCTCCTTCTGTCTGTAATGATATGCTCCCCTCTGAGCAATGGTCTACAGCTCCGCACACACACCAGTTTGTAATTTTTCTCTAATAATGGCTCAATATGCTAAAATAATAAAATGGAATATATCCTGATTAACATCTGACTTGTAAGCAATTGGCGGAAAAAGAGTTGCACATTTTATTGTTATCCAAGTGAATACGTGCCTTCCCAAATGCAGCATCTGAACATTTTTTTACGGCTTTAAGCCTTGACACACACATCACACCATGTTTCACAGTGACAGAAAATCACAGTTTAGTTGTGTACAGCTCAGCCACACAGTGGGGATTAAACATTCAGCATGATTTGTATTCGTTTGTGTCTGTCACAAAAGTCTTAATCATGGATAGGTCACACGCCGTCATCAGCTATTTTTACTATTCTGTAGCACTGTACTCATACATGAGCTTACCCAGAGAAAATAATGTTTTACTACACTATTGTCTCAGCAGATGAGCCAATTACCTGCTCCTCTTCATATCTATAACCTCATTTAGTGGACAACACACTGAGGCAGAACCATCTTTCACTGGAGACCCATTCATTTCTTTGGAGACCCACACGCGTGTTGGTCAATTAAACCTGCCATTGACCCGTTTTCCATCCATCTGCTTCATCTTTGACTGAAATCTGCTGTTCCTCTTCGTGGGTTGAATGATTTTCTCAGGCCTTCAAGGGTCTGATGGAGCTCTAACGTACTGGCATTGAACCAGTATTGCTTGATCATACAGTGTCCTTAAACTGCGGTGCCACTTTAGTACGGGCCTGAGTCAGTTAATGGAAGCTATGGAAGCTAATTGTTACGGCCAGACTGAAGAACTGACTCAGAGACAGCAGCATTTAGAGGAGCATCCAAGGACAGACACACATAACTGGTAGCCTATATTTTCTAGGGACAAATCACAAGAGTACAAGCACATTTATGAAGGTAGACTAACCAAATAAACCTCGGGTATCGCCACAGCAGGGGAAGGCCAACGAACAGCCACACACTACATAGCACTAATGTGATTTAGCAGAGAGAGGAACAGAGTGACTGCTCACTAACCTGCAAGTATGGACCACATTTTGTGCCTGTATCCTGCCTCGGAATGTGCACATGCCTATTTTCTCACGGTCTATTCAGTGCATTGTTTGAATATTCGGTGCATGCCAAGATTTACAAAGCTACTCTCTAAGATTCTGATTGGTTGCATATCTTTTTTTTTAGCTTTTTTGTCATATTGGCGATGAGGACCAAGATTCTCTCAGGTCAGCTTCTGTCACACTTCAGAGATATTAGCATGCATGCTGTCATACTAGTTTGGCTAGGTCCTTCTTCCTCGCTGGTAGAAATAGCGGGATGCTTTTTGTTGCGGTGGAGCCACGCTGCCTTGCACTGAACCAGCTTGTCCTTTACTTTCTTGAAGTTTGTCCATGCTGGGCTTTAGTGTGGCGTTGATATTGGCATAATTGCTCCCGAAACCATCCAGCGGAAAATGAGTACAAAACAACGGGAGAGAGAGTGTGTGGAGGGTTTTTTAAAAGATGTGTTCACACCAAGTGTGTTTGGAAGGGCTTATTTGAACTCTGGAGCGTTGACTCTTTTAGTTCAGTTTGTTTGGCCAGGTGAGAACAATGCCATTTGAATTCAGGTGGCACTAAATAAATCGCACGAGATGCCTGAAAATGCTCTAGTGAGAACATAATCCAAACCGACTACAGGAAATGACTCCAAAACACGAGGGTTTATGGGTATAAGGAGACAGATGTTGACATCTGATAGCCAGCACTTCCTCATGCTTGGAGAGCCTAGCAGAACGAAATGAAGCCTGAACTGAAGATCATATCCAGCTATTTCGTCATGTGTTCTTAACTGGTATGAACACTAGAGAAGGGAAATTACAGCAAAGAGCACAGACAAGCCATGCTTAGCTAACCTGATTGAGAATTGAGAATTGAACTACACAACAAAAACAAGTTTAAAATTTACAGTTAATCCCTGAACCAATCACCATCTCCAAAACTTGAGGGAAGTTGTAACTAGAGGGAAGTCGCTGGTAAGATAAAGATCTGCTTCATGTCAGAACAGCATTCATGTGTGTAGTTTAACCTTTGATAACCTTGCAAATTCCAAACCAGAATAGATGACAGATCTACCTCGCTAACAACAACGCTGAGGTAGTCAGGCAATCCAAGGAGCTCCATGTGCTGTGATGAAGTCATAGTTTGGGGAACAGTGCTCTATTGATTTCCCTGTCAGAACAATGGGCCGCAAAAACAAGCACCACAACAGTCTGCTGGGAACTCACTGTGGCACTGATTGAATTCCCAAACCAGATATCTCCAGGCTTCAGTCGGCGCTAATTGTGAACACACATGTCGAGGACGAAATCAATCAGTTCGGAGAGAGGGTCGCTGCATGCATGAGCTGCTGCTCCATTGTACCTGCATGTTTGGTTTTCCTATCACCGCGACACTGAAGCTTATCCAGGATTGTTTGATCAATACTGTCCTTCACCTTCACGTGATAATCTACAAATAAGCACACCTGGTCGGCATCAATGGGACCCAATTATAATCTGAATAGACTGATTTATTTATGAAATAGAGTTCAGCACCGCCTTTGGCTGATATAAGTCTTTACGGCATAAATTAGTAGTACACGTCATAGTAAGTAGAATCAAACTGATTATCTTTAAAGGAAATATAAACAGAATTTAATGCTTTTTTTTTTTTAGAGTTAACCCACTTTTTTTTTTTATTTACCACTACATTGCTGGGTATGGTTGATGAGGTTACGGTTGATGAGGGTGTTGTGACCCTACTGTATATGTGTCAGTGGTAATTAGACTATTAGTTGCCTAATGCGTAGCCACTTTTGTGCCCATAGAAAGCGGTGGGAATACATTCTCTGTCTGAACTAATGCTTAGCAATCCTTTTGATTCCCTGCACCACATGACAAAGGCATATGATCTGATCTGATCTAAAATAAGCCATTACCCCCAGTGATGTAGTGATACATAAAAAGGTTGTTTAACTACAATCAGCAATCAGGGATGTTCATAAACAACCACCAAAATAAACCAAACAATTGTCAGAATTTGTCATTTTCAGAAAATACCCTATCCTAATATAATTTACATTAATTTGATGCGAGTTACTATGACATGTACTATAAATGTATGCCATGAAGAAGTCAGCGTAAAAAGGTGGTAAACTACTGTATTTCACAAATAAAAGGTGGGTAAACTGAGTTAGGTGGGCTTACCCAACACTTTATCCATAATGAACCCACTATAAAAATCTGATCCTGTAAACACATACATATAAGTAGACCTACACATAAGAATAAATGTCCATGATAGCTGCCATATCTTGGTAGAGGTTCTACAGTGCATTACCATCTACCAACAGCAACAAAAACATTGGAGGAGAACTTTATCACATATTCAATTTCAAGTTGGAAGGACTATGTTAAATTGCAGTAATAAAGACTGGTGGCAGGCAAACAAGACAAGCAAGAGAATCCATGTTGCTCCTCTAAGCCAGTGGTTTTCAATCATGTCCCAAGAATATAAAGGTTTTTCACCACAACCAAACACTACAGCAGCTAGCTAAGAGTCTGCAGGTTTTCACTCCAACCAAACACTACAGCAGCTTTTTGCTGGAGTGAAACCTACAGACTCTTGGGTTTGCAGTGTACCGATTCGGGGCTAAGTGCTCGGTAGTTCTGAATATCAACTGGTGTTCATGCCTTTGTTATTCTGCTGCTTCGTCCCGACTGCAGGCACAGAGCAGTCTTTATTAACCAGGCATTCTAAAAAGGGACTCGGTTAATAGAAGTTAATAGAGGCCATTGAAAAGCTGCATAAGTCTATAGGACAGCTGGGGTTTCCCATCCTGATTCCTAAGCAGTGAACTTGAGCATTGTTGCTCAACAGGGCCGCTGTAAGTAATGGAGTCAACCGTGCAGGCTGCTTACCGAGTCCGCTGATCTCCTGTCTGATGTTGAGTCGGTTCCGCTCGTCGGCGATGGCCTTCAGCATCTCCTGGAGAGACTGGTCCAGCTCTCCGTTCTCCTCCTCCGCTGGCCGAGCAGCCTTGCACAAACTGGGGAAGGACGCCATCTCCAAACTGGGATCATGACAGTCCTCCTACCGACGGCCAAGTCAAACCAGCACCGGCTGACGGTAACGGTGACGAGAGGGGAGAGCGACCGAGGATCCCCCCCCCTCACCCCCTCCCGTTATTAATCCCCCGATAATAATCCAGATAGTGGACGCTGCTGATCTCCTCTGTCCAGCACCGGAGGACGGAGCGGCGGAGCGGGCAGATAGGTCGGTTTTACAGGGAGACTTCCGTCTGTTGTGCTGGAGATCAGCTGGAATCGCATAGGAAACACCCCTCGCACTTCCTGTAAGGCAGAACAACACGAGGCTTAAAGGGAAAGAGCGTGTTAACACGGGATACTTTTACATGCAGGGTCACCCGACTATTGGTCATACTCCTTCTGATGAAACTGTTTACATGCAGCTTTGATAGCCTGCGACTGAGTAAACACATTGCCTTGAATACTGCATACATATTAATAGTCTTATGTTATATTATATGTAGGCTATATATACTTGTATCATTTCATTTTGCTCCTTTATTTCTTTAGTGCATCCTCCTCCTTTATTAAAGAAAAAAAAAATCAACAACACGTTCATAATACAAAGGTATAACAGTTTTATATTATGTACATTATCTTTATTTTATTTTATTACCTCTTTCTATTCTTCACCATGCAGAGTTGCAATATAATGTTCACTTTCTATTTTAACTTGCCCAACCTACAGCACTTTCCATACAAAATAAAAACGATTCAAGTATATTTTTAGGATCAGTGTCATTCTTATCATGAAGTAGGCCTATAAAAAGAATCTTCTTTTCAAGTTGGGCTTTTTAAAGACTTAAGAAAACCTCAAAGTCTGACCGAAATATACTTGTAAATAGGTATTCAAAAAACAAATGACATACAGTTTCGATCTAATTATTACAAAACACACATTTCACATCAATATCAGCCTTTACAGCTATTACCTCTTACACCTGCTGGATACGAAAAGTCACCATCTGGCTCTGCTCTGCTCTTCCGGTGCCTAGCTGGTCATGAATTCAACGCACCCAGTCATTGGTTGGTGCCTTTAAGCTTTTATCATGAGGACCAATAATATAAGCCCATCCGATGGCTTTGGGCGCACTCGTTTTAATGTCCCTGCCCGGGGGACACTAGCGGCAAGGGCGGAGTGCATTGCCGTAATAGAATGAATAATACAAACCAACCAGACAGTTAGAACTGGAGCGTCGTAATATGATAAGTAATATGTTAACTACAGCAGGTAGGCTAACGTTAGTCCACAGCCATTTTGATTTGGAACGAAAGAAGGAATTCTATGAAATTAAAATAATAATAGCTGCACTGAATTATTTAACAAACCAATTCAGAGAACCTGACTGTAGGTCCAAGTTTATGGTCATATATGAATAGACCTGTAGGCTAAAGGTAATTCACCCTTCATACGAATTCATGAATGTTGTGTTATGTAGCCTAGCATACTTAATGTAGTGTAGAGCCTAGAAGTTTCCATTGTAAGTTTCCAGGCCTAACGTTAATTTATATGTAGTGCACCCAAACAAATAGCAAGCTCACTATATCTAGGTACATGGCTTTGTAGAAGTTCTCTCGCTGAATTAAACTAGCTTACCAACCGAAGAAATAAGGCAACGTCCATTGGCTTTCAATGTTTCTTTTGATACGTTTGCCCACTGAATTGTGTAGTGTTAAATTGTGTTTGACTGTGGCTTTCAGGTTTGCCCGGGACGTCACCGCTCCACCGGGCGCTTTAAACGAGTGTACCCTTTGTTCCAAGAAAAGGGATGACGTCATTGTTTCACGAGCAGCCAGTCTCTGGTCACGGACAGACTGGATATAGACGGTTACCCGAATGAAAATGGACTGTAGCACACCTAATACTTTTTTAGAAAGATATGTATATACCAAAGCAAACCTTTAAAATATCATGCATTTACTATAGGTTAAAAATTATGCCACAGAAAATCCTATAGTAATGCCATAGGACAGTGATTCTCAACCTTTTTCATATCAAGGACCCCTAATGTAGTCCACATTAGAGCCACAGACCCCAAACCCAAATCTAAGAATATTTTTATTGTCAGATATGATTTTGTCCAGAATTCCATGACTTTCTGTATTGTAGGTAGAGAGATAACAGTGAAACTATGATCAAAACAGTCATTCTTCTACATTTTTTAATTGTGTTAACTTCTTGTAAATGAAATAATGGTGAAGTTTAACACTTCATCAATTTGCTGGGGACCCGCTGGAACCCCCTCAAGGACCCCTGGTGGTCCCTGGACCCCACGCTGAGAACCACTGCCATAGGAGATAAAATATATGACGCTATAAAGTTGCATGAGGAGACTACTCAGTATTGAGTACCACAGATACACTAGTCCCTATAGGAATATTAGACAATCATTTGAAAAAATGTATTTACTTATATAGTTCCCCAGTTTAGTATTTCCTTATCACATAGTATGGATATATTCACATTAGTGTCTCATTAGTCTACACATTTACCATTCACTGCATTGATTATACTGATTACTGATTGTAATCCCAAAGTTGGATGCATGTAAGTGATAATATGAACTGAAACTGTCATATTGGAACATTTGAGAAAACATGAACCCTTCCAACTGCCCCCTTGTGGCTATCCTCCATTCGAATCTGCTAGTCATTTGTCATTATGCATGTTCATATTGAAAGTTTGGAAATTCACATTCTGAATGAAATAACGTTGCTGAAAATCTCACTTTGCCCAGAACAGTGCTTTAGAGCAGTGATTCTCAACCTTTTTCATCAAGGACCCCTAGTTTAGTCATTAGAGCCACGGACCCCCATTTGATGAGATGATTTTGTCTCTCGGACCCAAATCTGAGAATATTTTTATTGTCAGATATGATTTTGTCCAGAATTCCATGACTATCTGTATTGTAGGTAGAGAGATAACAGTGAAACTATGATCAAAACTGTGTTAACTTCATGTAAATTAAATAATGGTGAAATTTAACAATTCATCAATTTGCTGGGGACCCTTGGAACCCCCTCAAGGACCCCTGGTGGTCCCCGGACCTCACATTGAGAACCACTGCTTTAGAGAGTAGAAAACCTATTTCTCTTTCAGAACTAAAGGAGCTGGATCTACTTAATGTGTTATGATGTTAGTGAAGATACAACATTGTCTGCCGTTACCATTATGTGTGATCATAATGACAGCTTGAAAATCAGTTTGAATGAAATGAGTCATCTTTGATGAAGAGGTCACGTCTGGCCAGATAAGTGCATAAGGGACCTAAAAACATTTTTTTTTTTAGCTGAAACATACAAAGATAGACCCTTATTCTAGAATCAGGTTATTACACCACAGAATATTAATGTGAGACATGAAGAGGCCAATATTCACTAAATGTAGGTTTAAATATATATTTCAGTGTATGGCGCTTTTCCAGGTGTCAATTTATGATTTTCTTACCCAGAGTTCCTCTTTACATCGCTCACAAGCTGTACAACACTAACAGAAAACAGAAAACGCACCAGCAAAATGGTAAAATAAAATGGCCTGTAGGAATAAACCCTCTAAGAATATACAGTATGTACAGAGTGGGGATGGCTAGTCAGGTCATATGATTCAATACATTTTAAGGAATAACCTGCAACTGTTTTTATAGCCTATAAATAACTCTCTGTTTTGCTCCTCATACTCTAAACACCTAGGGGGTCCGTCTGTCCCGGGAAAAATCCTGCTGCACAGGAAGTGATGCGTTCTATGTTTACGGAAGCAACAACAGCGGTTTGTATGGAATCAATATAAGAAGGTAGAAGAAATATAAGAGGCCGCAGTCTGTGTTTAGCGTCTTTATTGTTGCAGCAAGTTGGGCCAGTGCCTACATTGAGTGCAAAACAGCAATGCAATGCCCGCTTTCACCAATGGTGTTGCCGAAATCAAGAAAAAAGAAAGAAAAAAAAGAATATCGCAAATTATCACTACATCACATACATATATATCACAATCAGTGATATCAAAGCAGGTGTTTGGCATCAGCTGTCAAAGGCTAAATACCTGCTTTAGCATCAATAAGTGGGGTGTGGCCAGAAGTGCAACATGCTGTAACGTTTCAACCCATAAAGAGCAATGAAACAACAATTTTATGTGATTTAATGCTGATTTGCTCTTTAAAAAGCCAACTAATTTCAAAATGTTTTTTCCATTAAAGCCCAGGACCTAAATATGACCATTTTTCCCCACATACTCTTAAAGGAATAGTTCACCCAAAAATGAAAATTCTGTCATCATCTACTAACCCTCACCTGTGTTTCAGCTGGCATGAGAGTGAGTAGATGATGACAGAATTCATTTTTGGGTGAACTATTCCTTTAAGATACAATGGGTTCAGATTGGCTTGTAGTATAATTGGGTTAGATGTTTAGTTTCTGGACTTGGGACTGCCTCAAGCAAGCTGAATAAAGCGCAGTTGTGTGAGGATACAAAATACTATTTAGACACTTATGGCAAAAGGGCAAGAAAGGGGGTTGGGTGAGTGAGTTTAAATCCTGCCGGTTTGAAGGTACGACCTCTAAACAAACATTCATGTCATTCATCCCCTTAATTATTGCAGATGAATATTTATTGGTCCTGAAGACAAAGTTCAGAATCAGATGAAGCCCCGTCGGACGTCTGCGGGTCGACTTCCCGCGGGTCGTTGTCCCCGCCGTCCAATCAGACCTCCTCCTGTGGGGTCGCCGCCCAGAGGCTGACCAATGGGGTCGTAGCGCGCGCGAGGCAGGAGGCCGTGGGGGATGTTCGGTCTTTGGTCGTACTCGCCGCCGATGATGCCCGGCGGGTACGGGCGGAAGGGGTCGGGGTTGAAGGGGCTGAAGGGATTGGAGGGGATGGGGTAGATGGGGGGAACCAAGTAGGGGCGGGACATGCGTCGACAGTCGATGCGTATCTTGTACTTCCTTTTGTAAAGCTGAAGAAAGACACGGAAGCTTTTGTTAGAATATTCTTAAGACCTCCACATAAAGCGTAAAGAAACAGCTTAGGGGATGAATGCCACATTCAAGCTGAACCATGACACATCGATTGGTTCTTGTCAGACTTGTGACTGTTGTGTTCTGCTTACTTCTTTCCAGTCTGTGTCTCTGGGTCTGCTGGGATCTTGATCTGGAAGGAAGTACAGAGGGTTGAGTTAGTCCTCTTGGCTAAACCTCAACTCCCAACTTTTCATGTCATAAAGTTTCATTACTTGCATCCTAAAGAGCAGAAGTGATAAAGAGTGTTTGAACCCTAACCCTAAGTACCCTTTTTACTTAAGTATTGCACTTAGATACATTTTTAATAACATCCATTACAGAGTGCAGATTTTGTGTCTCTCCATTAGCATCAGAAACTAGACCATCGTAAACTGACAAATTGTGGAGCCATTCACAGTGAGCGATCAGTCAGCTGAGAAGAAAAGAGTAATCTGGCTTTACTTTGGTTGTGCACTTTATTTTGTAATTTCTAAATTTTCCAATTAAAAGAATCTAGTTTGATCTCTGTCCTCTTATCCTATTAGAATTGCATGGAAAAGATCACAGCTAACACCGTTCTCTTTTCTAAAAAGTAACTCGTTTTACATTTTAAATGAACTAGTTCTAGTTACACCAGTACTTTCACTTATACTGAGGTAAAATATAAGCAAAGTAACAGTAGTTCTACTTGAGTGGGACATTCTAGTACTGTTTCCACCACTGTCCACCTTCCTCTTTGACTGAGTGATACTAGCTTATGTCTAATACAGGGGAAACAAATGATGATCCCAGTAGCCAGTAAGTGTGAGTCTATATTTTCATCGCCACCATATAAAATAAACTGTGGTTTGGTATCAAGGCATGACATCTTCTGTTACCCCTGAAGTCGCGGTGGTAGAGGTGTCTCCACAGTGTGGAGTCTGCTGTGGTGCTGTGGAAGTGTCTACTGACTGAGGACAGTGTCACCAGGGACTGGACGTCCAGCAGCCTCAGCACCCTGAGAAGCAGCTCCGGTGGAAGGGCGCCCAGGCCAAACACCGCCGGCAGAGCCATGGCTGTAAACACCACACACAGCAAGTCAGGCCTCAGACAGGGAACAAGCTGGCAGAGCAAGCATACAATGTGTAGGGCAGGAGGGGGCAGTGTTGGACTCATTACTCAAGAAAAGTGACACGATACTCATTACTCATTTCAAAAATAAATGTTTCCCATACAATGTTAGCATTTGGGTGGCCTGCCCAGGTAAATAAAGGTTGTGGTTCTCGCCTATGTAGTTATCTACAGTCAGGATTGGATGCTACCAAGCACCAAAAGCGTGTTAGTGAACTACAATGACCATAATTCATTGCACCTGTGAGGCAGTGCATCTGTGCTCCTTCAAGTCGTGCTGTGTGAGTGCTGACACAAATGGAATGGTTGCAATGCCATTAGCTTATACTAGACTAAGAGACTTTAGTACCTGAAAAATGAGTTACTGGGCTGAATACTTAATACTCCTTGGGATTGGATTGGATTAGATAGTCTTTATTGTCCCTGAGGGGCAATTTGGTTTGCAAACAGCAGTCAACACAACCAATACACAACATAAAATAAATAAATAAAAGACATAAATACATATAACTTACAGCAGATGTCTAGCCTGGTGTCCAGCCCCTATGAATCGCAGTTTTCAGCACTCTTCGAATTTGCATGGCGATTCATAATTGCCATGCAAATTCGAAGAGTGCTGAAAACTGCACTAACGTAACTAACTTACTAACTAACTTAACTTCTACTTTATCTTATATTTAGAGGTAATGACAGCAAAAGTAAAAAAGTTCACTTTCATTCACAGATTGACTGGTACCTTCTCTGGCTGCAGCTATCAGCGGGTACGCCAGCTGGTCTTTGAAGATCCGTGACAGTTTGCTCAGGTCTTTGAAGGCTGCTGCTGCACTTTCTCCTGGAAATGCAATGGTGACACAACATGAGACACCTACTATACTGGTTAGGCATCGCATTGACCATAAAATATATATCGTCCTGCTGCTTTGATACACACTACTAACCTTGAAATTCATCAGTCACATAGCTGGATGGATTCAGAGACAATTTGCGCACTGAATCCGCTGTCTCATTCATCTTCAGAACACCTAGAAGGAGAAGTAACAGGTTATAATCTGCATAACAGGTTAACTAAAGAAATATAAATACAGCAGAGCCTTGTTTATCCAAATATCAAATTTCAGAACAAGCTGATCTGGCCAAAACGGCATAAAATGCAGTGTAAAAATATATTCTGTTTTTTCTGCATATATGCATTTCTGGGTTGATAGCTGTGAATACAACTTTAAGTATTAATGTTTGCAAATTCAGTGGTAGAGAGAATTACTGTGCATGCATGTTTCCTATTCTACATTGGCTTTGGTCTACACTTTCAACAAATGCTGATGTTCCAAACACTTCAGAAAACCTCCATTTCTACGGGGTTCAGAAAACAAGACCGAGCATCCGAAAGAAGTAAATATCTAATTCTAAGGCTGGTAATTGGCACCAGGTAATGATGAAGAAGAACTGAGACAAGCAGTATGTAGTATGTGACTCACCATTAATGACAAGCATGGGCCCCATGGTCACAGCTACCACCATTGCGAGGCTGTTGTCACACAGAGGATGGGTGTAGTAGAGCTTGTACAGTCCTCCTGCTGCCCTCCACCCACTGGGCATCTCACCAGGCTTCATCTCAGATCCCTGAACAAAGAAAGTGGAGAGACACCTGTAAACTGCATCTTTTAAAGACTTTTAAAGATTTTTTTAATGCTAGCTCCAATCAAATTTAAGACCAAAGTTCTGTATTAATCTAAGTGGGAAAAGCATGTGGGTCAAACTTACTGTGGCCAACTGGAAGTGCAGTGATGTAACACAACATAAGAAAATCAAACCAACACTACTGCTGGTCCCGTTCACACTTTTTGGTGAAACAACACAATTCATGACATTTGTCTTATTTTGTTCATCTTACTTTCCAACTCTGCCTCAACTAAATATGACTGAATGTAAAGAATCTGTCAATATCAATAGTGGCAATAATACACACACACACACACACACTCACATACAAACACATATGTGTAGATGCACATGTGTGGGTGTAACCATAGCAACCGTTTTTCTGCCTCTTCACAGTGGATGAAATCAGTACAAGCACATTTTATGGGAGGAGGAGAGGTAAGTGATCATAATTAACAATTCTGAATGTTTTTTAAAGTTTTTATGAAGATAAGCATTTTAACCATGGCTGGGTGGATTTTCAGAATGTACAATATTTCTTACTAATCTGAAACTAATCAATGTATAGGATTGTCACTAATCAAAGCATATAATAGTTTGAGGACTCTTACATACTATAGGTTTAACCCCTTGTTTGTAGTGCTGGAAAGAGAATAGATGAAGGTGGTATTTCCAGGTCATTTGCCATAAAAGAGGGATTCTATCAAATAGCAGGCAGGTTAAATTAGTTGACTATAGTTATCAATAATGAATGAAATTTAATGTTGCATATTAAGTGCACTGAAATTCTTTCATAGGATTCCTGACAGTGATTATTGCAATATATTGTACTGATATTCCATCACCGCAGCCCTGGGGAACATAAGGTGGACTTCTTTTGACAGCCTCAGTGTGAAGACACAATATTATATCAATGAAAGTATGCCTACTGTGCCTTAATGATAGGGCAATGACACTCCATTTCCTTTTCCCAGCTGAATCACATTACTTTGCAATGATGTAATTTCCCCACGGGGATCAATAACATTTCATCTTATCTTGTCTTATCTTAAATTGGCTGCTCTGGATCTGTCTGTGTTGCACGTGATTGGCTATTTGTTACAAACCCCGCCCCTTTTATGTGAACACGCTCATAGGATTGGATTGGAAAATCCTGGGTTGACAGAGAGCCAATAACCACCTTTGTGAGACTAATTATTCGGGATCAGAGAAAGTCAAGTCAACATCCAATAGTGGTCGAGACCAAGACAAGTTTGATTCAAAAAAGGCAAAAGACCAAGACTAGTACAAGTGAAAATAGAAAAAAGTGAAAATAGGGAAAAGACCAAGACAAGTACAAGTGAAAATAGAAAAAAGTGAAAATAGGGAAAAGACCAAGACAAGTACAAGTGAAAATAGAAAAAAGTGAAAATAGGGAAAAGACCAAGACAAGTACAAGTGAAAATAGAAAAAAGTGAAAATAGGGAAAAGATCAAGACAAGTCCAAGTCAAAATAGGCAAAAGATCAAGACAAATAGGTACAAGACAGAGACAAGCCGCCTTACCTGAGGAGTGAATCCGGTCTCCAGCATCAGGCAGTTCACGGCCACCATGAGAGTGTCGCTGGGGCTCCTGCTCTGGGCTCCGTGGTGGAGGAGCTCCAGGGAGAGGGGGGCCTGGCCTTCCTCCGCCTCGCCGCACAGCATGGGCTCCCAGCCGGACACCTCCGCTCCCCGGCTCTCCGCCTCATCGTCACCCTCCGACCCCCTCGACGCCGCCGGGCTGCTGGCGCTTTGCTGTTCATCACGGAGAGACATATTCGGAATATTCGGAATCGAGCGAATGACATTCCTCCGTTTCAGCCATAGTTTATATGCAGGGAGAGTGCAGGGAGATGACTCAGCACTCCGCGACGCCGCTTTCGGGCTCCGGCGGGGGGTCGGTGAATTTAGCAGGAATGTTGATGTGAGGATTATTTTCAATTCAGCGTGACAGTTTTGATTTCAGTATGCTGCAGTCTGTCAACAACCTGGACGCAGAAACAATGGGCCACACAGAAAGCCTTTCACTTCCACTGCAGCAAGAGAGTTCTATTCATCAATATGACAAGGCCAAACAGACGGGTTTTGCTGACTCAATCTGCCGTGTGACTGTTTAGTCGAAGCGAAACCCTCTAAAATGCACACTATCAGATGTAATATGAAGTTACAATGTATACTGTAACGGTAAGTAACAGTGCTGTAATCCATACTTTTCCAAAACAACAAAGAAACACATGCAGTTTATGAAATTATTCCTTATCTGCTTCATGTCAAACCACTTTACAAACCACTCATTTTATTGGAACGCAATTAGGGCTGGGCGATATGGTTGAAATCAATATCATGATAATCATAAGGATTTTTTTCGATATCAATATATATCACGATATGGTTCATGTATGCAAAATCACGTTAAATAATCAAATGAATGTTCATCTAATTGAACCGAATGGTAATGTTAGGTATGAGGTCAAACAAAACAGAAATATTCAAATAATATTCCTACCATACCTCATTTTATGAGGTTTTTTTTTTGTTATTAATCGTTTTTATTTCAAAAAGTAAAGCAATAGTCATTGCAATGACAGACACAAAGAATCTAGATATATTTCCCCCCACTAGGACCATTTTATGAGAGTTTTAAGTAAAATTTGCTTGTCATCATCAATGTAGACAGCAGAAATGTGTGTCACGATATCAAAATATCTTCATATCATCACGATACGATTCCACTGAAAGACGATAAACGATAATATTGAATTATCGCCCAGCCCTAAATGCAATTTATTTTTGGAATTTTGGTGTTTCAAAGTTTTGCAGCCATCCTCACATACATGAACAGAACAAAACTTCAATAAAAAGCTTAGCTTTCTCAGTGCACTTCTTATTCAAATAGTTATGTGCATTTTAGACACTGCAATAATGAATGTGTTTAGGTTTTTAGTAGTGGTAAATACGGTTAAAGTACATTATTTATGCTTAAAGTTGATATTTTCTTGGTGGTAAAATCAGAAATTATGTTAAAACAATTCACTCATGGCACCTTAAAACCTATTAAACAAATATGTATTTATAGAATGCATTCTTGAGGACTTCAAATTGCATTATAAAATACAGATTTTTTTTCCTGATTGGATTTTTTTCTCTTAAAAACTTTTTTTTATCACTGACCCTTATATTCTATTTTTGCCCTGCTGTATCCTATTACTATTCTGCTGCCACGACCCAGTTTCCCCTCTGCTGATTAAACTTTCACCTTACTTTATCTCAAATTCTGCAATACAAAATTCTGCAAAACGAGTGTGGTTGCTGGGGAACGGCTACTGAACACCATATCAAAATCACAGATGAGAGTTCATCCATGGTGAAGCAGCTCTAGGACATGTGTTTCTGTCAGATGGAGATGATCGCTCACCTCAGTGGAACTCATGGCGGCGGTCTGTCGGCTCTGGCTCTGCTCTCCCCTCTGGGTCGCCGTGCTGCTGGAGGCCTGGCGGGCGGACGAGGGCGAGGCGGCGGCGGCGGCGGCGGCGGCGGCGGCGGCTGCAGACTGAGGCAGCATCACGCAGATCAGGTCCCCAGAAATGATGCCGCATGAGGACAGAGTCTGGCCGGCGTCTGACAGAGGCTCCGTGCCATTTAGAGACAGGCTGAACTCTGTGTCTGGGCTGAAAGGGAAAGAGCATGAGTCATTTTCACATAATGCACCGATTGTACCATAATGTATCGGATAATATCTTGTTGTACTAAGATAGAGGAAAAACATTTAAACACTATTATAAAATCATTAAACAGATTGAGGGAAAATAGACTAAACAGTGAGTATGAAAAAAATTCATTGTGACTTTAAAAGCACCAGTTCAGTACTGACAACTTCCAAAATCCACATTTGTGAATGCATGTTGGTGTCTGACCTGAGTCCATGGGAGGGCAGGACAGTCTCCTTGATGTGAACTTTGAGATCCGCCAGACTGGGCTCTTCTCCCAGTAACTCCACCCTGCTGGTCTGCCTGTTGATCCGAACCCGCAGCTTCATGCTGTGGACGACAAATGAGAGCCTGAACAGACAGATTCGAAAGAGTTCAATGTGATATAGGTTTACTGCAAAATCAAACAGAGAGCTGGTCCATGGAGCAAGTAAATTCGTTCCACAATGCATCTTCTTTTATGCCGTTTTGCCAACCCTTCCCACTGTGGGCCGAGTTGCAAAATCCCTCCTTCTGATTTTCCCCTTCATCTCGATACATCATTGTTTACCTTTGTCTACTCCCTTACTCCCTTAGTCTACTCCCTTTATCGTTGACCTCACAGGTATGCTTTGAACATGATTAATGATATCAGCCTGGCTTCACATGCCTGCACTGGGCATAACTAATGGTGTCAACCTGACCTCACATGCCTGCATTGGGCAAACCACATTCTTAATTCGGGACACCATTGTTCCCTACAGTGCTGATATATTGATAATTCACATATTGATATTTATTCATTCACATATTGGATATCATACTGATTATTCATTCATTTAACACATTCAGGTGAATCAAAATTCCCCACACTATGATATGAAACCATTCAGCCTAAACATCCATATCAAACTGATGAGGTTCCTGCTCAATACTGATCAATGCAATAGGTGCGTCATATTATTAGTTTGTCATGTCATAGAAAAAGCGTGTAATAAATGTCACCTAGTTACCCTACTAAATATAAACATGTTTTACATAAAAAGAAGTTGAAAACAGATGAGGTGTACCGTCCTGAATCTCAATTTTGATAAAGCAGTACGGTAGCTGTCTTTAAGAGTAGTTTTGTTCGCAGTGAAGGTTTGAATTAGGACGCATACTGTAGTCAAATCATTTAGCTAACGTTAACTCGATATGTTTCATTTTCGTTTCTAGCGAAGAGTTGGTACCTTAAAGAATGAATATGGCTAACTTTCACTTGCCAAGCTAACGTCAACGACATTAACAGTTAGTTAACAGTGACAATGCAAAACAGCAAACCGCTTCGCTAGCTGGTTTACTTGAACTTACTCAACGTTTTCCTGTCGTTTATGTCATTTCACAGCATGTATCGCAGTGTAAACACCATAGACTGTAAGAAGTACACAAAAGCCAAACTATGCCAGACGAGGTGACTGAACACAAACAGCAGCGTCAAGCTAAACACAGTAAAACACGGAACTTCCGCTCAGAGTTTTCAAAATAAAACCATTTTCAAAGGGTTGGGTTTTGCCTACAGCAGTGGTCAGCAAGAAAAACCAATGAAATGCCCTGTGGTTGCCATGTAGGTTGTCAGAAATCCACAGAGACTGCAACAAAACATTTACACCAGGCAACTTGGATAGTACGAAGATCTACTATCTTGAAAAAAAAAACCCAAAAAACAAACAGATTAGGCTATCTATAATTGCATTTGTCATCTGCATTTTTGATAATTTATTATATTATACATCTCGATGGTGGATTATTCTGTCTGAATTGACACCAGATGAGTGTTTTACTATGCATTTTGTCGTTCTGTACACCCCTACTTTTTCAGTGACAAATGCCACGCCTTTGTTTTGAAGGAAAATATGCTTACCTCCCGGTTTATCCTTATTTTCTTTGGCAAGCTTGACAGAAAACTATGACTACAATTACGGCAGGCGGGCTGTCTGACTTTTAAGTCCGCCTTTTGCAGCGGTAGTAGTCCAACACAAAGGACAGTTGCCTTTATATCAGTTTGCACTTGGGGGTTGACTGACTGTATGATTTAAAGTAGTAACTGTCTCGCAACGCAACGTTCTTCTTCACTGTTTACACAGTGCCATTAGTGACCTGCGTCACACCAAATTGGTAACGCGTTTTTATTAGGTAAACTCATATGGGCTTCCGTAGCTGTCTGTTGGCACTTTGCATTCGGCAAGGCTCTGGTGAAGACTTCACCACATTTGTAACAAGTGTAATCTAAACTGTTTGGAGCTGCACAATGAGTCGAACATATAATGATGAGTTGCAATACTTGGATAAGATTGACAAGAACTGCTGGCGGATTAAAAAGGGTTTGTTCCAAATATGCAGGTGAGAGACTACAGAGCTAGCTAGCTGTAGGCTACAGCTGGCTGCTAGTCAGCCTGTCTTTAGCTAGCACATGTTACGTCCATGTAGGTAGACATGTACTTATTTAAAGAGGGAGTGATGCTAGAATTATACTAATTATCTGGATGTAGTCACAAGATGAGGTAGAAACAAATTTAACGCCGATACAGGCTGTTCTCTCTTTTTCAAAGGGAACGTCACGCCAAATAATGTCAATTTAAAACCCCCTTGCTTGGTAAACATACACAGCAGCCAGTTGCACCAGCTGAAGCTCAAACGTAGGCTAGTTTGAACGTAAAGTCTCACTAAGTCCGAGTTTATGCATTGCTAAAATGTTAACGGTTGCATCAACTGGAATAGTTACAACGTAGACTTAAGTTACAGCTTAAAACTTACACCTACCTCCTACTAGGTGTAAAGTCCTAGCAGGAGGTAGGTGTAAGGAGCAGGAGGGACAGATCCAGGGCGGTTTATGTCGGCAACGTGTCCTCCGTGACGGATTACATCATTTTGAACCGTATGATGATTTTGATTTATACTCGTGCTTTCGTTTTCCCTGAGCGGAGATACGCACACAGCATCGGAGCCTAAATCAGGCTACATTTTATAGGCTTCCCCGGTGGTGCGTTCAGACTTGGGTGTTAGCCAGTATTATAGAGTATTATAGACACTCGGGGTGATTATTTGTATTCATCTATGCAGAATACGTACTTTATACAGCGATTTCATCAAGTTTCCACGTGTCTGTCATGCATATTTCAATAATCCGAACATTTCAGTCTCCCAGATGATGTAACAAGCTACATTTCCGATGTGAGTATTGCTCCACTTCACTTGCTAAGGAGAGATGCTCCAGACATTCAGGTGGTGTGGAGAGTGACAACACTGCGAGGGGACAGGAGGAACCACTGACTTATATCTTGGACATGAGTTTAGATCACTGAACTGACGAATAACAAATCTACAACTTTCTGTAGCCATCAATAATGGTTACTGAGGGGGAAATGCCTAACTTTTGCTCCGTTTAAAATAACGGTTAAACCGCTTGATGTCACTTGTCTATATTGATTCTAGCCTAGTTGTAGGCTACTATCTAGGCTAGACTGGTATAGGAGGCAAACTAACATGAATCCTTACAGCCTACTTTATACTCGATAACGTACCTATTTGTTGATGTTGTCGTAGAATAGTTGTTCCCCAAAGTGACAGAAGAAAAATCCTCAGACACGTGAATCAGCCTTTGAAGATCTTTATTAAAGTAACAAAGACCTGAGTGGTTCTGCAGAAGAACCGAACTCATGGTCGAAACACAATACTTTTATACGGTTTCAGTTTGTTTTCAACTTCCTGACATAATCCCTCCTATTCTGGTTCTTCTCCCAATAGAATCTGTCTGCACGTAGTTTCCCAAGGTGGGGCCCGAGAGTTAAAAACATAATAGTGGTATGTGACTCTCTTATCTTTCTCGTGGCCTTCTAGATGCAGCCGAGACATATCACTGTCCTATGCAGCCGCGGCTCATCTCCTTTTTGACATATGAATTACTTTGTTTCACGGCAGGATACCTAACTCCCTTAATTCTGGTATGCCCATCCTGCAGCTGCAGCTCCTCTCACGAGTCTGAAGGTCATTCAGGGAAATGTTCAGGCAAGTCAAACTAAGGGGAAAACGTCACTGTCTGCGACAACGTTTTGGTTAGTGGTCCGTTTACGCTCTACTAGTTAAGATGTACCTTAAGTCTCATGGTGCAACTAAACAAAGACACAACTTTAGTGTCAAACTAACTAGTTTCAACGTAACGGTTAGTGTAGACTTTACACCCTAACTTACGATAGAGCTTACGTTCAGCTGGTAGAACATAACATTGGACCTTTTCTGAATGGGTACGGACTTAAATTCGGCGTGTATCTCAGTAAAAACGGTTCACACAGCTCGCCAAAGTTGACATTTCATTGAGATAAGTGCTTTGCTTGTATGCCGAATTGAGGACGGGTCTCTACTGAACCATAAAAGGTCTTAAGTCATGCTCTATGGATATGTATGTTTGCTGATAAACAAGGCAACATTAAATTGCCTGTTTTTTTAAATGGACTTTGGCATTAAGTTCTCTCCATATGACAGAATGCATTAATCAGAGCGCGTAGTGGTCTGTTCTCAGCTTCCAGTGTGACAAACGACTGCTTCCCTGTCTTTCCAGGTTGAAGGAATATTCTATGTCAATGATCCGCTTGAGAAACTGATGTTTGAGGAGCTACGCAACGCCTGTAGAGGAGGAGGTCGGTGGCCAGGCCCCCCAACATCATCACTATATACACTGAAGTCATCACAAGAAGTATTTATGTTATGTAATTTCATTCTCTCTCAGGTTTTGGTGGGTTCCTCCCGGCCATGAAACAAATTGGGAACGTTGCAGCGCTGCCTGGAATCGTACATGTGGGTAGCATTACACTCCCTTTTACGATCCTTCACAGAGAGTTGAAAGTGTGTTGAAACTCTTAATCGTCCCACAGAGGTCCATCGGTCTCCCAGATGTCCACTCCGGATACGGGTTTGCCATTGGAAACATGGCCGCCTTTGACATGAGCGATCCCAACGCCGTGGTGTCTCCAGGTGCGTGATAACTCCCGGGGTTCGGTTTGTCTTAGCTGTCCGCTCACGCGAATGCCAAACACGCCCCGACCGGTCCATGCTCTGTGACTTTCCAGGCGGCGTGGGGTTTGACATTAACTGCGGCGTGCGCCTGCTGAGGACCAACCTGGACGAGGGGGACGTCCAGCCGGTGAAGGAGCAGCTGGCCCAGGCGCTGTTCGACCACATCCCAGTGGGGGTGGGGTCCAAGGGGGTCATTCCCATGAACGCCAAGTAAGGCAGCCTTTTGTACCAGTATAGTACAGTACAGCAGTGATTCCCAACTTTTTTCATATCAAGGACCCCTAATTTAGTCCACATTAGGGCCACAGACCCCCATTTGATGAGATTTTGTCTCTTAAACCCAAATCTGAGTATATTTTTATTGTTGGATATGATTTTGTCCAAAATTCCATGACTATCTGTATTGTAGGTAGAGAGATAACAGTGAAGCTATGACCAAAATAGTAATTCTTCTACATTATCTAATTGTGTTAAGTTCTTGTAAATGAAATAATGGTGAAGTTTAACCCCCTGGAACTCCCTCAAGGACCCCTGGTGGTCCCTGGGCCCCACGTTGTGAACCACTGCAGTACAGTATATTAAAGGAAAAATCCACCTTAAAACATGAAGAACAAATGTAAACATGTCTGCTTTTAATGACGTTTATAAGCCCATAGAGAGGTGAGGATTTAAAGGTGTACACCGGTGTTGTGTGAATCAAAGTGATACATGACATTCTGGTATGTAGGACTTTGTATGAATAGAGCTTTGATGTCCCGCCCTCTTTTTTTTTTACTGGTTCTGGAAGTCAATTTCCCATTAATTTTCTCCATAGGCATTTCAGAAAATCCTGATATAAAGACTTAATCAACCAGTTAATCACGAACTTGAAACACAAGTTTATAACCACAGATTTAGAACTACTCTTCAGACTGACTGATGGCTTCTGCCTGAATGTATGTAGTCCTTTCACAATCTGATTGCTCAGGCAAAATCTCTCCTACACATTCGAAACTAGGGATGCACCGATGTTTTCTTGAGCCTGATGCTGATATCCAATATTTTCCCACCCATACTGGCTGATATGGATTTTTGTCAGAATCTTAGTACAAATGCAGGTGCAAAACAGGTTAAGCTTTTCAAACATGCCTATCAAGTGGTTTTCAAACAAAAGCCCACATTGGTTTTATTCTGTTGCTAATTTGACAGTTGTATTAAGAGACACACTCCTAGAAAAAAGGGTCACAAAATGCCAATTCCACAAATATCAGCAGTAAAAATAATATTGGATCGATAATGATATTGCTTTTCAAAGCTGATATCGGCCAATACCGATAGTCTGCTGACATGTCAGTGCGTCTCTATTTAAAAACTTATGGCTAATAATCAAATTCCCTATGGGAAGAATGAATGGGAAATTCACTTCCAGAACCCCGACGTTTCATGTCTGTTGCCTCCTGCACGGGACAAACCTGGATCAGCATACAGGAATATTCCCAGGATCGTACGTGTTACACTGGTATACGATACCTTTTTACATGTGCTATGTGATGACCGTGTGGCACTGCAGGGACCTGGAGGAGGCTCTGGAGATGGGGGTGGACTGGTCCCTGAGGGAGGGCTACGCCTGGGCCGAGGACAAGGAGCACTGCGAGGAGTACGGCCGCATGCTGCAGGCCGACCCCAACAAGGTCTCCTCCAAGGCCAAGAAGAGAGGGCTGCCCCAGGTAACCCAGCGGTCTGTCCACACCGCCCCGCCCCGCACCTCACATCACATCTGCCTGCTCATTTTGATTGGGAGAAATTTGGATAATCAGCTCCGGAATGAACGCTAATTTGTTTGTATGGGTTAAAATTGGATGAACTTGTAATGGGATACAGCAAAGAAAAAAAGAATATAAGTATAGCAAGCAGTGGTTCGATAAACAAATGCATCTGACAATATCATCACCAGAATCAGAATCAGAATCAGCTTTATTGGCCAAGAATGTACACATACAAGGAATTTGACTTGAATTAAACCTAAACATTTAACTACTATGTACAAATATGCATATATATATAAAAAAGTATATATATATACATATGTAAACAACCCTAAGACAATAAACCAGAACGTATGAATGAAAAGTACCTGGAAAATAACAGCAGTAGAACTTACTAAGGCAAAGAAATAATGCAGAATATGCACGATATGAAAATCTACAAAAAATATGAACTGTATACAGTATGAAATGGGTGGAAATATTTTAAAAAAATATCAATATGCAATATATAACAAAAAAGGATGTGGGAATGTGAAGAAAATGGATATGTGAACATACAGTATATGTGCAAAATGTGCATCATATTCACATATGATGTATAAGTCTATAGAAGGCCATACAGAAAGTGTTTAGGTGTAAAGTTATGTTGTAAATAAACTATACACCTTGATGTATAATCTTCACATATAATTCATGTTACTTGCCTCTTCGTCTCCTGAAGCTGGGCACTTTAGGAGCAGGGAACCACTATGCCGAGATCCAGGTTGTGGATGAGATCTACAACGACTACGCTGCTAAGAAGATGGGCATCGACCACAAGGGCCAAGTCTGTGTGATGATCCACAGCGGCAGCAGAGGACTGGGCCACCAAGTGGCCACAGGTAGGCGCTGTTTCCCTCTGCTTCTTTAACAGCTGAATCAGTTTCATAGCATCTATTATGTTTTTTTACAGGATCAGGGAATCTGATTTAAGGCCGTGTAATAATGCGTTATGTAATAACACTGCATTATGTAATAACTCGACAAAATGTAATACATTTTCACTTCATTATGTAATAACACCTGCATTTTGTAATAATCTGCCGCATTTTGTAATACACAGCCTGAACGCAATATGTAATAAATTTCCCCGTATTGCGGTGGTTATTATAAAATACGGGAGTTGCATTTTTTTTTTTGATGAAAATGTAATAAAATGGTGCATTATGTAATAACCAACCAAAATGGATGTCTTTATTCATAGAAATCATTATAACATTATAACAACAATGTTTATTTTATGCATTCTAGCATGAATCATACTGACTCAAAATTAATTTTAAAAAGATGCTATTAGTTCAGTAGATTAGTATCTTTCATTGGTCAAAACTACATTAAGTGTCACTGTATTCCTTAGCTTATTAGATGTCAATGCAACTTTATGCAACTGCAAGTTTAATTTAGCTTAATTGTTAAAAATATAACGTGTACAGATGAAGACATCGATTTTGGTTGGTTATTACATAATGCACTGTATTATTACATTTTCATCATAAAAAAGTGCAACTCCCACATTTTGTAATAACCACCGCAATATGTAATAATTTATTACAAAATGCGGGGAAATTTATTACACATTGCGTTCAGGCTGTGTATTACAAAATGCGGCAGATTATTATAAAATGCGGGTGTTATTACATAATGAAGTGAAAATTTATTACATTAATGCGGTGTTATTACATAATGCATTGTTACAGGCCTTGTTAGTCCTTTATCTTATTCTGCCCATTTATAGTTTCACAGCTATGTTCAATCAGAAATAAGTTTGCTTCTTTATTTTGGTTTATAAATTGGTCCTGAATTCAATTCCAGGCAGCATTAAAAAGACATTAACCTGCAGATACCCAGTTAAGAACAGAGGATATTTGACGTATTTGACACTTTGATTCAAGGAAACAGGGCTGTGTAATGCATCTTCACACCAACAACCAACTTCTGCAAGCAGCTGGCTCTTACACATGCTTGTCTTTCTACCGTAGACGCCCTCGTTGCCATGGAGAAGGCGATGAAGCGGGACAAGATCATCGTGAACGACCGGCAGCTGGCCTGCGCTCGCATCACGTCCGACGAGGGTCAGGACTACCTGAAGGGCATGGCCGCCGCCGGCAACTACGCCTGGGTCAACAGATCCTCCATGACCTTCCTCACCAGACAGGTACAAGTCCATTGGCTATGCTGTTCATATGAGTAGGACATCATGGAAAGGCATAGGAATGGCACATAGTTCTCAGTAGGGTTAGACCGATATATGGGGCCAAATCCTTTTATTAAAAATAGGATATCATCCAGTCAGTGTCTTCAATCTCTGATATGATGCAGTTTGACTGATTGAGTATTTATTGTAGAATTCATCGATACTACACTGGTTGTCTATGGGAAGCATTTAACCTGAATTGATTCTAATTAGGGCTGAATGATTTTGAAAAAAATAGGGGAGGGGATGATGATTTTTACATCATTATTCTCATTTTCATTGAAAAACGTATTAAAATGATTATGGTGTGATTTTTGCGGGGATCTGTACCAAACAAAGATGTTTTCTTAAGTCTGTAGAATATGATGTGTAGGCCAGGACATCTCTGCAGCACCACAGTATTTCATTTAAAATGGTATTTTGACACATTTCACCTTTAACAAATATTGCACCTCCTGCAATTTGAAAATTGCAGTAGGCCATATTGCGATTTCGATAAAATTTTGATCAATTGTTCAGCCCTACCATCCAGCATGCTAAGTTTGGGATGTATGAGTAGGACATAGGAATGGCACATAATTCTCACTAGGGTTAGACCGATATATGCTGATATTGTCCTTTTATTAAAGATTTGATCCTCCAGTCAGTGCTGATGTTTGACTGATTGCGTATTTATTGGAGATTGATCGATACTACTGGTTGTCTATGGGAAGACCTGAACCTGAATTGATTCTGAGACATTTCGATCAGATTCCATACAATTATGCAACATTATCCTGGGTTTCAGTGGAGAGTTTTAGTGTCCCATGATGGTCTAAATGCTGTTTCAGAGGCTTTTCCACCCTGACAAGAACAAGATTCTGGGGGAAACACTGAATACTTGTCATTGTTGACATGAAAATGATCAAATCTCCATTGGTATTGGCCTTCAAAAGCAGTGGAACCCTAGTGGTCGTACCCGTCCCTGACTGCGCGGTGTCCCGGCTGTGTTTTTCCAGGCTTTCTCCAAAGTGTTCGCCACCACGCCGGACGACCTGGACATGCACGTCATCTACGACGTCTCCCACAACATCGCCAAGGTGGAGGAGCACATGGTGGACGGCAAGCAGAAGACGCTGCTGGTCCACCGCAAGGGCTCCACCCGGGCCTTCCCCCCCCACCACCCGCTCATCGCCGTCGACTACCAGGTAGCCCAAGTCGCGAGAACGCTGCCGAGACGATTAGCTTGAGATTTGAACAAGTTTTCATGGTTTCTTCTTCTTCTTCTTCTGTCCAATCAGCTCACAGGTCAGCCCGTGCTGATCGGAGGCACCATGGGAACCTGCAGCTACGTCTTAACAGGAACCGAGCAAGGCATGACGGAAACCTTCGGCACTACCTGCCACGGAGCGGTACGAGTCCGTTTACTCATGTCTATATCAGTGGTTTTCTATCATGTCCCATTGAGGCTCAAGAGTCTTCAGGTCTCTGCACTCAGTGTTGCCATGTCGCTTGTTTCGTAAATACAGCAGTCGATCTGAAGACCTAAAACGGTTGTTCAAGTTACTTTTTTTTTTACCAACTTCGACACACGCCTGTTTCTACAGGGTCGCGCTCTGTCCCGAGCGAAATCCCGCAGGAACTTGGACTTCCAGGACGTGCTGGACAAGCTGGCGGACAAGGGCATCGCCATCCGAGTGGCCTCGCCCAAACTGGTCATGGAGGAGGTAGGGACAATATACTCTAAACCAGTGGTTCTCAATGTGGGGTCCGGGGACCACCAGGGGTCCTTGAGGGGGTTCCAGGGGGTCCCCAGCAAATTGATGAATTGTTAAACATCATTATTTTGTCATTTTAGAATGACTGTTTTGATCATAGTTTCACTGTTATCTCTCTACCTACAGTGCAGATAGTCATGGAATTCTATACAAAATCATATCTGACAATAAAAAATATTCTCAGATTTGGGTCCGAGACACAAAATCTCATCAAATGGGGGTCCGTGGCCCTAATGTGGACTAAATTAGGGGTCCTTGATATGAAAAAGGTTGAGAACCACTGCTCTAAACCCTACACCTGGAACTTTTAGTGTTGTCACGATACTAGAATTTTGACTTCAGCACCAATACTAAGTGAGTTTGCAGCATTTGAAATGGAAGACCTCCACTCTGCAGGTTTACCTCATTAGAATTAGCCTAGAGGAGCTGCTGCTGTCGGCCAATCAGGGTCCAGCATTGTGAGAACTTTTCAAATTCATTCTGTTTAACTAACTTCAATTCCACTTTAAATTAAGGCTGGGCATTGGCAAGGACCTCACGATACGATACGTATCACCATACATGGGTCATGATACGATACATATTGCAATACTCTACATAATTTACTGAAAATTTAAAAATAGAGCTGAAAAACAACTTGCTGTGTACCACCTGGGTAGTCTAATATGTACATCACATTATATTGATAACTCAGCTGACAAATCTATTTAATTCAAAGGAATTTGAGGGAAATTTAAGGACATTTTAAATCTGTTTAAAACATGAATAATTTTTTTTAATGTATTGATACGAGGGGCTGGAAAATCAGTATCATGGAAAAAAATATTGCAATACTCAGCTGTATCGATTTTTTTGCACAGCCCTACTTTAAATGTATCTACACTTATGAAGAACGTTATTGTTATCCTGAGCCATAGTAGATTTGAAAACAAAAGCATGAAAAATTGTATGGGACCTTTAACCAGTTTATGCGGACTGTTTCACAGCTGTTTGACTCCGACTGCTGCAGCTGAAATAACACAGCTGGTCAAAGTATTGAACGTTTTTCAAATTCAATATTGAATTTAGTATCTCAAAACTGCACTGAAGCAGCACTTCAACTAGGTATCGTGACAACAGTAGTTTGAAATGGGTTTACCTGGTCAATTTATTATGTAGATCAGTGGTTCTCAACGTGGGGTCCGGGGACCACCAGGGGTCCTTGAGGGGGTTCCAGAGGGTCCCCAGCAAACTTCTGAGTTGTTAAACTTCAGCATTATTTCATTTACTAGAAGTGAACACAATTAGAGAATGTAGAAGAATGACTGTTTTGATCATAGTTTCTCTGTTATCTCTCTACCTGCAATACAGATAGTTATGGAATTCTGGTCAAAATCATATCTAACAATTAAGACAATCTCAGATTAGGGTTCAAGAGACAAAATCTCATCAAATGGGGGTCCGTGGCCCTAATGTGGACTAAGTTAGGGGTCCTTGACATGAAAAAGGTTGAGAATCAGTGATGTAGATAATCAAGATGGCAACAATAATGATCATTAAGATTTTGTGTTTTGATATGACTGTAATAATCGTTATGGTTTTGTCTCCAGGCTCCCGAGTCTTATAAAAACGTGACAGACGTCGTCAACACGTGCCACGACGCCGGAATCAGCAAGAAGGCCATCAAACTTCGGCCGATTGCTGTGATCAAGGGCTGAGGCTGCGCTCTGCTAGAGACTGTGTGCTAAAGTCTGGACATTCCGCCGCAAATGAAGGACGTCATGAGATTTCTGCACAAGAAAAACCACACACTACTAACGCAAAGGCTTCTTGAAGCAGAGGTTTTTCAACAGTGATTTTTTTGTTTTTTTTTGTTTTGGAGTGAATGTTAAAGAGATTGATTTTTAATTTCTGAGCTGAAAATGTCTGACCTGAGTTTATTTTTATGTTAATGCCAGACGCTGTGAGTTAGCCTCACAATAAACGCAATCCCCTAAAAGAGAATATGATGTAACGCTCTATTATATCTCATATCTGGTATGAAATCCTTTTGCTGTTGGCAAAGTGCCCTTATCCAGACTTTTGATATTTGATCAAAATCATGCTGTTTTTCCCAACTCAATATTTTCAGTTCACACTCAGCAGTTATATCATTTAACAAAAAACATATCATAACATAAATTATTTGGAATGAGTCACCAGGCTCCTGATTAGTAAACACTTTATTGGTACTAACAGATGTTCTAACAGAAGGTTCATCGCAATATCAAAAAATAATCAAGATCTCAAGACAATTTCACCATCAATGAACAAATGAATTCATTTGGCATAAATATTTCTTAGATGTGCGCAAACCGTTTTCCCCCCTCGGTCTGCCAAAGAGAACCAGACTGTCACAAGCTGAATATTCATTGGATATTAACATCGAATGAAAACTGATTTGCAAAGGGGGTCATGGCATATTTAAAAAAATACACAAGCTTAGCATCTATCAGACTTTGTGCACCCCGATCTGTCGGATTCAGAGGGGTTTTAATTTCCATCTCTGAACACAACTGTTGATTCTACTTTAGTGGGTTAACTGAGGAAAAAACAAATGTTCAGTGGCATAGTTAACCAGTACTGTCTGTCTGAATACTACTATGGTACAATGGGAAAATACAAATGCATAAAAGACAACTTGAGATGCATGGAAGTGGGGATATTTGTGATTAAAAGCACTATGAAGTGACGGGGCTTGGTTGTTGAACAACTAACCGACTGGTCTGCTATATTAGTCTTATGTCTACAGTCTTAAGTGCAGGGAAGTGCAGATCTTGAATGTGACAGTTGTGATTCTATATTTTGTGCACATGGCTTAGTGTTGGGCACAAATCAGCAAGGTGTCCTGCACACAGCAGTAGCTGTTAGTTACCTGTGGCGAGACTAAAGGGACGTGAAAAGGAAAAATCCACCCAAAAACAGCTAACAGTGAATGTAACTTGCATTCCTGGGTCCATTTTTGTTGTTTGGTGTATTTTTCTTATTCCTGTAGATATATTTCCAGTAGCCACAATGGAGTTTCATAACAGAAAAAGCTAAAAACATCAACAGTGATACAGGGAGAAATTCATTGTAGAAGAGGCAGATAGACCGATTTCTCCAACTGCAATAGCCTCAATAGACCAGAATGCAATGCAGCCACAAGACATGTTTTTTTGCATAAGGGGCGTGGCCACGATCATAGACACTGTTCATGAACTAGTTGGCTAGCTAGCTGTATTTATGTCCACACAACCACATTTGACTGAAAGCAAAATTCATGCCCCCTTCCCTGGGGATTGTTAAAAGGCATTCGGGAAATGTAGGAAATCACCAGCTGAAGCAGACGAGGCAGGTTGAGGGAAAGTGGACACACCAAAAAAAGTGTTAACTACGATGCTTCATCACAAAATAACTACTGGAATGCACTAGACCAGTGGTTCTCAACATGGGGTCCGGGGACCACCAGGGGTCATTTAGGGGGTTCCAGGGGGTCCCCAGCAAATTGATGAATTGTTAAACTTCAGCATTATTTCATTTACAAGAAGTTAACTCAATTAGAGAATGTAGAGGAATGACTATTTTGGTCATAGTTTTACTTTTATCTCTCTACCTACAATACAGATAGTCATGGGATTCTGGACAAAATCATATCTGACAATAAAAATATTCTCAGATTTGGGTCCAAGAGAAAGAATCTAAACAAATGGGGGTCCTTGATATGAAAAAGGTTGAGAATCACTGCACTAGACATCACAGATTGATATCTAACAGTGGAGGGGGATTTTTCCTTTGACTTGACATGTACAGCAACACAGCACAAAGTGGGGTCACGACATCTGGAGGTTTTTTTAAGAACAAAAAGGCCCGACAAAAGCATCTGTACACAGTTGACAAAAGTTCAATTGGATTTGCCTCGTTCACATCTGCACACCAATAAGGGAAACAACAGACACAACTGAAGAGTAAAGCAAGTACTTACAAAAAAGCAGATGGCATTTAAGTCTCATCGAGCACTGATTGATTTCACTTCAGAATAGATAGCGTTGACAATTCTTTACGGGGCTGCTGTTTGACAGGTACTTCACAGTATTGCTCGCAATTAGCGTTGCATAATCAAATTTTTCAATCTCCTGAATTGTCACAAATGCGTCAATATAAAATGCATCTAGCTGGTTTACTTCTATACACGGGCAATGTTTACACGAGCTGTACATGAAGGTTCCTATTCACCGATTATTTGCACCCGTTTTCAGATGGGAATGAAGATTTTTAAAAAAAGCTAAACCTAGGAACTTTATTTACATTTAACATCTTATTCTCTTATTTACATTTTGTTCCTCTGTTTATGTTCATTTCCATCTGAAAGAAAACAGCTGTTAGCCTGCACCAATGCAAACAATCAGTCATCCTAAAAAAAAAAAAAAAAAAAAAAAAAAGTTTTCCAGTTAATGGAATACTAAATATGAAACGACTAATGATCATCTCTTCAACTTTAGCACTAACCCACCGTATAGAAGCGATGTAGCTCAAAAAATGAGTTCTCTACACCAAATCAGGTAACAAAATATTATAATGGCTGAAACGATACCAATAATATTTGCTTGCAAGTCTAGAGAACTGAGAGGGAAATTGTAGGTTGCCATTCTCATGACATGCGGACAGACTGTGGGAAAGACCATAGAGGTATGCAGTACACCCGGGAAGGCAAATGCACAATGAGCCGGAGCCATAAGCACTTAAGATTCCCATGTAATTCACTTCAAACTAAAACAATCCTCAAGCATCCATTCTTAAACATAAAAAAAAAAAACCTCAATGCCACATATTCAATAAAAATGATACAATTCAGCCCTTATTTTTTTTTTTTTTTTAAACAAATCCATTCATGTGGCAGCAAACAATGTCCACACACTCATATGAAAAATCTAATATATATTTTTTTTGAAATGTCTAACTGTAATGGTTCGACTAATAAAGCTATGCTTCACAAATCCTAACAAGAGGCCGAGTCATTTTAGGTAATTAAAGAGGAACTCAACCCCAAACCCAAATGTGTGTAAAGCCTGACATTTAGTGGTACAAGCAAGCTAATGAAAAGGCCATTTGCTATTGGCTGATCTTTAGTACCAGATGATGTTGGGGGGGGGGGGGGGGGGGGGGTTCCAGGGGGTCCCCAGCAAATTGATGAATTGTTAAACTTCACCATTATTTCATTTACAAGAAGTTAAGACAATTAGAGAATGTAGAAGAATGACTGTTTTGATCATAGTTTCACTGTTATCTCTCTACCTACAATACAGATACTCATGGAATTCTGGACAAAATCATATCTGACAATACAGATATTCTCAGATTTGGGTCCGAGAGACAAAATCTCATCAAATGGGGGTCCGTGGCTCTAATGTGGACTAAATTAGGTGTCCTTGATATGAAAAAGGTCGAGAATCACTGTTCTATAGCGTGTAACAGGCAATGACATCACCTGGCACCAAAGACCAGCCGATAGCAGATAGCCATTTCATTAGCATGCTTGTACCATTAGATATCAGGCTTTACTCAGATTTGGGTTTGGGGTTTTAGTTACTCTTTAACGTTTTGGGATAGGCAACGCCAAACTCAGGCTTCCATCCTTCCCGTGGATCCGTGTTTACTCTAAAAAAAAAAAGCCCTTTCCACAAGCCGCCTCCTTTCATTTCATAGACTTCTCTCCGTCTTGTCGAGTGGTCACACCGGTCAAACACCGAGCCCGCATGGAGAGCACGTCTCTCAGGCTTCTGCCGCTGGAGGGATTTGGCCGCCCGTCCTCTCCAGCGCCGACCTCGTTTACCTCTTTCCTGTCCATTTTCCCCCCCAACAGACTGGGCTTTTGTTATGCAATTACTTTTTAAGTGCAAAAGCAGCTCCTATGCTAAGTCCCATTTTTGTTGCAAGTGGCACGGACAAACCGCTTCCTCTCTGAAGTGTCCTTTCGATCCCAATGAATTTCCAAGGTGGTGTTTCTTTCCTACAGCTTGGCTCGATGAAAGAATGCCTGTGCAGACAGATGGGAGGAGGAGAATCTCGTCAGGAAAAACAGCCAAAGGAACGTCTTTACTTAAGAAGCATGGATAACCAGCGAGTCTCGTGCTCGAGGTCCGTCAGTGATCAGCTCATACCTTCATGTAGCTTTTCAGGACTTTGACATCTGGCTGCTGAAGCACTTGACACAGCTCCTGTTGAATCAAGCATCAAACAAATTTACAGGGTATCTGCAGGTTTCTGAAAGCCAAATCTAAGATTTTTTAAGACCTTTTTAATGTGACATGAAACTGGACTTAAAGGGGTGATACCGTATTTCCTAAAATATTGGCCCAGGCCTTTATTTACCTCAACTGCAGAGGGTACCAGGCCTTTATTGGAAGCAGGCTTATATTAGAGACAGGCCTTTATTTCTAATTCCCTCTGATAAGTATATTTGCTCATATTTTAGTACGAAGCCTCCTTGTTTTCTGATCTGCTTCTGTTGGGGTTCGTTAGGTAGCCGTTTTTTTGTTACTGCAATGCATTACCAACCTTGTACGTTACTACAAACTACAGTTCCATTATATAACAGGCACCAGGATTTTACCGGTATCCACTGTTGTTTTTTTCCCCGGCCTGTATTTGGGGCCGGCCTTTATTTGTTCGTGTCGACCACGGCCCCGGCTTTTAATTGACTACCGGCCTCTATTAGAGGAAATACGGTATTTAAGATTTTTACTGGCTTATAGCACAAAATGAGCATATAGCTGTGGATGGTTGAATGATGGAAGACGTTGCTTAAAGCGAGCAGGCAGCATCACAACAGAATTTAGCTATGGGTCAAATTTAATTTGACCAACTGGAAGTGCAGTAATGTAATAAAACATTACAAAATCAAACCAACACTACTGCTTGTCCCATTCACATCTTTTGGTGAAATGACACAATCCATTGCATTTGTCTTGCTTTCCAACAGCCTCAACTAGATATCACTGAATCAGTCAATACCTCCATCTGATTTTATAATTACAATCAAAATGAAACTGCATTACATAGTGAAGAAAATTAAGACCTCTAATTACTGTATCGAAGACATTTTAATGCTTTTAAGGCATTTAAAATTTCATGATGAAATTAAAACTTCGACAGTTTAAGACTTTTTCCTTTAGATACCCTGGTTTTAAAGTTATCCCAATTAAGTTTTACAGCAGATTCAAGCCAGGGACAAAGTTACCTAAACGGTGATCGTCTTACCTGTGTGATTTCTGGTGACACTTGAAGTGATGGTAGGTACTCTTGTTGCAAGAACTGAATAAACTCTGGCCCCTGCAAGTGAAAAAGGTTTTAAAACTATAAAAAAAATAACAACAAACTCTAGTATTAAGAAATTTGTCCATATATCAGATACGAAAATACATCAAGTAAGACATACCCTTTTGAGATGAATTATTTTCAATGTGAGAGCGCACTCCGACAGCGTCTGAAAAACAGAAGGGGTTGTGTTGAATACCGTGTAACATCTAAGTTGTACACTATGTTGCATGCTGGTATAGAAACTTACCAGAACTGTCTGAGCATCTGTGAGGTCAAAGGTTGGTTTGAGAGGAGCCAGGAAGCATGCAGGAACGATGTTTTTGTAGATGAAGTCGGGGAACCCCACCATTCCATCTTTACCTCCTGGAGGATTCATCAAATCAAACCAATCAATCAAAGCTGTAGTATTTACTGTACTCGTTCCCTTCCTGATACACAATAAATTCCCGCTAAAAACCAGATTCCCTTACCCCACAGTTCCACCAGTTTGGAGAGGATGATGAAGCAGGTTTTCTGAGCAATGGGGTCAGGAAAGTCCACCGCTCCCTGGATGATGGTGAACACGACCCGCTCGATGTTCTCCGCCCCTGGGAAATGAGATAGGATCCAGTAAATTTCACTTTGGTGGGATGGTGACAAGTCCACCTTCTCATGGTCAACGATTCGGTGTGTGGCTTCAACAAACCATCCAAACGTTCAGTGCGTGCCGAAATTTAAGAAATGCTAAAGCAGATTATGGACAAAGAAAGACCATTCAGACCTAGTAGAGCTTACCCTGGTTTGCCATCACTTCGTTCATGCCGCTGCTGGCGATGGTTTGGATGAAGCAGAAGTAACTCCTCCGCAGCATCTGCTTCTCCAAGGCGGCGGCCTGGTCGTTCTCCTCGGCGGGCCGGGCCAGCACCTCGAAGATGGCCAGCACCAGAGGCATGAAGACCTGCTGCAGGAACGGAGAAACCTGCCGCTGCCGACGCGACACGGACAAAACTGTTGGTTATCTGACTTTTGGTCCTGTTTGGTCGATAGCAACATGATGCTATGTAGTTCTTTTACATCTGTCATCTAAACCAGTGATTCTCAACCTTTTTCATATCAAGGACCCCTAACTTAGCACACATTAGAGCCACGGACCCCCATTTGATGAGATTTTGTCTCTCGGACCCAAATCTGAGAATATTTTTATTGTTAGATATGATTTTGTCCAGAACTCCATGACTATCTCTATTGTAGGTAGAGAGATAACAGTGAAACTATGATCAAAACAGTCTTTTCTTCTACATTCTCTAACTGTGTTAACTTCTTGTAAATTAAATAATGCTGAAGTTTAACAATTCATCAATTTGCTTGGGACCCACTGGAACCCTCTCAAGGACCCCTGGTGGTCCTCGGACCCCACGCTGAGAACCACTGATCTAAACCCTTGTCATCTAAACACTTGCCTGCAAATAAATAGGATAAGTAGGATAAATAGGATCTAAAGCCTCGGTCACAGTACACAATTGTGATGCCAATTCTACACCCGATTGGAATCTGGGCTTGTCAGTGATTTAAATTTTCCAACTTTTTTTTTAACAGCAAACGATCTAATTTGTTTTTTGTTCTTTACCAAAGGTCCTACTATAATACAAATGCAAACAAAGACATTTTCATTTAGAAATTGTATTTGTCTAGTTTAACATCATTTTCATGTTGCTTGCCAACTTATTGATGTTCAGAGTATTTCTCTGCTTTCCAAAAGGCCACTGAGTTACCTTGAACTTGGCGGTGATCTGGCTGATGAGGGGGATGAACTCCTGCAGGTCCTTGGCCTCGCAGTCCTTCAGCATGTGTTCCGAGGCCGCGGGGATGAAGGGCAGCACCTCCTCCTCCAGGCAGATGATCATACGGTGGAGGAAGGAGCGAACCGAGCTGCGCAGCGCCCCCCGCTGGACCGGGCAGCTCAGCGCGGGCAGGAAGGTCTGGAGACAGTCTCTGTACACCTCTGTGCAGCCGCACTGCTTCACCGTCTGCTTGTTGCTGAAGGCCTTGCTGGTCCGACTGGAAGCAGGATGAGAGCAAAAGATAAGATGTGTTGACGTGTTATACTATGATTTGATAGTTCACACTGTATCGATATTATATACAGTATACAGAACTGAACTTGTAGAAACTGTGCAATATATCTTTATATTGTGATGGTGCATGATTATTAGCATTTTTTTTATGGATTATGGGGCAATTTGAGGCAAAATCTGATTTAATTTTCTGTCAATAGCTGTGTTCTATTTGGATAGGAACTATTTTTTCTCAAAGACGCACTACCTTCTAAGACGGTGTCAGCGTCCACGAGAGCCAGAAGAATCCAAAAATAACTGCTGACAGCTTGGTTTTTAAAAATTTTTTCAAGACAACATACTGACACTGGAATGATTATACTGTGAGTTTTTTGCAAAACAATGTTTATCATAGTTTTCAAAGACTGTCACGTATGCCCCTAGGTAGAATGGGAGGGGACGAAGTTCTGGTTTCTACTAATAGGGGTCATGACAGAAAAACTTGCTATTTGGGCCCAGGGTTCAAAATACCGAACTATCCGTTTTATGGCACCTGCCGTTCTTATTGACAGTAGTTTGGTGAAGTGGGGCCTCCATACTTCTTGAAGCTGCAGTGAACTGATCATTAAAATGATCTACAGCAGTGGAGATGTTGATATCATTATTGATATCAGAATACTATAAACTGTGTACCTCTCTGGGAGTGATGGTGACCAAACAATGCAGCGTTCGATAAAACAGCATGAGACTGGAGCAGCCACCTTACCTTGCGAAGCCCACAGCGTGGCTCAGGCAGTCGGCGAGGGCGGCCTGCCCCTCCTCCTCCGTCTCCTGGGACAGTTTGGCGAGCAAGAGGCGGAAGGCGTCCATCAGAGGGGTCAGCAGGCTCCTCATCAGGGCTTGCTTCCTCTCCGCGGGACTCTCGCCGTTCACGATCAGCACTCCCGCCGTCTCGAACATGAATAGCTGGTCGTCGCTGGTCAACAGTGCTGGGAAACCGTTTTCCTGGGGGATCGGAGAGGGATTCGGACGAATGAGATCAACGTTGGGTCCCCGACAAATTGAGGAAACGTTTAATTTTACTATGATGGCCCTGTCTGTGGCCCTAATGTGGGTCTCTTTGAGGGTCCCTGATTTAAAAAATAATAATAATAAATTGGTGAAGTCTGAGTGGATTTGAGATCTGCACAAGGACTGAGTTATAGCATTATGGTCCAGAACGTTGATACTTACAGGAGGAGCGAGTTCAAGCAGGTCCTGGATCCTGCTGAGGATGTCCTCGATAAAGGCATTCATGTGCTTGCTGTCAACAGAGAGCATTGTTAGAATTGACATCAACACAATCCAACACTGAGTCAGTCTCTGGGTGGATTCTACACAACTGCCGAACAAAACGAATGTAACTAAAGGCAAATATGTGGTGGTAGAGTTGAGGCTTATCGGGAGATGCAACATTCCAGATCAATCATCAGAACAACTATTTAGCGGGTTACCATTCCAAGAATCTTAAATGGTGTTAAGTTATGTGAGGTGTTTGCATGTGCATGTGTTGTGTGTTGTATTTTCAGAGGCCCGGGCTAGACTTACTGCAGGGTTTTGACGAATCTAGAGAAGAGGTAAGCCACCCTGCTCCTGACCTTAGGGCTGCTATGCCTCAGTCCTCTTTGGTCCAGAAACGCCATCTGCACACAGGGGGAATGACAGTAAAAATAACAATAAGCTTTAGATACGTTAGCATCTTATTTGCTTCATTCACATGACAGCCATATTGGATTTATGGCACACCCAACTCTGAAGACCGTAAAGCAGATGGAAACGGGGGAAATTCAACTGAAAACCACTGGATCACAGCAGCTGGATGAAAAGGAGCATCCACGCTAATGTTAGCAGTCAGCTACTTCATGTTATTATTGTAATATTCATCTCCAAACCAACTAGACTGAATTCTTATTAGCAGCCTTCTGTAGCATCAGTAATACACTAACATAAGTGGCAGTTCTTTGTCAAATTGGCAAACTGTTTATATTAGCTGTGTCTGCTAGCTAACATTAGCGTTAGATTACTTTAGCTCGTTAAAACTAGCTTTCGGCTACAACTTACACAATTCGACAAGGTTGGCTTGGAAATAAATATAAAATAGCTGACTTGATAGCATTAGCTAGCATTATCTTCAGTCCAGTAGCTGTATATTTTACATTTTTTGTCAAAAAACAGGCTGGCTTTCTGTTTCCATCTGCTTTGCTGTCTTCCAGATAGGGTTTCCCAATCCTAGTATGGCACAAATCAAATATGGCTGCTGTGCGAATAAAGCGAATTGGTGTGTTATGACGCCTTACGATCTATTGGAGATGTGTTTAGAAGTATAAATGTAGACTTAGTTTCGTATACCTACTAAATAGAAACTCACCAAAACATTTGGAATGTGCTGGGGCTCCACAATGAAGAATTTGTCATATCGAACGACTGTCTCAAAGAACTCCAGAGACACTGAGGTGTGTTGGTATCCACTGACCCCACAGGAGACCAGCTGAACATTAAAAAAACAAAAAAAACATGATGTAAGCCTACAACTGTTTCTAAGCAATG
This sequence comes from Centroberyx affinis, assembly GCF_046629955.1. Taxonomy (NCBI): domain Eukaryota; kingdom Metazoa; phylum Chordata; class Actinopteri; order Beryciformes; family Berycidae; genus Centroberyx; species Centroberyx affinis. Next base: position 268,888 of record NW_027281633.1, on the reverse strand, counting down.
CACAGACATACAGATATCCCCATGTCCAAAATTTAAAGCAGTAGTGACCAACTGACAACTTGAACACAGACATCTTAACCTCTTAAGCAACTGACTACTGTAAAATAGCTGTATACTACACTGCATCTTAGTAAATGAAGGCTGGATTTGATTAAGTTTGGTGTGACTGACCGTCCTCATCATGTCCTGCAGGGCGCTGGTCTTGGCTGTGTCTCCAGAGAAGTGAGCACCATGAGAGGCAGGCAGGGCCTCGCCCAGCATGTAGAGCAGTCTGATGGCCACCTCCACTTCCATGAACGGAGCCGTCTGCCAGTTCCTGACAAACACACACACACACAACCGGGTTCAGCAGGGAATGAAGGGTGCTGCATGTAGCATTTCTAAACATCAACATAATTTGTCAAATTATTTAAAAATGGGATCTGGTCCCATCAATGTTGTCAACCTCTGATATGATGGTATGATTACATGATATTTACTGTAGATTTGATCAGTACTACACTGGTCGTCTATGGAAAGCCCTTAACCTAAATTGACTCTAATACATTTTGATTCAATGCCACACAAGTATGCACAAATGTTACTATTCTCATACTATCATCATCATCATCATCCTGGGTTTCAATGGAGAGTTTTAGTGTCCGATCATGGTCCAAATGCTGTCTTAGGTTTTCCACCCTCACAAAAGTAAAATTCTGGCGGAAACACTGAATACTCGTCACTTTTTGGATATTGAGTATCAGCTATCAGTAGCTGCAATTGAAATATTTGAGAATCCACCATGGGTCAAACCATAGTTTCATTTATCTACTCTTGTCATAGTAATCCTTAGACCAGTGGTTTTCAGTCAGGTCCCATTGTGGCTCAAGAGTCTGCCGGTTTTCGTTCCAACCAAACACTACAGCAGTCGATTTCAGTTAGTCCTCCCCATTTCTGGTTGATGAGCTGCTGCAGACTCTTAAGCATCCGTGGTACGTAATTGAGAACCGCCGCCTAGTTATACTCCTTTTTATTTTCATAAGCAGGGTCTTACTGCATGGTGTTGGTGAAGACTCGGCGTACAGCTTCCAGCAGCAGTTCAGGAGAGACCTGAGCCAGGCGGTCCAGCAGCATCTTCAACTGCTTCCTGTACTCCACGAACATTGCCTCATCCTCCCCCTAACAAACACATCAAGAGGGTCTTTTAGCATTTTATCCTTTCTCAACGGCTTAATGCAATGTTGGCAATGAAGAGCAGTACTCACTTCGTTTTCGAAATTGTACTCATCGTCGTATGTGAGTTTCTTCATGACCGCGAGCATGATTGCCTGTTGTGAAAAGGTGGTGCGTTAGTTGTTTTTTTTTATCTGCAATACATAAAAATGTATTTGACATTACTGTTTACACTAAAATCTCACCTCTATATTTGTTTTCTGCTGGTCCGTCAGTTGGGGAAGCTAGAGATACAACAGAAAACATGTCATGAATACAAATTTTAATAGTTATAAATTCAGGTCAAAAGAAGTTGTGAGCCAAATACGCGATTGTGGAGTAGCTCCTGAAGACCAAATCTACACCTTGGTTCTGTCATAATACTGTTCTTTTCTTTGCCAGTCCTAAACTGCACACTATTAGAGCAATATGACCCCTTTGAACTGAAAAACCGCAATCCTTTTAAAATAGTACCAGGGTTCCCACCATGGCCCTAATGTAAAATTCCATGACTCTTCCATAACTATGTCAGAGAATTTCCATGACATCAAAATTGTCTTCCTTCCTGGTTTGATGCATTTTTTTTCAGTTCTAATAAAGTGACAAGTAGGGATGGGAGGATATAAGATTTTATCTTTTATCACGATAAAAACACAAAACTGAAAAAGCTGTCTAGCTCACTAACGTACAGTCCTATTGATTTCCTGATGTATTTTGAATTGCCATTTGCCACATTTACAACACATAACTAATTGAACCATGTGAATGCTTGGATATGAGGTTGATAGGTAGATTATTTTTATTAATGGATTTTTTTCTCTCATTGTGATTACCTGCTGGGTGTTGGCGACAGTCTGAATCTGTCCTTGTTTGTTTTTCACTAAAAAGGATGTTCACAATAAAAAATATGTGTCCTATGATGCAATAAAAATATTTGTTTCTTAACAAAATGTAAGGTAAAGTGATTCCAGTATGTTTTAGTGCCATTTTTAGAGTTTTAAGCATATTTTGATGATTATCGGGATAATATCGTGAATCGCAATTATTTTGGCCAGGATAATCATGACATGAAATTTTTGTCCCATGCCTAGTGACAAGTCTGGTTTCCACTAAAATTGTAAATTGTAATTTAATTTATTTATTTTTAATCATTTTAATATTGTTTGTTTGTTTTTTCTTTTTTTTTACTAAAATGTTGAAAACTCAATAAACATATTGTTGAAAAAAAAAAAAGTAAATTATAAAATACAATCTGCTATATTCCATGATATTCCAGGGATTCCGTGGCCAGTGGGAACCCTGCAGTACTTTAACAGTCTCCTGAGTTCCTGGACTTGTGTGATTCCTATGTGAGCTGTGCTGTGCTGAGGTAGAGCACGGACCTGTTTCAGGACGTGCAGGTACTCGTAACAGAAGCCCACGATGTTGGCCGAGATGTCGTCGTCCTCGTGCACCAGCAGCTGCAGCAGCAGCGGCACCTTGGCCTCGACCGCCTGCAGCGTGTCGGCCGCGACCTTCACGTTGCCCCCCTTGGCCAGCTTGGTCCAGCTCAGCACGAGACTCTGGCCCATCCCGTTCACCAGCCGAGAGAACTTGGCCAGGAAGTCCACATCCTCCTCCTGACACGGGAGGAAGACAAAAAGATTTATATATTTGCCGACCAGGAAGTGAGGATAAGCAGGAAAAGCACATGTGACCTTTTTACTTCTACCCTCTTTGTGTGAAAATGAACATGTGGCTCTAAAGTAAACCTGGGCCTCTTGTCTCTCTTATCTTCAATGACCTACAATGGCTGCTGGCAAAACCAACCACCACCCAATGTTTGTATAAAGTCCTTAAAATCTAATACACCAAGGTATCAAAAGGTTTCAGGAATCCAATTTTAAAGACTTTTTAAGACATTTTTAATGCTACCCGGAACACCAATTTAAAAACCGAAATAAAGAAACAAAGCTAGTAAAAAACACTAAATGGGCAGTATAAGAAAAAGGACATCAGGAAATTAATAAAGGGACATGAAGTCCTACTGTGTTCAGTAAAGCAGATAGGATTAATATATACTACTAACCCTGTTCTGTATTAATCGAAGAGTTAACATGGTGAAAAAATTAGGCCTCTAGTAACTGTATTTAAGACATTTTAATACTTTTTAAGGCCTTCAATTTTGATAATTTAAGATTTTTTCAGGACCCATGTCAGCAGACAGGTTGAAACATATTTCTATTGTATGTTTATCACTAGCTTTTTAGCATTAGCTTTAGGGCTGAACAATTAATCAAAATTTTATCAAAATCGCAATATGGCCTACTGCAATTTTCAAATCGCAGGAGGCGCAATATTTGTTAAAGGCGAAATGTGTGTCAATATACCATTTTAAATGAAATATTGTGGTGCTGCAGAGATGTCCTGGCCTACACATCATATTCTACAGACTTAAGAAAACATCTTTGTTAGGTGCAGATCCCCGCAAAAAAAAATCACACCATAATCATTTTAATACGTTTTTCAATGAAAATGAGAATAATGATGTAAAAATGATCATTCCCTCTAATATCGCAAATCATATCGCAATTGCAATATCAGTCAAAATAATCGCAATTAGATATTTTTTCAAAATCGTTCAGCCCTAATTAGCTTTTCATGTTACTATGCATACATAAAATCTCTCAAAGATCATGAATAAAGTCACGATCCAGCAGGGTGAAGTAATACCTGTTCCACATTGAAGAAGCCGGCAGACTGCAGCACTTGGCACAGAGACTCCACCAGCTTGGTTTTATCCACGGGGTCCATGCCCTTGTTGACTATTTCAAACAGGCAGTCGCAGGCCTCCTCTCTCAGCTCCTCCACCGACATCTGACTCAGCAGCAGGTTCACAAACCTGCCGACACAGGACAAAACCATCTACTGATGACTTCACCTCAACTCATTTATCTGCGAGGTATGAAGATTGCCACATGTGATTGGCATATAAGAATGAAACACAAACTGTTTAGGAGGCAGTTTGTATTTCACGCTCAAGTTTTGATTGGTCACTTCCTGTGGGTGGAGAAGTGTACATACCCGACACCAGGCCAAGATGTGACATTCTCACTCTGTTTAACTTTTAGCTGGCAAGCATATACACAACAACTTTTAGCCTATAAATGTATTACTTACTACAAAACATATTTCAAAACTGATGGCAATAGGTTCCTCTTCATTCTGCTGTTGATTGATTCACTTTATTCGATAAATTAAAATACAACGTACAAATGTACATACAGTACTAAAATTCATCACGATATCGCAATAAAGTCACATGACTGATTTCCATTGCGGTCCTGAGGTCTAGGCTAGGAGGCAGGCAGGAAAAGGGAGAGACATGTATATGCTACTAATATCCTATTTTGACACTAAAACACCTAATAAAAACATCAATATTATACAACCATGAAAATAATAAAAAAACACACAAGTTCAGAAACCAGTCCAAACTTAGAACTGTCCTAGAAAAGATGTTTCACTATACTAACTTACTCAGCATCCATTTTTTGAGTTGTTTTTTAAAACTATTCAGAGAATGGGCAGATTTAATTTCTTTTGGGATTTTATTCCACCCCTCCCCCCGTGTAGAGAAATGTACTTCTCCCTACTTTGCTTTTTAGATTGGGTTGTTTCAGGTTAGATACACTAGCCCTGGTATTCAGGCCATGAGATTGCAACTTTGCAGTACAAAGTAGCTCTGTACCACTTTGGCTCTGTAATAGGAAAAAAAGCTACTTTTGTTTCAAGGTTTGTTTTGTTATATCTGAATAAAAAGTACTTGAATACGCAATGAGTTGTGTTTACGACTGTCAAACTCAAAAGTACGAGCTTATGAGGAGCACATGAAGGCAGCAGACTCTTCTACCAGATCGCTGACGGCCAACAGACCTGTAATAAAGTAATAAAGTTTCCCTTCTGTTGACTCGACTGTTAATAAAATGCATTTGTTGGATCATTACATTTGGTTTGTATTGTTTATTGCTATTTAAATTTATTATAGCCTATTTAAAACAGGCTTACCCATTTGTTCAGAACAGTTTACTGTAAACATAATAACAAAATAGGTGTTTATTGTTTCTTGTTCTATGGTACAGAAGTTTACATTTGCATTACAACTGTGTTTTGAAGTGACATTACTACAAGAATAACCTTCTTTCACTTAATTTGTTTTTGCATACTTATGTGGACTGATCCAGGCACACTGCCATTTTATACTGTATTATATTAGAGTTTTTCCTCCAAATATATCAAGAGTGAAGCAAGTGGCGTTAGTTTTCTGTATATCAACACGATTCCTATCAAAAAAACAAATCACCTAGTGTGACCTATGCTTAAGTTATTGCCCATGGTCGCATTCCTGCCTTCGCCAAGGAAAGGCTCCATCGGCTTCATCACCACATACTCAGACAGTGGTTGCCGCTCTGGTCGCCAGGTGTGTCTGCCCAAATATGGAAAGCATTCAGCATGGATATCCTTTCCATGTCTGCAGCTAACCAAAACTTGATGTCAAACCGGTTTGTTGGGTGGATTAGTGAATGAGGATCAAGATTTTACTGGGAATAATTATCTAGTGTTTTATTTTGCATCGGCTTGGAACTTGAGATGGTAGGAATTGCAGGTGTTGACTTTGCCATGGTGTTGTCTAGTCAATTCAAGTTACTCGAAGATGTATCTGAAACATTATTTCAAGGAGGTTATGAAGCCTAATCTTCCCTAAGGCTAATCTATAATCATTCACCGCCTCACTAAATTCTTAATTTTCTTTGTCATGCTTCTGTTCTACAGGCAAATGAGCATTCATGTGTGACATTTTTTCGATAGAGCTTTTATGGTGTTCCCTGTATCAGTGAATAAATGTGGTGGCCATTCAGTTGCTGAATAGAGTGCTGGAAGATGTTGGGGAGAGATTTCACCCCTGGGTACCGATGCCCTGCATTGCACTGTTCAGTGGCTAATGAGACTATTTTGTGTGGAGAAAATTATAAGTCATGGAAGTATGAGTATATTTACAATGCTGGTAAAAAGTAATTTTGTTAAATCCCAATGGGCCCTGGCCTTTCTAGCATTAGCACCGAATGATTCATAGGCAGAATCAAAGTTACATCATGCAAGCCTAGTCCACCCTTCAAAGTTTATGAACACAGAAGCTATAACATATCTGTGGTGTGTGGCAAAACAAAAAGCAGCAATGCCATCAGTTGCAAGATTAATCAAACAAATCCTAAATAATGTTTTCACCAGAATTTCTGGTGATATTTTTACAAATGGTTCACATGTCAGCTGCATTTGAATGTTTGGGAGGATGCTTCAAGGAAATCTGAAATAATGCAAGAGGCCTACTATCACTCATCATAGTTTATGCTAAAGTGTTAGCATGGAGCACCAGAGCCAACGATCTACCAGGAACACATGCTTAATTTTGGTGTCTATGTTTGTATTCTGTGTCAGTTGGATCCCTCGCCAAGCTCATTCCCCATGTCTTTATTTCAAGTCACTGACCGGTCGTTGGCGATGAGGTTGAGGTCGATCCATGACACGTAGGCCCCCACCACCTCCAGACACTGGCAGGTGAGCTCCGGATGGGACTGCTGGTAGGCCTGCAGGATCTGGAACCAGGACTCCACCAGGTTGGGGATGCACTGCTCCCGCATGGTGTCTTTGATCAGGGTGTTCCTGCGGGTCTCCTGGGGGAAGGAAGGGTAGAGTCAGTCAACTCTGGAGCAGCTGGTTTATCATTTACAAGTTCACTGTACGCTACTTGAAAAACCATTGTAGTTTCATCTAATGCAATGCAATGAATGTGTGAAACAAGTGGGAAAATACATCCTATCATATTCCTTTAAAGTGACCCATTTGTAAAATTCCCCAACTTCGCCAGAGAATTTAACTAATTCCCTGACTTTCCCTGTCTGGAATAAACTTCTCCAAATTCCCTGATATTCCAGAAATTCCAGGACCAGCGGGGGGGAGCCTGGAAAGAGGAAGAGGGTTCCTTGCCTCAGGTGAGTGGAGGATGTCCCGGTCGACCACCTCGGCGTCAATGGCCATGAGCGTTCGCAGGTAGACGTCCACGCCGTGAGGGTTCAGGCCCACCAGGGACAGGATGTCAAAGAAGAACTTGGGCCAATGGGTCACGTACTCCATGACAAAAGTCAGGGCGAAGACCTGGGCCGCCTTGTTCCGGATGAAGGGCTTCTCCGGCTGGGCGTTCATCAGCTAGAGGTCAAAGGGGATGGGGTGACACTGAAATGAACAGGTCTGCAAAAGAGCTACTCTGTTCTAAATTACATCAACTTAAAGGTGCTGTGTGTCACATTTTTGTAATCATCAATATATCATTGCCAAATATATTTAGATACCTTTGTATAATTACCATAAACAAATGAGACCATGGTCAAGACGATTGGTAGCCTCTATCTCACCAGTAGTATCATTTCTCAAAATTACGACCACATTTCCCATAAACCCTGTTGCTTTCTGTCACCGAGAGGATCTTTGCTTCTTCGGTCAAATGTTTTCTAAACTGAAGAGATTAAACATGTTGCAAGTGATTTTTTTCCATCGGCCATTACCATAAACTCTGAAAGCTGTGGCTCCATTTGCACAGGAAAACCACAACCTCTTCCTTTTTTCTGCTGTAAAGCAATCCAGAAGACTTCCATCTAAAGCCGACCAGGTGGCTCACAATGTAAAATGCAGTGTAGAGGCTGGTAGAGGCTGCCAATCTTCTCAGCGATTGTCTTGTTTGTTTACAGCAATTTTACTAAACTCTCAAAATTAATGTTCTCGTGATCTATTGAGGTCTCAATGATACACACAGCACCTTTAAGTATGTGCACACAAAAAAACTCATCACTGACAGCCAAATGTGAAGATATATGGTTGTAAATTGATTGCTACAATATAAAAAAAAACATATACAGCTACCTGACACTGGAGCCATTTCATCAGAGTCTCTCTGATGAGCTGCTGCTGAACAGCACTTAGGCCAGCATGTCTGTAACAGAACGAAAAACACACTTGTCCATTCAGGTAAAACAAGGTAAACCTTAAAAATATTTCTGCTTCTACACAAAATATGCGGTTTGCTGTCAGGGAAAACCAGCTCCTTTATACTTTATTGCTTACCTGTACTTAATCTGATGCTCCAGGACTTGGAAGCAAAAGAACTTCACATGGTCATCACTAAAATAAATGAACAGCAACAGTTCCATATGTTCAAACACGTTTGAAGCATAAGACACAAGCAAATGTACACAGAGGAAAACGTTTTATAGGATATGCCACTTTTTTGCAGATATGGCTAATAAAATATGGGTTCTGAGGTACGATCTGAAACTCACTTGTAAATCCCTTTAGCCAGGGCCTCTGCACATACTTCCCAAGCATCCTGAGACTCCTTGAGCTGCTCAAAATATGCCATGGCCTGAGGACAAGACACAAGGCGGAAAACAAAAGAAATAAAGAGAGGATCAAGGAAGGAAACATGTCTGGTTCATTTCACTTCACCGCATTCTGCAGACAGCAACACAACTCCCAATGAAGGGAGACAAAACCAGGAGACACAGTTGCTGAGAATTTTGAACCGATCTGTAACTTATATCAAACAGTGGATGTGTTTTTTGTTGTTCATGGTCTATTTATGCATCTGCCAATTCTGTTGATTAACCTAAAAACAGTAACTGTCTGTCAACAAAGACCCACACTGAATAAAAATGGAGAGGTTGGCCCTACTTTAATACCAGTAGAGATGATTTAAGAGAAACTAATAGCGAACCTGAAATGCAGCACATGTGAAACCAGTAGTCATATAGAAAATGGAACATTTATTCATGCATCCAGTCTGATATGAATCAAAGCCCACACTCATTTACAAAATTAGCACAAGTTCAGATCGATCACAAAAGTTTCCAAATGATACTTTATAAATCAGTGTGATATTTTGAAAAGGCTGGTTCAAAGTTCAAGTGGAGCAAGGTTTGATCAAAAACTGTCAATAAATACTCCATACTGTATGTTATCTCTGAAAATGGAATATGGGAGACAACACAGAGTTACAGTACAAAGGGCCTACTTATCATTTAGCTGGTCCATAGCTAACAAATCTGTATGATGTTTAAAAATGTCTTTCATAAGGTAGACCTGGTTTCCTGGATATTTCCTAGCCTCAGCATGTGCCATTCTCTCACACCAAACTCTGCTGCCATATCTGTTGCCTTGCTTATCACCAAATATAGCTTGCAAAACATGACTTAAGATCTGTTACCACACCATAAGTCCACTGGTAAATTTAGCATACATATGATCCACTGTTTTAATCTATATTCAACCTGTAGAAATGGCTTACCTGAAAATCCTATAATTTTCTTCCACCAAAATACACCGTAGGGGGGTAGAGGCAGGCAGTGAGAAGCAATTTTAACAGTTTGCTTTTTATTGAAATCAGTGCTTCTTGGTTGATCAGATGTATGCCAGATTTACCAATGGACCCTAATAATTTGGAAAAGGTCCTAACTTCGGCTCTGCGAGATGTGCATGTTTGCCAATAAGCAAGGCAACATAAACAGTCACATTTTGCGACTGGAGTTCTCTCCCATATGAAAAGAGAATGGCTTGAACCTAAGCGACACAAACTGAGTGTAAAGCAACCAATGACAATAGGTGAAGTTGATCAACCAGACACACAGAAAGACACAGACTCTTACCCGCTGCCTGTAACGGGCATCGGCATTGGGGTTGAGCCCTAGCAGGGCCTGCTCATCCATGACTGCAGCAACAGACTGGCAGGCCATTCGTGGGTTAGCTTGTCTCCAATGTAGGTTCACTCCTCTCTGCTACCATCAAGCAGATTCCATACATCTAGCAAATCAAGCATGAGGAAGGAAAAAAATTGACATGACATATACTGACTGAGAGTGTTCATACATCATTTATCTCATTTTAACCATACTGTTCAAAGAGGGCCAACACATTCACACAAGCTCCTGTTGAGACTATGATAGTATGCTGACATCTGATAAATATGGCTAGGTAGTGGCCTACTGTACAGTGGCTGGAGTGTATATACAGGTGAGATGACTGGAAAACAATGGGAGCAGCACTGCTTTGAACCGATGAATACCTGACGTGCCTCAAATACGCCGAATTAACATTACAATGGTGTTTGTTGTGGGAGGGCCAGGTTCAGCTGGCCTCAGTGGAAAGGATGAACAATACAGTCTGACAGACTAGCTATCAGTCAGTCTACATGATGCAACACAGCGTCAATAATTTAGCCACGATGCCCGATTCATAACTATTAGCTAAGCGGTAACTTCTGTCACACTTCGGACAAAATAGCTCTTCCGTAACACGTAATTTGTTAAACTACAAAAGACGAGTGACGTTGTGTACGGTGAAACATGCTAACCAGGCCACTCCTCAAAAAAGTTGACACTGCAATGCTAACTTAGCTGTATAGCAAAATAGCTGACTGCTGCTAACTCGCTGGCAAGCTAACGTTAGCCAACTAGCTTATGAGCTGCCTTGCTGAGGTAATCCTGTTACTCTGCTCATTATCAAAGCCCAATAGTCGCCGACAAGCATATCCTTTTGACTTACAGTGATACTGACAGTCTAGTAAAAGTAAATGTTGAAGTTAAAAGCCGTTATTGTAGTTTATTATTGTTTATTATGGCTCCGTACCGGCTGCTTTTGCTCGCGCATCATCGGCACGCTTGCCTCCCTCAATCATATCATCGTTGTAAAAAAATCTCACGAAGACAAACTCTGCTGCCCCTTTTCCCCTGATAAACACCGCCGAAATACAAAGGCGTACAACACATTCTCAAAAACTCACCTTAATAAACAACTTAATCACATTTTCCGCTCTCGTCAACTCATTACGGAGCCGTTGCGAATTCTCCAGAAATCAGGTTGTATGTCGGTTGGATCCACACTGGGGAACGGTGCGGCGTGTCCACTCAGCGGAAACATATCCGGGTCACAGCCACAGGAAGGAATTCACATTTTGGAGGAATAAATACGTCATGCATTTTATTTATGATATGAGGATAAATTGTGTCTCGTTTGTGGTGAATACTTGTCAAAAAACAATTTGTGAGGCATGGAAAAATGTCCCGTGATTATTAACATTTGAAATGAAAAATTGTTTAGTTCTTCTTGACTGAAAATGTACATTGAAATAGCAACGTTGTCTTATATTATCGTGTTATATTATAATTACGTATTATAAGTAGGTTGTTTGAATTTCAACGCGTTTTAAAGCTCTTAATTCTAGGCCAACCGTAGTAACAACCCCTTTGATCCCGCCTCCTCTGTACTTGACGTCCCGATTCTCCGCCCTTCTACTTCCTCTTTTACTGTGGCAGTCTGCGAGAGGCACCATGAAGGCGTCTGGCACAGTACGTAAAACTGTTTATTTATCACTCTGCGCCGATGGAAGACGACCAATTTAAGCATATTTGATAACATAAAGTTATGTTACTTTGATTTATGCATTAATGTAGCGTTAAAGTGTGTTCTGGACTGATAATTTGAGCCTTTGTCATCCCGATGCTTTGCGGCTACAACATGGCGTCCGCTTTACCATGTGGACGACAGTAGTCTCGAGTAAGACGGTGTATGGCAGTATGAGAGTCTTGTGTAGAATGACATATCGTGAGTCGCAACTATAAAGCAACGGTCGCCTCGAAAAAACGTTTTTTCCTAAAATGCCTTGAATTGTCCATTTATTACCCCTGTATGGTTAGCGGCGTTAGGCTTTTAGCTATCAAATAAGCTAACGTTAGCCGCCGGTGTTGTGCGAAAATGTGTTTCCTTTGGCGGTGTGTTCTCGCCTTAATTTCACACCAGGGGTGGAAAATAACTAATACATTTGCGTGGAGTGTTTTCCTACCACTGGCATTTCAAACGGTTAGCCAACGCTGTTAAAACATTTCACGGTTTTATATTGAATCAAAGTAGCTTGCTTTGCTGCCACGCAAGGCACGGTGATCACGCTTGGCCATTAATTGTACTGGGAGGTTACATGCCTATACATGACAGTAGCCTTCTTGTCATGTATTCAGTGCATTTCCCACGTTATATAATTTCCATGTACAGTGGAAAACTGCAGCACACATTAGACAAAACGAGGACACACCGCGATGGAAATACATTTTTAGGGGATACCAATTCTTCCACATCACCAGTACTCCCAGAACGAGCTACACGTTTCCTGATGGTCACAGTCGCCTACAGACTGACTTTGCATGCACCCAAACCCAACGGTCATATCAAATAAATGGTATGACTTTGTCCGGTGTGCTAATAGAAATTGAATCTTGTCGCCTTTCTCTGATGCTGCAGTGCCTTTGAAAGTGAATTCAAGGTTCAACAAGTTCCTCTTGTCACTGCACGTACATGATCTTGTGTAATGCACATTGGTTTTTAACATCTCTCTTGTTTTTCTACAGCTTAGGGAGTACAAAGTAGTTGGGCGTCTGCTGCCCTCTGCCAAGAACCCTGCTCCTCCTCTGTATCGTATGAGGATCTTCGCCCCCAACCATGTAGTGGCCAAGTCCCGCTTCTGGTACTTTGTCTCCCAGCTGAGGAAGATGAAGAAGGCCTCTGGAGAGACCGTCTACTGCGGCCTGGTGAGTGTCTGAAGCAGGGAGAGGTGAAGAGGACATGGCACTGTCAGTCATGTGCTCCTCGGCTTTAGAAATATGCATGTCCTTAGTCTGGAGGAGTCAAAACTTAAGCCTCTAAATTACAGTTATTAAATGTTTTATTTTTCCTCCATGCAATGACAGGTTTCATTGTGCTACATGTCCACTCTTAGATTAATAGTCTTAGATTAATACAGAACATGGTTTACTCTCTTAACAATTAATTTTTTAAACTGCCCATTTATAGTTTTGGAACTTTAATGAGCTATGCTCAATAAGAAATAGGCTGCCAGCTTTGTCTTTTATTTTGTTTTTTAAATTGCTTTTAAATTCAAATCCTTGAAGTTTTTCAAGTCTTAAATTTGGCTCTCTGAAACCTGCAGAGTATTCTGTTTAATAACAGAAGCTTATGGGGATGCTGTTTGTTTTTTGTTTTTTTAAATCATCAGATGTTCTCTATTCAGTCATTTTTTTATTTCTCCGATGTCATAATTCTGATATAGTCATAACAAAATCAGCCAAATAGTATGGTTTGACAAATCAGAAAGCTCATCTTAACAGATTTTAGATGCCATGAGAAAGCTTGATCTCAAATCTTTGAGACGTGAATGTGCAGCTGTAGAATATTGGGTAGTTGTATTTTGCCTCTAATCACTTCCTTCTAACTAATGGACGACCTTGTTGGTTGCCCTCATCAGGTTCATGAGAAGACCCCGCTGAAGGTGAAGAACTTTGGCATCTGGCTGCGTTACGACTCCCGTAGCGGCACCCACAACATGTACAGAGAGTACAGGGACCTGACCACCTCCGGAGCCGTCACACAGTGCTGTGAGTATCCCTGCAGGGCCGATCCACCAGCTGACCCAGCTTACATGATGTTCCATGGGGAGATTGTTTTGTAATAGGATAAGAATAGAGCAAATGGGAGGTTAAAAAACATACACAGACAATTTCAATCCTCAAACATATTATGTAGAGATGTATGATTTGCGCAATCCAGTTTTAACAGGATGCAAAATAACAGCTGCAGTATCAGTAGCTGCAGTATCAGTAGCAGCAGAGACAAAAAGATGTGATTTGTAGATTATATAAAGCTAAAAAGTTAGTCAGTATATGCAATGTATAACCATAGGAGGCGTATGAGTATGGAGGTTTCAGAGGTTTGTTAATTGCACACTAACTTGAAGATGATTACTCTGGCCTGATTTGTACATACAAACATGAGATGGTCAGCTTTCATTGGCTCACATGCTGATGGAAATGAAATGGAGGTTCAACGTGGAACTAGTTCTGACTGCACATTATCTCTTACAAAGTAACTCCAACATACAACTGTGGATGAGGCAGGTGTGAACAGTTGGTTGAAACTGGGACCAGCCCCAGTACCGATGCCATTCTGTTAGGAGAGAATATCAGGCTCAACTTCATCCAAGACACTGTCAATGTGTCAGACATACTATATACAGTTAAATTGCCTATAGTCCTCTGCTTTAGGCTCAAGACGGAATACAGATATTCTAGTTGATGTCGCACACTAATCAGTGTTTTGATTGTTGCTGTGTTTTACTTCAGATCGGGATATGGGAGCCCGCCATCGTGCCCGCGCCCACTCCATCCAGATCATGAAAGTGCAGGTCATCGCTGCCAACAAGTGTCGCAGACCTGCCATCAAGCAGTTCCACGTAAGTGTCTACCCACACATGAAGTGAGCGTTAGTGTTGATTACAGCCACATCTAATGGAAGCTGATTGAAGCCATTGTTTCCCAATCAGTGCAGTTTGATTGGATTGTCGCTTCCTTTTGGTTGCACAGTCTGTTTCTTGTAACTTAGCGGGTCTCTCTCTGGACTGCCGCTACATTTGTCAGCTCCAGTTTAAAAACCCGCCAGACAAAAGCCAGATTCCTCTTCCAGATTTCTAGTTTCCCATCTTCAAACCTGGCGGTTTTGAAACTGGCGACAAGCAATTTGCGACTGGGAGTTTTCTGCAGATCTGACATTAGTTTTCGAATGTCTACACTGTTTGAAACTTGTTGTTCTCTGCAATTAAACTGAACATTTTGTATTTGATTCTTCCTACAGGACTCCAAGATCAAGTTCCCTCTGCCCCACAGGGTCCTGCGTCGCCAGCACAAACCCCGCTTCACCACCAAGAGACCAAACACCTTCTTCTAAAGGAATTGTCTTTTTTCATATTGTGCGGGAAAATAAAAACTCCTATGGTAGAAAAACTGTTGTCTCATTTTGACTTATTTCTGAGTTGACTGTCAATTAATCCTTGGATCTAGCACAGAAACAAATTTTACTTGGTATGAACAGTGTGTGTTCTGTCTCATGCTTCTGTCTTGTGTACTCGGTCATGTACCAGTATAATATCGGCAGCATCAATGCAATGTGGAGACTGGGCTCATTTTGTACTATAGAGAGCAGAACAGCAAATAAGCAGTTTGTCATGTCTGTAAAACACACAGGCCTGTCTTGGCAATGAAAATGCCTGTTTTTTGGTAGTTTATTTTATGATGAGCATTTTATAACAAAAGTAGGAGGACAGAAACGGGCAAAACAAGAACATGTAGAAAAAGACAACATTACAAAGCATCAGTGCACCCACAATGTGGCAATGGAAGAAAGCTTTCAGTAATACTACTTTTGGGGAGACAACCAGAGATCTCAAATGGGGAAGATGCAGACGGAAAATGGTCCACCTGCTGCTTTTGTTACCAGTAACAAGATGTCACCTAGATCACCTTCATAACATGATTCTTTATGGGACGGTTGTAACAAACTGACATTTGTCAACACAAACCACTTCACAAATGGTTAAAAGACTCTGTAAATGAGTTTTATAGAGTGATTTAAAAGGTCTCAAGTCTTCAACTTGATTGCTACTGAATTGTAGTTGTTGCAGAGTCTGACCTCATGGTGGCAGTCTTCCCTAAGGCATGAAGGCAAAGCTGTGCGTTAACGTTGTTATTGAGCACCCAACAGTAAGCTGTATGCTGGCATTTTGACTTTTGTTACCAATTTGGACCATTCTGTACTTTAACTTTTGTTGTACTTGCAAAAGGTACACTTGAGAATAGCATACATAGGCATGTACTTATACTTTTAATGAATTTAGAGCCCAGTTAAATAATGAATTCAATGAATAGGCATTTTTATACTTTTGCAAAGGGTAAGAATAGTATACTTAGGCTTACTTGTACTTTTGATACTAGAAGTATACTTTAGTAAACTTAAAATTAAGTCACAAAAAGTTTGAATATACCTTAGTACACTTAGTACACTGTGAGTCAACCTCAAGTATACTAGAACAGTGGTTCTCAACGTGGCGTCCGGGGACCACCAAGGGTCCTTGAGAGGATTCAAGGGGGTCCCCAGCAAATTGATGAAGTGTTAAACTTCACCATTATTTCATTTAAAAGAAACACCATTAGAGAATATAGAATAATTTCTATTTGAACCATAGTTTCACTATTATCTCTCTATCTACAATACAGATACTCATGGAATTCTGGACAAAATCATATCTAACAATAAAAATATTTTCAGATTTGGGTCCAAGAGAAAAAATCTCATCAAATGGGGGTCCGTGGTCGTAATGTGGACTAAATCAGGGGTCCTTGATATGAAAAAGGTTGAGAATCACTGTACTAGAAGTATACAGATATAAACTTAAAGTTAACTTAAAGTAGCCTGCAAGTACTTATGAACTAAATATTGGGCCAATTAAGTCCCAACAAGCAACAAAATAGTACACTTACAAGTAAACTAATAGTTTACCGAAGTCAGTGCAAGTCAGTGTATAGTTTAAAAAATACACTTCAAGTTTTTGGAAGGGATACATTGTAGGTTTCACTGGAACTCTAAATAATTGATGACAGGCTGAATGGGAGGTGGCAGAAAGTGGGCTTCTTAACATTGCTGGCAATGGTGAGAGGCCTTCCCTTCCCCTCGCTTCTGAGTTTCTATGTATTCTTGTGCTGTAACAGAAATGTCCAAAGTGTCCATAAAGAACCAGACCACTGTGGTGAAATGTGAGAAACCATATAGCAGCTTCAATACACATCCGTTTCCCACTGATTTGCATCCAGGTATTCTGTACATACACATGTTTTTGTTGAAAGAACATCAAGTTTTTAGGAGATTGGCCCATTGGCATTAAATGTTGAGAGCACAGACACCAAAATCATCCATGTCTCTGGTAGATCGTTGGTTCCAGTCCTCCTGACACTTTAACATACACTATGTTGAGTGATTTAGGCTCCATGCTAACACTTTAGCATGCACTATGTTGAGTGACTGACCTTTTAAAATGTTGTTAATGGTTTTTATTACATGTATATTCATAAATTTAAAAAAATGAAATATCATCACCTCAGCATAGTTAATGTAGCCAGGTTTATTTTCTATTTTTAAGAGTTAGCATCGAGCACCAGAGCCAATCTACTGCAGACACATGGATGGTTTTGGTGTCTATGTTCTCATCACTTAATGGCCAGTCTCCCAAAAACTCTGTGTATTCCATTAATATTATTTCAGCGGTATGTTTTGGAAGCTGCTACAGTAGCATGCCATATGTTTTATGTAAATCAGCAGAAAAGTTTGATGCATATACTTTGATTCAAATAAATCTTAATCATAAAGATGTTGCATATTTAGCACAGGGTTGGATTTGGGTTGGACACTGCCCAAGTGAGGCAACATGGGTTTATACTGTAGTCTTGGCGTGATATATTGAACCGGAAGCTCATTAGAATATGAAGTTCAGCTCTTTATTAGGCAGCATGCTGAGAGAGGGGTGGTGTTAAAATGCATGTACAAGTGGTGGTAGTAGAGATGGGTGGGAGGTACATGGGTGTGTGTGAAGGAGAGAGAGCAGTGGGTGGCTGGAGAAAAGACCTCACTCGGCGATGGAAAACATTCTTTTGAATGAGTCACAGTTATAAACATGTAAAATCATTAAGGATACCAAAAAAAATAAAATGTCTCATAATAAGCTGACTTCACCAAGGTATGTAAAACGCACTCCAAACATAACATAACAAAAATGGGACTCAAAATGGCAATTCTGGAGGTATAAGCAGCTAGAAGAGAGATGGTTAATTAAATTCTAATATGCAGGCACATGTTTATGAGCCGGATCCAACGATTACTGCTCGCTTAGTAGCAACATTTTCCATTATTTGTGAGCAAGTCTTAAAGCACACTTCTGACAGGAAACAGGTTATAGGTTCAGAAATCAATTCCATACAAAGGAGCTCAGTGTATATTACACATTTTTATTGGCGGAATTAAAACATTGTTTGGAATACATTTAAATGTTCTCAAGTTTTCAGGGTTTCTGACTATGGTTCACAGCAAGCTGTGCTTCCCAATGGAACTCATTGTGAAGCTGGTAGCCAAGAACTTAGAGGTCATTAAATATAATTGGCTATGCTTTCGAATAGACATGGATGGTTGAAATAGACTCCCCTCTGCAGATGAAATAGTTTCATGAAACAAAGGGGTGCTGATGGTTCTCACACAGAAAGCTAGACAAAAATTATACTTTTATGTTCATCGGGTATAAAGCAGTATTTGAGGATGTCAGATACAATTCATTTCAAGGTTGGTACAATAGTAATCGCCTCGCAGTGTGAAAGAATAAAGATTTCATCAGGAGGTCAGTGGGTACCATGAGTCTCAGTGCTGAACATCAAAACCAGCCATACTGCCATACCATACAGCCATATATAACAAAACGTCATGGCCAGGAGTAGCCAAGATGTGAGAGAAGTGGCCACCAGCAGACTGTGGTTGTACTGGGTCGTTTCCAGGTGTGAACCTATGTAACTGTATGAACATGAAGCAAGCCATCAATGAAAAACAGCATGCACGCTTTGCAAGCCTTCCATGCATAAATAAAGACACATAAAAAAAAGCAAAGTAAATCAACAAGAGTTCCAAAAAAGATCTAAGATCAGTTGGGGGGAAATCTTTCATCCGTGAAATGTACGCACCGCTTAATAAAAAAAGAATTACTGTCATCCCCATGTGGCCAGCCTCTCATTAAGAATATTAGACCTCACAACAAGTGACACTACAATCCCATGCTGTAAATCCCACAAAGCAAATCAACACCTTGAGTGATTAATGTGCAAGCGGTTGAGTAATGTGCTTACTAGGGTTAGACCGATGTATTGGTTTGCCGATTTTTTGGGGAAACACTGAATCCTTGTAACTCTTCGGCATGAAAATGGTCAAATGTAAGGATATTAAATTGCTGCACAAAACATCAGCTATTGGCGACTTTGGTCAGAAAATATCAGCATTGGTATTGGCCTACAAAAGCTTGTATCGGTCAAACCCTAGTGATTATGATTTACCCAAAGTAGCTGCAGATGAATCAGGGAGAAATATCGTTGTATGACCTTCCTGTGATGTGTCCAAACCGTGATTTGACAGTGATTTGTCAGACACTGGACAGAAAGACGTCCTCTTTCCTCATCAAGACCATGGCTTTCTGCAGAGGGTTTTCATGGAGTCCTGTATGCACTTGTACTTCCTTCACACAGAGGGGAGTCCTAATTCGGGCAATGAGGGCAGGAGGGATAGACTTGACCGCAGTCTGGTCGCAGCCATTGCCAGGTTTACTGTTCTGTGGCCTAGGCCATGGGCTTGAGGTGGCTGGGAGGCTTTGTGGATCTCCTTAGGCACCGGCTTTCCAAGAACTCTCCATGGGCACCGAGTGGCAAAGCCTCAAGCCACAAGATCCACAGGGCATAAAGGCTCTTAGTGTCAGGTCTTCAGAGCCCAGCTGGCAGGTAGAGATGAATGCTGTGGTGGCAGAGGGCGGACTGGGTTCAATGTGTTTATGGATGTGGAGGAGGTGGACAGGCAAATCTTCTCGAACAAGGGACACTGTACTACCTGCTCCATAGGCCATCTAGTGGCAGGACTGGGTACTGACTTGAGTTCTCTACCCACAATGTGTCCTGGAAAGTGGGGCAGAACTGTAACAGCTAACCAGAGATGTTCCCTGAGTCTGAAAACTCTTACAGCGTATCTGCAGATCCTTTAAATGCCTGAAATATGGTACTAAATCGTAATAAATATGAATGTAAATAAATGTAAAGCCTTAAAAAGTATTAAAATATCTTAAATCCAGGTGATTAAATTGATCTTAACTTCAGTTCCACAGTATTAAGCTCTTAAAAAAGCTTTCTGGAACCTGCAGGCACTCCATATTTGCAGAGTATTATATTAAATATAACAGAAGCTTATGGGGATGCCGCTGAAGTTAGTTATTGTCTATTTTGGTGTTTATCATCTGATGTTGTATTCTCTATTTAATCACTTTCTTCCCACTGTCATAATGAGTATGTGAAGAGTTATTATAGAAAATCAGGGGTCAGCCAAATAATGTGGTTGGACTGGTCATTGTTGGAATTGTCAATAAGCTCAACATATTTAGCAGAGAAGGTCTAAAGCAACTGAAGTTCACAATTGTTACTACTGTGGCATTTTGACTTTTTTGAAAGGCTTTGTGACCACTCCAAGAGTGGCCACGAGTTTGGGAATTTCCCCTAGGTTTCCTTACACTGGAAAAAAGAGCATGTTTCAAACACAAAAATACCTTTCTTTGGTCTGGTCTGGAGAGACAGGGAAGAGTAAAAGCCGGCTCAGCTATCGGCAGCATGTTAGAACTCAAGTCGCAACCCGCTGACTCAGCACCTTCGCCTCAGACGCAAGCCATTTGATTGACTGGATTCAAGGTTGCCCAATTTTCACCAGGCGGAGAGCGTAGGGACACGCAGGACTGAACCCAGACCACGGCTATGGCTGCTGGAGTGGAATGTGCTAAAAGCTCGATCCAGACCAGCCACACACTTTCCCTTCGCTTTAATGTTGCTCAGAACCTCCCACGAATTGTCAGTTTGAGTGCAGTCGGACCTGCCGGGGCGAAGATGACATGGGAGAACAAAGACAACAAAACTTTAACAGTCTCTTCAGAGTATCATTAGGCCAATTATAGCAACAACAATACCTGGTTTGTGTGGAACAGCAGTGAATCATCTGATCTCTCACAATTAGATATATTGTTAAAGTATTATGAATGCCTAGTCTGTCTAAACGTGACTAATCCTCTGATGCTCAGCAGACAATTGTGTGATCTCCTTTCCTCACAATTTCCTCCAAAATAGGCTGATAATGATTGTGAAAAGTTCAGGTTAAAGAGCTTATGGGCATGATCCAAAGGATATTTTGGACATTGTAGACTCTCAAACATATGAAATATGCAATTTCTTTTCATACCAACCTCCTTCAATACCAACATGAGTTACTGGTTTAAAGGAATAGTTCACCCAAAATTGAAAATTCTGTCATCATCTACTCACCCTCATGCCAAATGAAACACAGGTGAAGTTTGTTAGTCCATATAACACACAGGGAGGTTGCCAGCACAACTTGGTAGCAGTCTTCTCCAAAACAACTGAAGTCAATGGGGACCTGTTCTTTAGAGTTCCAAAACAAAAACAGCCAAACAATCACACTGTGAATAGAAAGACCTATACACCATTATTTGTTGCAAATCAATCAGCTGTAGTTAAGATTTGCACTAAATTATGGTGTAAATATACTGTAGGTCCCCACTGACTTCAGTTGTTTTGGAGAAGGCTGCTATGGAGTTGTGCTGGCAACCTCCCTGTGTGTTATATGGACAAACTTCACCTGTGTTTCAACTGGCATGAGGGTGAGTAAATGATGACAGAATTTTCATTTTTGGGTGAACTATTCCTTTAAAGGGAATGATGTAGCACTAGGCAAGATCTTTTTGTAAAAACACGCTTGTCTTCTCAATATAAATCACTGCAACAGAGAAGCAACCATCCCCCTAACTGAGATGCCACAGATTCACACTATTTGCCCAGATGTTACTGGCGGGAAAATCTCTGCCCATAGGAAGTGACGAATCAAAACTTATGAGCAAAATACAAAGTGTATTGTAAACAGCAGTGAGAGAGCTCTGCCCAGAGCAAGCTGGACTCAAGATGTTTTGCCCCTCTCTTCCTTTTGGTATCCTTTGGTATAAAGTGATCACAGACCGGCTGGGTTGGGAAACATTTACTAATGTCATGCTACATGGTTTCTGGGTATAGACCTTATTCCCATGACGGCCATTTTGAATTTATGTCACACTAAGGGTGGGAAACTGGAAGAGCAAGCACAGTCCAGCTATGTCCTATTGTTGTGTACCAAGATTCACATCATAGAAACATCAAGAATTGGACAAACATTTACCATTTTATAGATTCCCCACTAAAAAATGTATTAGAACAAATGGATCTCAAGAATCTGGAGGGATATACAGCAGTGGTGGAAGAAGTACTGAGATCTTTTACTTAAGTAAAAGTAGCAAAACAATGCAATACAATACAATACAATACAATACAATACAATATAGCAATACAATATGCCAGGTCGCCATTGTAAATGAGAATTTGTTCTTAATGACTTGCCTGGTTAAATAAAAGTTAAATAAAAAAATAAATAAAAATAAAATACAACAATGTAAAGATACTCCATTACAAGTAAAAGTCCTGCATTCAAAATCTTACTTAAGTAAAAGTACATAAGTATTGGCAGCAAAATGTACTTAGAGTATCAAAGTAAACGTACTCATTATGCAAACTGTCCCCATTTAGAGTTATATTTTTCATAAATTATTGGAATATTAATACTGATTTATTGACATACATGTACATGTAAGCAGCATTTTAAAGTCGTCAACGTGAAGCTAATCTTAACAATTTAGCTATACTTTTGGGCAGTCTAATCTATAACAATGCTATTTTATAGTTATTTTATAAAGATGATCAAATGTTTTAAATATAAAATATTGATCTGAAAAGTAACTAGTAACTATAGCTGTGAAATAAATGTAATGGAGTAAAAAGTACAATATTTCCCTCTAAAATGTAGTGGAGTATAAATACAAAGTAGCATAAAATGGAAATACTCAAGTAAAGTACAAGTACTTCAAAATTGTACTTAAGTACAGTACTTGAGTAAATGTACTTAGTTACTTTCCACCACTGATATACAGTAGGTTCACATTTTAAGGTAATATTTGCCCACGAATCTAGCCTAGGCAGCTACAGTATCTACAGCTAACTAGCTATTAAGCTAACTAACTTCCCTGCTAAATTCAAGCAGTCATTGTAGTTGCTTTTTCCTGAGATTGCTAGCTAATTTGGTAACTGTTATGTATATCTTAAGTTCTTACTCATGTGTTGAAATAAAGCTAGGTTTATTTGCATGTCAATCTTCCAGATAGAGTGTCCCAGATCGAGTGTTAATGGCTGCTGTGGAATAAGGCCAATTGAAGTCTTTAAAAGATAAGTTTGGCGATTTTGGACTGATATTTAAGACCAATATTTTGACAAACAAGAGGCCTAGCAATGGAGCTTGCCGTTGTAACCAAAAGTTGACTCCGGAGCCAATATTCTCTGTGGGTTCAAGTAGCCTACTATAGGTAGGCCTATGTAAGAGACAAATTATACATTCAAAATTGCCGAGCTTATCCTTTAAATTTCAAACAGTTATTTCTTGCAAAAATTGCATGGTGCGGCTTTAAGAAAAACAGCCTTAGTTTTTGATGCCCAGATATTTTGGCTGTCATAACTTCTGGGGTCATGAAAATTAGTAAAAAAAATTAGCACATCTTGGGTCATGTTAACTTTCATGCAAAAAAAAAGTAAAAACACCCAAATTCACAAGACAGCAGTGTTACATAAAGTGGAGCATCTACTTTGAAGTGGGTCCAGGTTCATCGGTTCTCAGGCCCCAGAACTGTCCAACACAGCATTGCTCATTTGGTTTGACGATAACTGGACCCCTCCTCACCTTGAGCCCGGGCCAGGGAGCTTTCATCTAAGATCTCATTCTGATGAAACAGGCTGTCAGCTTTCATAGACGCCACAATGAAGCGGCAAACTGGACATACAGAGAGAGCATTATTCCCAGCGAGGGTGCTCACCAAAAACTCGTTAAAAAAAAAACAGAGAGAGGACTTTGAACTTATTGCCCATCGGTATCTGTTACAACGCTCCACTTCACGGGCTCATAGCGAGGGACTTTGGCAGTGTCTGGGTGGAGAAGGAGAAAAAACTCAGTCCTTATATTCATGGCGCCAGGATGCTTGGGAATCAGGATGTAGTAAGGCAAAGGAAGCTGGGATGGAGGGCAAGTACAGTGGAGAGTCTTCAGGATGCTGAATTAAAGATTTATCTCCATAGGGGTCAGATCAACTTCAACTATGACTCAACCCCATTTCTCTGAGTCACTTGACAACACTCACTGGTGCTTAGCAGATCCATTTCAAACTGAAACTCCCCTTAAATGAATTAAGGACATGTCCGCTGGGGAGTTGCGAGGAAACCAAGAGGTTGTGTTCACATTGTACACTTTTTTTCAGAGGTCCTCCATCATGTCTGTAAATGGTCTCTTTTATCCATTGAGAAAAAAGGGAGCAAAATAAAGGGCAGAAATGTTCAGGTTGTCAGCAGGGGGAATTCGAGGTGCAGTCAGGGCGGTGGTGGAGAGCCGGCAGCCTGGCAGCATCCTGAAGCCAAACTCTGGCTGAAATATATTGACTGTTCCATTGCCACAGACAAGGAAGGCGGGAAAAAAAAAAGCCTGAGGAGAAAGAAACGATCTCGGAATAAATGCACCCTTTATTTTAGGCTGTTTTGTAAAAAAAAAAAAAAAGAGCTCCATGCAAGTTTTTTGCAGTAGTGGCTCTGTACTGGATGGTTGCTGAGCCTGTGAAAGTTGTGTTGAGGGACTGAAGTGGCACCAGGCCACAAAGATGGATTTTTACTGTGATTGCTCAGTTATGGTTTACTCTTTGTCCCAATATGTTTGTAATTTATGAGTGAAGTTGGTTTGCCCACAATAAGTTCCCTTATCCCTTTCCGGCCAGCTTTGCATGATTTGTGGGTCAGTTTAGCCTTCATGACAGTGACTGAAAGGTCATGTGCGTATGTTTCAAGCAAAGGAACATTACCTCAACTCTGACATTGTGAGAGGACATCAGTAAATAATAGGGGCGAGGTAAATACTGTGCTCTAACATGTTTTCTATAGCTCTACATCAGTGGTTCTCAACATGGGGTCCGGGGACCACCAGGGGTCCTTGAGGGCGTTCCAGGGGGTCCCCAGCAAATTGATGAATTGTTAAACTTCACCATTATTTCCTTTACTAGAAGTTAACACAATTATAGAATGTAGAAGAATGACTATTTTGATCCTAGCTTCACTGTTATCTCTCTACCTACAATACAGATAGTCATGGAATTCTAGACAAAATCATATCTAACAATAAAAATATTCAAAATCTCATCAAATGGGGGTCTGTGGCCCAAATGTGTGCTAAATTAGGGTCCTTGATATGAAAAAGGTTGAGAATCACTGCTCTACATGACATGTCACAAACTTACCTGTAGCTACAGGTGCTATCTCAGTACCTATCGGCACAAAAGAGACATATTGATAACTCAGACCGCATTTAATGTCAAGTCAAGTGACCCATTGTCACTGGATGGGACTATTTGGAGAAGAACTCCAAGTCTATATGAAGGAGAGAACATTTGTTGAAACATATCTGTCTGAGAGCAGCTAAACAATGTAGCTTTATGCGGATATATTGAACCCAGGAAAGCCCTGGAAAGTCCTCTGAAAACTCTCCTATGACTCAACTTACATGAGAAACAGTGGGAGAAAATACAGAGAAGATACAATAAAACATGAATTACGGCTAAACCGCACAAAAGCTAGAAGAGCAAAACAATGGAGAAATATTGTAGACAGGAAAGAAGTAAATTTTAATGACAAATTTGAATCAAATGCACATGGGTGAAGTGTAACATCCAAAAGCAGATTGCAATCCAACATGAATGGCCAAGATATAACAGGGAGCAGGCAGATTGGATGAGGAGGTCTTGCCTTGGCCATGGGGACTACAGTACAAAAGCAGTCAGTGAGGCAGTGGCAGTCAGATTGCCAAACTGATTGTCCCACAAGGCTAAATACTGGTGACATGTCATCTCTGATGTGCCAAAGCACTACACTACACACACACTGTCTCCCACCAAGATTCATTACATCTAATGATCATTTTGGCATAATATGGACTCGCAACCCATTCTCATTCCGAACTCGTCGTATAGACTTGAAAAGAGCTTTAAATGACAAAGGTGCTTTGTATGGTTTATGTCAAATAACATATATATGGCAAACATATGTCATCAAACAACATTATCTAAAGCATTGGTTCTCACCGTGGGGTCCGGGGACCACCAAGGGTCCAATTCACTATTATTTCATTTACAAGAAGTTAACACCATTAGAGAATGTAGAAAAATGACTATTTTGATCATAGTTTCTCTGTTATCTCTCTACCTACAATACAGATAGTCATGGAATTCTCGACAAAATCATATCTAACAAAAAAATATTCTCAGATTTGGGTCTGAGAGACAAAATCTCATCAAATGGGGGGTCCGTGGCTCTAATGTGGACTAAATTAGGGGTCCTTGATATGAGGTTGAGAACCTCTGATCTAAAGAGCACAGAAAAATCAATCAAATCTACACACAGCTCACTTTTTATAAACCTGGAGCATATGGTGCATGAGGCTAAGGCACCAGATTAATCCAGCATGATAACGGTAATTAGAGAAAGTTTGGCCGGAGCCGCTCGCTCACATGTTGAGAGGAACCAGACCCCAGCGTTGGGACGAAGCCCGTCCTCTTATCATTAGCACATCTAAGGCACCGCGCACATAGCCTGACTGCCTTGTCATGCGTCATATAGACTCTGTTTGCAAACGTTATGATGGAAAAGTATGATTGGCTCTTGGCTGCCGGTGCTGTGTTTTTTCAGTAGCCAGTGAACTCTGTGACAAGAGCATGCAACATCACTCTGACGCCCCCACACCTCATTAATAAAACAAAGCAGAGATTTTCCATCCAACACATTTCAAACATAATTTCATTTTTTTAGGGACATGTTGCTCATATAATAGCCGTCTCTGTGGCTGTCACTGTTAAAAAAAATCACTGTCAATTTGTACTCCCTTTTTTTAACGGAATAATGGACACATTTGTAGGTGGCCCACTACGCGCACATTGGAGTTTTTTATTTTACAAACATTTCACAGAGGCAGAAATCAGTTTTTTGGAGTGCAATTAGCAAACCTGAATGACAAAGAAGAGACTGCAGTCCAAATATAAATAAAAATATGAATGCCAATGACTTTTTTTTTTATTGATTCATGATGATATTGGAAGTTCAGCAGCTAGCTAACTAGCTTACCAAGGTAGATACAGGCTATGGCTAGTTTGAACTTGGAAGGTCAGCTACACTAACTAGATAACCTAGATCAGAGGTTCTCAACATGGGGTCCGGGGACCACCAGGGCTCCTTGAGGGGGTTCCAGGGGGTCCACAGAAAATTGATGAATTGTTAAACTTCAGCATTATTTCATTTACAAGAAGTTAACATGGTTAGACAATGTAGAGGAATGACTGTTTTGATCATAGTTCCACTGTTATCTCTGTACCTACAATACAGATAGTCATGGAATTCTGGACAAAATCATATCTAACAATAAAAATATTCTCAGATTTGGGTCTGAGAGACAAAATCTCATCAAATAGGGATCCGTGGCTCTAATGTGGACTGAATTAGGGGTCCTGGATATGAAAAAGGTTGAGAATCACTGACCTAGATAACTTAGTATGGCTTTTCCTTTCTTGCTCTGACAAACAGGGAACATTGGAAAAGCACATGGTGATGTGTAAACTGGGGTTTGACCAATATGGCCTTCTGAAGGCCGATACTGATATTTTGTGCCAATAGTCAATATGTTATGCAATAATTTTCATGACCAAAAAAAAAAGAAAATCAAAAGATTCAGTGTTTCCCCCAGAACTGTATTCTTGTCACGGTGGAAAAGCCTCTGAAACAGAATTTAGACCATCATAGGACACTAAAACTCTCCACTAAAACACAGACTAATGAAATTCTTTCAGTGTTAGCAGCTCTCTAAGGCAGGGTGACCCACCACACCCATTCAATGTTAGGGAAACTCTAGGATACATTACTGCGTTTAACTCAAGAATTCAATTACAAAAGAACATTACTGAACAATTCAATAAATAAATAAAATGTGCAAAGAAAATAAAACGTCATGTCAGGATTTCGAGACTGACACTGAATGGTGAGACAAGAGGATGAGATATAATAAAAGGTCATTATCAACAGATGTAACAGTCTAACAGTAGTGTAACAGTCTTGTGAGAAGAGCTCCAGACTCAAATCTATGATTGGTGATTCATTAGTATTTGCTGTCATGATAATTTTTGCATTTACTTATGATGACAAGGGACCACTACACTCAGCTGTCAACAAAAACAATTCGGTGACACTTTACAATAAGGGTCACTAAGTTAAGGGTTAGTTAATGCTTAATAAGGGTTAGTTTAATGTGTAATTAAAAACTAATGTGTAATCTACTAATGGTGTTCATGTTAACTAAGGTATTAATTTATCAAAGCATTAATGTGTGCTTTTTTACTTTTATACTTCGTATAACTTACATCAGTGTGATATTACTTATGATGTATAATATAAGTTTACAGCATAAAGATTTATGTCAGACAAAAAATGTGGCAAACTCAGTTTAGGTTAGTTTACCCTACTATAAAGCTACATTATAATGCCATGGATAGACACTATATGAATGTGGTCTTCACCAAAACAAATGCAAATGTAAAATTAAATGCACATTCAGACACAAACACACACAAATTCCATTTGGTGGTCTGCCTTTTGTCTTTGGAGTGGCCCACAGACCAGAATCATTACCAGTGAAATCAAGGAAATCCAGGATGTGCCTCGCTTTGCCAAGCTCCAACATGTGTTTTCCCTTCTCAGGACCGATGGTTTTTGCACATCCCCGGACACTTGGAAAAACCTGGCCTTCATCTGAATGCCCACGGAGAAAACAGTGTTCCAGGATTTATCTTTTAACCGGGACTTTGATCCTCCGTCCGAGATGCAGTGAGATGGAGGATCGGCCGCGAAAAGGACGTCCCACCTCTTAACAATATCAGATGACAAGAGTGTACTGGAGGGACCCCTTTGCATTTTTTGAACTCTTTTACTGTGTGCTATAATTGTGTGATGTCAAATCTCCATTCTTCTATATTTCTCCAGTGTTATAATTTGGCTTTTGGCTCGGCACATTCCCCATGTACTTCTAAGCAGAGCACCGCTGGTCTCCACAGGGGAGCAGTGACTTATTATTGGAAACTAGCGGGCAAGTATGGAGGTGAGCAAAAAAAAAAAAAATAGGGCATAGCGTTTTATTTGGTAGGGAATACAGCCCATGTTGAATCAGTCAGTCTTAAAAAGACGAGGCCCAGACGTCGAGGGCAAATGGGCTGTGTCTCGTTACATTAAAAATATCCAATCTCCCAGTTTATAATATTGTCCTTTATTTACAGGATGGACTGGTTTGTGTCAAGCATTCCCAAGCATTTGGGCTCAAAGGTTTACCCAGAAATCCCAGATGAATCTCAGAGATGATTTCAGCATGTAGGATGTCAGCATTCAAACTTATTAAAGAGTAACTAAACCCCAAACCCAAATCTTTGGTCTGACACCTGGTGGTGAAAAGTAGGGTACTGAACTGGCCATCTGCTATTGGCTGGTCTTTGTGCCAGTGATGTCACCCTCTATAGAGTACAACAGGTGGTGACATCACATGGAACAAAGACCTTAACAAAGACTAGGTGACAGGCTTCACCAAAGATTTGG
Source organism: Centroberyx affinis (assembly GCF_046629955.1). Taxonomy (NCBI): domain Eukaryota; kingdom Metazoa; phylum Chordata; class Actinopteri; order Beryciformes; family Berycidae; genus Centroberyx; species Centroberyx affinis. Next base: position 239,153 of record NW_027281633.1, on the reverse strand, counting down.
GTTTGGGGTTTAGTTACTCTTTAAGTAAATGGCCTCTATTGACCTCTATAGGCGACCAGTAGGAATTGCTAGAACTTGTCTCCTCCTACAAAATTGAGGTATGGTGACCTGTAATTGACACAAAGGAAGTCCCGTTTGATTTGATTTGATTTGATTTTGGATCTCTTTTACCCCATTGGCTAATCCAAGAATCCACATTAAAAACATTTAAAGAGTAACTAAACCCCACCTAAATCTGTGGTGAAGCCTGACACCTAATGGTGAAAAGTAGGGTACTAAACTGGTCATCCGCTATTGGCTGGTCTCTGTGCCCTGTGATGTCACCATCTATAGAGTACAACAGGTGGTGACATCACCTGGGACAAAGACCAGCCAATAGCAGATGGCCAGTTCAATACCCTACTTTTCACTATTAGGTGTCAGGCTTCACCAAAGATTTGGGTTTGGGGTTTAGTTACTCTTTAAGCATACAATAATTCATAATAATACAACACATAATTGTTGACACACACATATCATATACATACATGCATACATACACACATATAACCTACATACATTGGCACATATCCTGTATGGACCTACATACTGTATATACACATATTCATCTACATGTGTTCACATATAATACCAATAGTCTACAACCCTATTGACAGTGCAATACAATAGTGTGATGATAACTACATTTGAATCTTGAAATCTTGCAATCAACAATCCAACAGCTGTACTGTTCTTGAGTGAGTTATTGTAATGAATTCCATAATTGAACAGTTCTGAAAATAAAAGTCCGTCTTCCCATTTCAGTTTTTATTTTTGGTAGTACATAATGATTTTTATCTCTTATTCTTATGTTAACTTGATGTTTATCACGTACTAATAACAGTTTGTCCTTAATACTAACTGGCTTTTTAAACTTTTGAATTTTTGAAATTAGTGCAATAGAATGTTGTCTCACATGTGGGCCATCCCATTATAATATATAGTTCACTCACTCCTTTTTCAAACCCACACTCAAGAAAGTCCCATTTGACCAATGTAGAGGAGTAAGCTAGCTAATTAGAGCAGAGATCCAACAGAAACATCTAGTGAAGAGCTATATCACCATGCTAAATACTGGAATAATAACACTGCTTTGCCATTTGGTTTTTAGGCTCGAGAACAAGGTTTTTTTTAGCCTTGGTAGCTGAAATGTGTTGAGATGCTGGTTACTCTCTCGCGGCGCCGTCCTCCATCGTTTGCGCAGTTGAAAATGCCAGTGGGTGGGGGAAGTTGGGAGAGTCTTGAATCTTGGTTTGGGGAGTTTTTTTGTTCCACAACAGAGTACAGAACGGAAAAGTGGGTTTTGAAAGCCAGAAATCTCAGCACCTGGCCAAGTCATCGTAGAGTCACTGCTATTGATCAGCAACCCTTTGCAGATATATCACGGTCCTGTTCTGGGATGGGGCAGGAAAAATCGTACTTATCGCCCCTTTAAGTTCATAAATTCTCTAAAAAAAAGTGCAAACAATGCTCAACTTTATGAACTGAAGTGTGTTCCTAATTAGGGCTAAGCCGTCGGTTGTGTTTGCTCCATGGAGAGACAGACAACAAAGAGAAGTGCTGGAGCGCCGCAGCCTCCTGCCACTGACGGATCTGTCGGGCGGAAGCGTCTTCTTTGGTGGGCTTGGCCCGTCTACAGAAAACGGTCGTGTTGTTCGAGTCTGCCGGTCGCTCTCACACTTCAAAAGCCCGCGGGGTTGTTCTTGGAGAGACCTCAACTGGATGTGTCCAAGTCTGTTGGGGTCGGGGTCCGCGCTCGTGTTGTTAGGAGTTAATCAATGCGGCCATTACAAGCTCTCGGAAAAGTGAGGATGTTGGTTTAAAGATGGAAAGCTAAATGTCCTCAGAAAATGTCAACAGACAGTTAAGTGCAGCTCGTTAATCCTATTAACATGCGTGAAAGTGTGTGTTTGTTCAGGTAATTGGGCCGAATTATTCAATTTGTCCGTTTTGGAAATGATGTTTGGATAGCTAATTTGTCGAGGACATTTTCCATAAAGAGAAGAAAGACAGGACTGCTCTCTGACTCTGGAATTTAGGTGCAGAATTGTGGGCAAAATAAACCAGATCATCGAGAGAAAAAAAATCAAAATGTAGGCCATGTCATTTCTGTAAGTAGTACAAATATACCTTAATTTAATCAGTTAAAGTGTGTGTGTGTTCCTAGAGTAAATTGGTGGCAACCTTTTCTTTTATATGGGTGAATGGGCCGAACAAAATGTGGATGAACTCTTGAAATAAAGTACATCAGTCACTCATACTCCAGGACATCTGTAATGGATAAAGACAGGACTTAAATACAGTATCTCTGGACATGTGTTTGACATTTGAATGTCCATACAGGGGACAAATGTAATAGTTAATCCAACAACAAAATAACATTATAACGGCGATGTAGTGGTAAATAAAAAGGAGGGAAAATTTATGTTATATTTTCAGAAAAACATTGATTCTTGCTTTTTTTTTCCCTTAAAAGACCCTATCTTCATCTAACTTACATTAGTTTGATACTACTTATTTTGATGTATACTATTAATTTGCATCATAAAGATTTATAAAAAAAAAAAAAAAAAAAGGTGGTAAACTCTATTCTGCAAACAAATAGGTGGGTCAACTGGGTTTACATTCCTGGTTATGAAGCCTTTTGACTACGGGTTGATTTTTACTCTGTAACAGCTGGCTATGAAGCTTACTCATCAGAGCAGACACTACAGATGCCAAACGCATTTTTGCTTTATGGTGACTTTGTCAGCTGTGGTCGCAGTGCTATGCAACAAAGATCAACAAAGAATAACAGGAACAAGAACAAGAGCAATGTTGATGATAATGGCGATAATAAGGATAATAAGGGCAATCACGATAATGATAATAATAATGCCAAAACTAATAATACTAATACAACTGATACTACAAATAATAATAAAAATACCAACACTAACAATACTAAAACTACTTGTACCATTACTACTACTACTACTACTACTATTACTAAATACTACTACTGGTAACAATATAAGAATAATAATAAAAACCCCACAACTTTAATAAATCATAATAAGACAAGTGAAGAGGGGTCATGTTACAATTCTTCAACCTAGAACCAATGCAATGAAAAAAAATGTTATGCATAGAGCCATCTCTCATTGGAATAGTTTGCCATACTTTATTACTCAAGCAACAAGTAAAGAAAGTTTTAAAAAGCAACTAAAGAGGTTATTCTTGGGTACAGGCCTGCAAAATAAATAAATAATAAATAAAAACTTTGGTTTTGTTAAATTTGTCAAATGTGTTAAATTGGTAGCTCAAAGTATTTGGTAAACATGGTCATAGATACTGCTTGTTATATAGTATGTATGCATGTGTGTGTGTGTGTATGTATGTATGTGTATATAAGTGTGTGTATGTGTGTGTGTGTGTGTATGCATATATATATGTATAGGCTACATATAAGGAGAGATGTAGCCTATATAGAGAGAGTTTCACATGGTTTTGTTGAAATTGTATTTGGTTTTTGTAATGTTTATACTGTTTTAATTGGGGTGGGGTGGGGTGGACCAGATTATTGCTGTAATTGTATTAATGTATGCATGCATGTGAAAGCATGTGTATACATTTATGTTCTTAACGTGGAGTAGCTGTTACCTTGGTAACAACTAATGGGGTTCCAAATAAACAATAAACAATAATAACAACAATAATATTATTATTCATATTATTATTATTATTTACATCACACTTTTCAAAAACATAGTTACAATGCTATTTACAAAAACTGCAAAAGAATGAAAGCAAGGCAAGAATCATAAAAGGGTAAAGATCATTACATAAGGCAAGTCTATAAAAAAAGAATTTTAAGAACAGATTTAAAAGATGAAACAGATTTAGCTGCTCAAGCTCCTCGGGCAGGTTGATCCAAAGTCAATTCAAAGGAATTCAAAAGCCGAGGACCCAGATATCAATGCCACTGTCTGGTCCATAGAGGGTTAACACCTAAGCTGTAACTGGAGGCCCGACCTGCCACAGCCTGCCTGCCTGCTGCTGGAGACACGACCACAGGCCTCACATCGAGGCGAGATCATAGAGAAACACATACAAGTCTCTCAGTGTTGTTAAAAGACAAAACATTCAATCTTTGCAATGTTTCTGCGTTAGAATAAACTTGTCTTAACCAGCTTTTTAGCATGTGGCTCAAGGATTGAACACCAATCAAAGATAAATCCAAATTTTTTTTACATCCAGGCTTGAGGTTAAAGGAGTTAAAAGACCAAAAGACAGCTGAATCTGTGCAGAGATTTGTTTAGGACTAATGACGATGTCAGTTTTGTCTGAATTGAGTTGGAAGAAGTTTTTGGGACATCCAGTCCCAGACAGTCATGTAATACTGCAAGCCTCAATATTACGGCCCACACATGAAGGAAGGGAGCTTGTGGAGAATTCAATCAGAAGGGCTTTTGGGATGAATTTAAAGGCCATCATAACCAGTGATGATTGGCTGATGGACAGTTCCTACAGACTTTGCAGCGGGAATAACATGAAAATATGAAGTTACAGCCATAACGACATAGCAACCAATCAAACGATGACAATTGTTTACATTTTCCTTTATTTTAATGCAAGTCGAGAGTAATGTTCTGCAATTTAGTCAAATAAAGAATCATTCTGACCCACTTGCTTCATGCTCCCAAATATTCCACTTGTCCAAGAGGCCATGGCAACCGTAAAAACCCTGGCAGCCCGTTTCCCTGCAGAAATATGGAAACACCTCAAGCTTTTCAACAAAACATCTGACCAAGGCCACACTCGGCGATGTTAATTGGCTCGAAGCATTTTTCATTTAAGTTTGCAAAGAGCCGTGCGGATTCCCTTCCACCGCAGCGTCTGCAACCTGAAGGCTGCACTAAAACTCGCTAAGCAACAGGCAAAAACAGGCAGATCAACAGTGCTCACGAGTGAGGGAAGAAGCTCATTTACAACAGCTTAGCTGACAGCTGGGATGACATCTCCCCGCCGCGCCCATGGTGAAAGATGGTGGGTTGGGTGATTACATAACAACACAGTACAGGAGGAGGAAAGCTGAAAGGCACGGTGAATGGTCGAATCTTACCAAGCAGAGAGGTTCTACGCCTGCAATCTGAGCTCAGTTCAAATTCGGGTTCGACTGTCGACGGTTTTGAAGGCCGATACGGATATTTTTGGATTGAAGCTGATATTTTGTGCTGATATGTTCTGCTGCATGTTTAAATTTGGCCATTTTCATGCCAAAAATATCCATTCCAAAAATAGTAGTCAGTGTTTCCCCCAGAATTTTGTTCTTGTCAGGGTGGAAAAGCCTCTGAAACGGCATTTACACCATCATGGGACACTAAAACTCTCCACTGAAAAGTCAGACTAATGGAATTCTTTTAAGTGGGGTTAGCAGGGTGAGGCAGGTTTCACTGGTCAGATTTGACAGACTGACACCCCTGAAATCCTTCCATACCTCCGTCATATCAGCAGCGGGCAACACTGACTGTCTGATATTCCATGTTTTATTCCAATGGATTGGTCTAACCCCAGTTCAAATTAGCAGCCAATCTAGAAACCGCATTTCTGTCTGAAGTCGCAGAATACTTAGCTGTCATCCTTAATACCTTTCACAAAAGAAAGAATAAAGCAGTTTACTGGATGAATGATATTTCGGTGTGCTGTCTACTCCATCACAAGCCTTCAAGAAGGGCAGGAGAGTACAGCTTGTCATCTCAATTCTCAGTTTGCTATGAATAAATACTCATGTAGACTTGGATTTATAGTGGTCATGTTTACCAGAACTATACAACTTGAGTGGAATGGTTATAAGGGGCAGAAATTGTTAACTGATGTATTTTCACCAGGGGCGGACTTAGTGATTTGGGGGCCCTAAGCAAAGGCAAGCATGGGGCCCCCTGAATCCCAACCCTTTCCCTTTTGAATCCATCCTTTATATACATTACCTTCAAGTTGGGCTGAGCAAAGTATGCATGCAAGGACATTTTTTTTTGTTTTTGTTTTTCCGCTCTACATGGGTAGCTTTGCTGATAATTATTATTATTATTATTATTATTATTATTATTATTTTACTTCTCTCTACTGATGCAGTTGCAAGTAAAATTAGCTTAAAGTCAAATGGCACAATCACAAGAAGTGGAATAGCCCACTGTAGCCGGAATGAGTAGGGGGGAGACCATGACGGGTGTTTTTCAATAGGTACATTTATTTTAAATTGATTAAAAATAAGTTTACATTTGTTCTATTCATGTTGTGGGGCCCTCTGGCTGCTGGGGCCCAAGGCAGTCGCCTACCTTTGCCTAATGATAAGACCGCCCCTGATTTTCACAACATGTAATCAAAGTTGCACTTGACAATTTTTCCACGTTGGCGGCCCCAAATGGCAGTGAGAGGTAACTGTTTGAATTTGGAGGACTTCATTACCCGGAAATCCTGTGCAGTGACCGTACCAACGACCATACCAATGCCAGAATTTAATCTAGGCAAACAGATTCACTAGACATTCCTGTTGGAACTTTGCTCTAATTAGCTAGTGCAGTGATTCTCAACCTCAAGGACCCCTAATTTAGTCCACATTAGAGCCACAGACCCCCATTTGATGAGATTTTGTCTCTCGGACCCAAATCTGAGAATATTTTTTATTGTTAGATATGATTTGTCCAGAATTCCATGACTATCTCTATTGTAGGTAGAGAGATAACAGAGAAACTATGATCAAAACAGTCTTTTCTTCAGCATTCTCTAGTTGTGTTAACTTCTAGTAAATGAAATAATGGTGAAGTTTAACAATTCAATTTGCTGGGGACCCCCTGGAATCCCCTCAAGGACCCCTGGTGGTCCCCGGACCCCACGTTGAGAACCACTGAGCTAGTGTAATCCTCTATATTGTGAATATGTGACTTTATTATTTGTGTCCATTACAGGCCACTGTAAGCTGCCAGAGACGTGTCAATGTTGTTGTAATTTCTACTGGTCACCTATAGACGTCGATAAAAGTCATAGATTACTTAATGCCCCTTTAAACTAATAGTTAACTACATTTTGCAGTAGCTTGCTGGCCGTTCAACTAAAATTTGGATAGTATTTTTCCTAGTTTATTACTTGTTTTTGTCATTTAGAGGCAGAGTTAATTACTGCAACTACCTACTATTTTAGGCCATAAAAGAAAAGAAGGGAACTGCATTATTTCATCCTTTAATTTATTTAATACATTTTTTTTATTTCAACTTTTAACATCCTAATAAGTGGTGTTTTTTGCAGTCCTGATTTTGTGTTATATGACATTGCATTGTAGATGCTTTTAGTAGCTTTTTTTTGTACAAGATAGTTTGAACTACTTTTTCTAAGTAACGTCAGTCAACAAAACTATATTTGTCTTGAGGAAAGCTTTACTGTAGTTCAGTTTCTTCCGATGCAAAGTAACTGGTTTGCCTGTAAAACTAGACTTTCAAAGTAGCTTCCCCAGCACTGCCTATCAGTGATGTATGCTGGGAGAAAGCCTGGAGTCCCCAGTGCCAGGGGATTGCTGGGTTTGGCTCCCACCTCCCTCCTCCTGGTGTGGAACAACAACACCTCCAGCTGAGGGCCGATAACTCGACACCCCCCCAAACAGCAGGGCCACCATCCAGACCTGCTCCAACATAACCCCGGGTGAAGTGTATGGTTAGAAATACCGAACACGAATCAACGGCCCGCGAACGAATGCCGTTTCTCCGTAAAGTCAACAAAAAGCTTTTCTGCGGATTTTTTATTTTACCATGTTCCTGTTGGCCCTGCGCGCAGAGGCGTTACGGTAAGTCTCAAAGCAAATACGAATACATAGGGATGGATGGATAATTAGATGGTGTGGTGTTGATCACATTTCACGCTTTGGTTCCTGAGCTCTCCTGGTATTGAAAGCCCCTGCTGTGTTTTGTAGTGGTGCCTCCTTTCTGTCTATCCCTCTGAGGCTGAGTGTGGTTTCTGCTGGAGGGAGAGGGAGAGAGAGAGAGAGAGAGAGATTCCTTCCTAGCTCTCTCTCATTCTGTCACATCACTGGCTGACAGGTGAAACGCTACTCTTTCCCAAAAACAAACGCGCGGCCAAATCCTGTGTCATCCACCGGCGTCCCGTCCAGACCTCCAGCCAGCCTGCCTGTTGTTCCCCTTCATTTAACACAACAATCCCGCCGTCCCACACGAAGACAACTGGCATCTTAAGTTACCGTACCCCACGCTGCGCGCTAAAAAAACAGCATCCAGCCACGGGCTATAAATATCGCCGGTGCATCAAACGCTCGGGATCGGTTTCCCTTCGCTTTCCAGCTCGGGCTCCTCGGAGATGTTTGCCCTCCTGTTGCCTGCAGGGCTGGCAGCTCCGAGTCGAGGCGGCCCGGTGTTTCCAGTCCCGCCGTACTGGAGACCGGAGTCTGGTTCTGCTGCGGTCGCTGGCGGCCCGGCGCTGCGAAGGTATCTGCGAACACTTTGGAGGAAGCCCCGGGCACCGGCGCGGCGAGGCCTCAAGCTCTTAATGGGCCTGATTATTTTAGTAGCCTCAATAATGACAGTGATTATATCAAAAATGCTCGCGTTTAAGAACTTTTATTCGAGTTCAATTACCACGGTTTGCCCCTGACACGCTCGCCACCGCCCGAACACCGATGGAAACATAAGGTCTCTGAAAGGTTATATATATACGAGTCTCATCGTGAAGAGATTCTGTTTTTACTCGTGTGAATTCTGGGCTTTCTCGTGTGATTATATTACATATTTGTGAAGTTAGGAGGCAGCTTTATATTCTCCTTGAATCAGTGTTTTTGGGGTAGTGTATGTTCTGAGTCAGATAAACAGGGTTTCAGCAAACACTGTTCAAATCAGCCTGGAGCAGCCTGACCTGGAGCTCCATGATCTGGAGCTCCAGGTCATGGAGCTCCACAACCATGACCTCTCTTGATTTCCTAAGACAGTGGTTCTCAACGTGGGGTCCGCGGACCACCAGGGGTCCTTGAGGGGGTTCCAGGGGGTCCGCAGCAAACAGATGAATTGTTAAACTTCAGCATTAGAGAATGTAGAAGAATTACTGTTTTGATCATAGTTTCAGTGTTATCTCTCTGCCTACAATACAGATAGTTGGACAAAATCATAATCAACAATAAAAATATTCTCAGATTTGGATCCAAGAGACTAAATCGCATCAAATGGGGGTCCGTAGCTCTAATGTGTAGTAAATGAGGGGTCCTTGATATGAAAAAGGTTGAGAATCACTGTCCTAAGAAGCCTGTTCATTTGGTGGAGAATAATTGTGTTTAGTCCCTTTTGAATGCAGCTAAATGAAAATGGTTAACAGAATTAAAGTTACATGTAAAGAAAATCTTCCTTCAAAAGCCAAAATGAAACCAGTGCATCGGTGTCAGCGGTTGATTTTTTTCTTTGAGACTAAGACCCGCCTCAGCCAAGAGCTGACTAGGCTTTCATTAACTCTGCATCATGGGACTTTTTGGTGCAACCAGAGAGGGTGGTGCGGTCCATTTGAAAAGCCAAGCTGCTCTCTCCGAGCAGTGCAGCAGGCACCGGGAGGAAAGGAACAACTAAAAAAGCATGACAAACAGCTTTGCTCCTTTTCATCGAGCGTAGGGAGAGGTAAAGTAGCTGTAGACGGCTTACAACATAGACTACCTCCAGTTCCTGTCTCTGGTGAATGGAGCCCACTGTTCTTCAGTGGCCCAAGGGCAGAGAGAGGAATGAGGGGTTACAGGTTGTCCACCCTACAGTTCATCATCTTCTCAACACTGGGCCAGCGTAACAGATTTGACTAATATGGGTTTTTGAAGGCCGATACAGATACCAATATTTTTGTACCGAAGCTGCTGATCGCCAATAGTTTGCGCTGATATTGCTAATGTTTTCCCTTTCCCTTCCCTTTCCCAATATTTATCTCATTACTATCCAAGTATGAAACGTCCATCAAATTTCTCCAAACATCTTGTGCAGCATAAGTGTTTTGTAGCCAAACAATTGCACTGTCAGTCCAAAAGTCCAATACTTACCTCATTATCTCCTTGAGTTCCCTCACTGATAATGCTGATAATGCAGAGTCGCTGTCAGTAAGGAAAATATTGGACTTTTGGCTGACTGTAATTGTTTGGCTATAAAACACTCAGGTTATGCTGCACAAGATATTTGGAGAAATTTGATGGACATTTCATCCTTGGACCACAGGATTGGCTTATATCTGATATTTAATGAAAGGCCAATATCAGCCTGATACTAGTCCATACCCGGGGATGCGCGTGCCACAACTACGTGCAGACTTGCCAAAAATGCGCTTAAACAGCGTAAATTTGGGAAAATGGAAAAATCAGCTTCGTCAGTCCCTGCCTATGCCAGTGCTCAATGCCCATGTGCAGTTTCAGATTGATTGGCCAACCCATTGAGGAGCAAAATGGATGCAGACAGACAGACAGAAGGACAGAGTTTTCCTCATTTTATAGTAGGAATAGTAGGATATCGGTCTTACCCTGGTAAGAGACCCATCAATCTTGAATCTGTCAAAGGTGCTGAGGTAGCCTAACTGATAGGATTTCATGGGGCATATGAAAGGCGGTTTGAATGGATTTCCTGCACCCTAAGTGCAGCTGATTTGTGTAGTGACTTTCCTACTAACATCATCAACCAAGACTAGGATTCATAGCGAGAAAGGTTCAGCTTATCTTGGATCAGCGGTCCTGCTGGGGTTTCACCGATCCATGTACTCCCTTTGGGCCTATTCAATCAAGGTGAATGATGAAGGCCCCACCAGTGGAAAACAGTCCGACGGAAACAGGCTATTCATTCTGCCAGTGCCCAGGCAGGCCATCTTCAGTAATCCTGTAAAACGCATCAAGTGATAGGAAGTGGGAGGATCCCAGGTATTCTAACTGTGGGAGCTTTGTCTGTTTGAGTGCATGAAGTTTTTTTTTTTTTCTTCCACAAGAAAATAATTTCAGGAAGGCCCTTAGTAAAGTTGGCGGCTACGCAAGTAGCAGTGGAAATAATTACATGGGAGTCTGAATTTTCTCACGCATATAGCCCGCACACATTCTGGGAGTAGAGCACATGCGACTTCCCCCCGGGCTTTGTTTTCAAAAGGCACACGTAACATGAACACATAAAAGCATGTCTAAATAGAGTCACAATGGCCTCTAAAATTCTGCCTGGTTCTGGTTTAAGAGGGACAAACAATTTGCAGTCTACCCCAAACACACATTTTGTTATGATACAGATCATAAATATGATTTGTCACTTCCTGTATGTAAAAATTATATAAAAAGTCAAACTATATTACTTGACAAAAATACAACACAAAACACACAGAACTGACAAAAACATAAACATGTAGAGACATCAGAAAAGAGAAGAAAAATACTGTAAACAAATGTAAAACAAAGTATATTAACTAGACAGAATGGAGATCACAGCCCAGTTATGAAGAAAAAAGGTAGAGAAAGTCTAACTGATATAAACAAATGCAGGTATAGTCATATAAGCTTATACATAAATAAAACGTATAAAGTTACATAAAAGGACAGAAAATAATAAAGTATTATATTTCAAGTGTTCAGAATCTGAGTGACAGCTGGGTGATACCTTTAACTGTATGCTTGCTTTTTAATGCAATATGAAAGCACAAAATCAGAAGCCCATTGTATTCACTGTGGCTGTGTGTGGAAGACTGAAGTGTTGACAGCGCTGACCTCTAGAGGTATGAGAGCAGAAGTGCCTTTTGGGAGAATTTTGAGGGTCAGGGTTGGGACAATTCTTCACTGACAGTCAAAATGTAAAAAAAAAAGTTATCAGAAGTAAAACATCAAAAGTTATAAATTAGACCTTTAACCTATATTTATTCTGGTTTAGGTTTAACATTTTGTTTGTTGGACTTCTTCGTTGTAAGTGGACTTAATCCTCTGTTGACAATATAATATTAGCATATGAGGCCTTGCTAAGCGCAGTGGTTTTCAGTCATATGACATTGTGGCCTGAGAGTTTTCATCCCAACCAAACACTACAGCAGCTGATTCCACCAATGAGTTCCTCCTCTCTGGTTGAAGGCGTGCGAATCAATGAAATCAGCTGCTGTAGTGTTTGGTTGGGATGAAAACCTGCAGACTCTTGGACCCCAATGGGCCACACGGTTGAGACCCAGTGTCCTATGCAGCACAGCAAAGTCCAGTGATGACATGGACTTAGCAGGCAGTGGAGGATCAGCATCCTGGGGCTGGAGCCGGAGTCTGGGGCCTCACCCTGCACACAATCAAAACAAGGAAGAGGAGCTTTCAGCGGAGCGCCCCACACCCCGGCAACTGTAACCTGACCTGGGGTGGATTAGACAGAATGTCCTGGTGCTCTGGAGGATGGGTGGGATGAGCGGGCCAGGAGTTTTCCTAGAGCACTGGGCAAAAACATACATGTAGACATGGGAGTAGATCAGCGATTCTCAATGGGCCATAGAGGGCCAACAGTCTGCAGGCTTTCATTGCATCTAAATACTACAACAGCTGATTTCACTGATTAACACAACTTCAACCAGAGAGTAATCAGCTGCTGTAGTGTTTGGTTGGAATGAAAACATGAGTCTTTCATGTTTTCATGAGTCCTTCATGGCACATGGTTGAGAACCACTGGAATTGACCGTGCGTGTATCTATGTTCCCAGGGTCCTATGTTCCCCAGTTCTACATATGTGCTCTCCCAGAGTCCTATGTCCCCAGGGTCCTATGTTTAACCCTAACCCTAACCCTAACCCTAACTAACCATATTAAGCGAATACAGAGCTGGGGAACATCTTTTTCAGGTTCCCATTATGTGCTATATAGAGCTTGGGAACATAGGGCCCTGTTAACATAGGACCTTGGGAACATAGGACCCTGGGAGAGCACATATGTAGAACTGGGGAACATAGGACCCTGGGAACATAGGACCCTTTGTCATGTTCCCATTATGTGCCATATAAATCTGTGGAACATAGGACCCTGGGAACATAGGAATGACTCCAATTGACCTTATTCACGGCCATTTTGAACACTTGGGCTGGGAAACTACCTGGAACTACTACCGGAATATATAAACTAGTATTACTTCAACACATAAGCGAGGGCTTCAGATAAACACAACAGTTATCAAATTAGCTAGCAATCTTTGGAACAACAACTACAAGGTCTGCTTGAATTTAGCAGGGAAGCTAGTTAGCTACCTAGGCTGTGGTAGCAAGTGCTAATGGGCCAAATATATTCAAATGTGAACCTATATTCCTCCAGATTTGTGAGATTAATTTGTTTCTAATATGATTTCAGTGGGGAATCTGTGAAATGATAAATGTTTGTATGATGCATGTTGGTACATAACAGTAGCTGGGCTGTACTTGCTCTTCCAGGTAGTTTCCCACCCCGACTGTTCAAAATGGCCACCCTGTGAATAAGGTCAATAGACTGAATAAATGTTGAATGCCTATAAACACACCTACGGCTGGTATGTGACACGAACAATGCTCACTATTTGAAAAAGATTATATATTTAGCATTTGTGAGATTCCCAGATCAGTAAATTCAGAGACCACAGGATTTTTTTTCCCTCAGATGGCACAGGTATTTCAAGTTCATATACAAGGGCCTCAAATGAATAATTCCTACATCTAATAACAATATAAGAGCAGAGAGATTGCAACAGTGAAAAATGATGGTGGCGTCTCCTGTCCAGCGGAGGATATAGGGAAGCCTTGGAAAGGGATACAGAGAGATTCATTGCACCATGATGGTTTCTCTTCACACATTGGGATAGCTGCCAAAGCACACACATTGAACTGTGTTGCATGTCTTTGGACAATTTGAACCGCGTCTTCACTCTACTCTTGTTATTAAAACTCAGGGAATATGAAATCTCATTTGTTATGTTTGCACGCACATCTAGGATGTAAGGGAGGGATGGATACTTGAAAGAAATATCACTGCACTTGTTGAATTTTTCTTGGCAATATCCTCCTACCAAGGTCTCGGCAGACACAGAAAGATACAACTTGCTTGCTTTGAGCAGTCGCTTCTTTCTAGAGACGCAAGTAGCAAAATTGGATTGTAAAATTACCCACAACGTCAATGACCAGAAAAAAATCACAGGGTCACAGACGGCTGGATGAACAGATGAGGTCATTAGGACAAGAAAAAAATCAGGATGTATTTGGAGAGAAAAAAACTGTGTACATCAGTTATTTGGCAGCCGGAGTGGAAGTGGCTCTCAGATTGTATAAGCAGCACCAAGTAGAGTATTTCTAATCAACAGGCTCAGTATCTCTCAGCAGGCCCTGCTAATGGAGCCTGACTGCCACCAGCCTCCTCCTCCCTGTTCTCCTACTGACCAGGCACATCTGTTTACAGCTTTATGCACATCTACACATCCACCATCAAAGACCCATTAAAACTCACAGTACATTCTGCCTTCTCAATTTCAGGCAAATAGTGACAACTATATGTATTGGAACTACTATTACTACCGCTACTACTGCTACTACTACTATTATTACTACAAATACCACTACTACTACTGCTACTATTACTGCTGCTGCTACTACAATTATTACTACAAATACCACTACTACTGCTGCTACTACTACTGCTGCTGCTACTACTATTATTACTACAAATACCACTAATACTACTGCTACTACTACTGCTACTACTATTATTACTACAAATACCACTACTAATACTGCTAGTACTACTGCTGCTAATACTACTACTACTACTACTACTATTATTACTACAAATACCGCTACTACTACTGCTACTAGTGCTGCTACTACTACTGTTACTAGTGCTACTAATAGTAACAATAAATCATTCTTCTTATTCTCTTTATTATTATTTATGCAACTATTATAACTTATAGAAGAAGAAGAAGAAGAAGAAGATGAAGAAGAAAAAGAAGAAGAAGGCTGATTGGAAAGTCAGCAGTTTGAATCCGTGGACCACCAGTTCAACACTCCCCCCTCCCTCAGCAAACTACTGTCTCAGTGCCCTTGAGCAAGGCACTGAACCCCCAGCTGCTCCAGTGAAGCTGCTCAACGGCCACCAGTGTCAGACTGTGGTTGTACTGGGCAGCTCCCAGTGGGAATGTGTGGAACTGTATGAATGTAAAGCAGGGTCTTGCTGGAAAAGAGCAGGGAGCTCAGTTGACTTTCCCTGGATGAATAAAGGGTCATAATTACAATAATGATGTTGGGCAGGTGCTAAAAGGTGGAAAAAGCACTTCCTGGACTCCTGGTACCATGTGACTTCTGCTCTGTTCTCTATAGCAGTGATTCTCAACCTTTTTCAAGGACCGCTAATTTAGTCCACATTAGGGCCATGGACCCCTATTTGATGAGATTTTGTCTCTCGGACCCAAATCTGAGAATATTTTTATTGTTTGATATGATTTTGTCCAGAAATGTATGACTATCTGTATTGTAGGTAGAGCGATAACAGTGAAACTATGCCCAAAACAGTCATTCTTCTACATTCTCTTATTGTGTTAACTTATTATAAATGAAATAATGCTGAAGTTTAACAATTCATCAATTTGCTGGGGACCCCATGGAACCCCCTCAAGGACCCCTGGTGGTCCCCGGACCCCACGTTGAGAACCACTGCTCTATAGCCTCTGCAGCCTATACTTGTTCCCGCCCTTATCAGAATGTGTCGGGCCGCTGTACGTGCCTCGCAGTCACTCATCCACCGTGTTTGCAGCTGGGCGTGTGAGCCAAGCTGTCATCGCACAGATCGCAATGACTGCACTGATAACAAGCAACTATGAATAGACCTCCAATCAAGTCATCAGCAAATGAATCAAATGCTATTAACCCAATACTCTCATTTAAAATCAGACCTTGTAAACATCCGTTTGTTTGGGATGACGACATGCGCCGAGACTGGCAGACGGACAATGCTTCAGTATGACCAGTCTATATCACTAGTCACCTAGTTAATGACAGTCTTATGTAACTTATTCCACACGTCATGCAATGAATGTTCTTTAGCACTCGTACAGGCGGGTGAGGTATGGTCGACAGAAATGGGATTTCTTCAGGCTGAAGTAAGGCATGACAGCATTCCAGCTTGACAAACAGGCCTACGGGTCTGTCGGCTTTGCCGGACGGCGTCGAGGTCTTTTTTCTCTGGAAGTTTTCAGTCAGTGCGCCCCCTCCGCCTCCGGCTCGCCGCGCTGACATCATTTCCTACAGCAGGGGTAAGGTGAACATAAATGCAGGTTGTAAGTCCGACAGGATGCAGACACCAGCGCTTTTTCTCCCTCGTTCATGCTGTTCGCGTTGTGCGTTTCTCTGCAGATGGGTGACCCATTTGGCTCAAAAGTGGGTCGGGATTCGGTTTTTTACTCTCCCCATGCGTGTAACACCAGAGGAAAGAAAAAAGACATAAATATGGCTGAACAGCAAATACACAGAGAAAGAATTCCGGCGAAATTAATGCAGATCTTTAAAGATTCATGCGGTGCTCTTTCACAGTGTGGTGCCGAGCGCTGACAAGACGTTATCATCTATATTTTGGTATTACTGTGTGGATGCCAGCTGAGAAAAGGAGGATGGGAGAGGCAGTGGAACTTCCCTCTACGACTCTCATTTCTACATAATATTGTGTAAACCTAGGGTCACGCTGACCTGGTTCACCAAGACAGACAGAGGCATATTTAGTCCAAAACAATAAAAGGTGCAAAAGAAAGAGTGATCCATCACACAGTCCAACTAGAATTGAATGATTGTGTTTACTGTTGCAACACACAGTTCAGCTTTTAGACACCAAACTAATGAGACAGCATTTGACACTTTGAGATACACAGAGTTGTGTGTGTGTGTGTGTGTGAATGTGTGCATTTGGCATTATTCGGTACTATACTATCACGCTGGTCTCTGATTTGTTTACGCCAAGCCATTTCCATTACCCACCACTAAGGCTCCGTTCACACTGCAGGACTTTATTGCAGAATTGCTGCTCACATCTGACAGTTCATATCTATTCTAGGATAGAACCCATATCACATACCAATATGAACTGACAGTGATGTTCGGTTACGGTATGTACCTTTGAGTTTTGACTCAAATACCAATCAAGTCTACTGTTTGTCTTTCTTTACATTGTTGTGTCTTCTTGTCCTCCATGCTAATGCTGCCTCAGCCAAGCTGCCAAAATTATGACAGCTGTCTCAGGTGAATGACATAAGATTTACTTATTGTTATGGTGACACTTTGTTAGAATGTTTGAACGTTCACAGTCGTATGTAGAGCACGTGCCTCTGGATCCGATTTTGTACCAAATATCCATGTGGTCCTGATGGGAATTGATTGAAGTGACACTTTGGGACATTTGGACACTTTCAGCTGCAGTGTGAACGCTGCCTACCGACCATGCGAGGCCTGCTATCTTGGCTGGAATCGGCTGGAACTCCCTGTTGTTAAAACCTAGAGCAACTCTCTGTCTCTGCCTTTCGGTTTATCTCCACCATCATGAGTATGTGTTGATTAGATTGTACACTTTCTAGACAAAACAAGAAGCGGTGGATCAAAAAGGATCTCCCTGTCCCGCTGCCATGGAAAGGGTGCGCCTGGGGCAGCCAGCAGTGCAGCACCCACACTAATCACAGATCAGAGGGCAGGAAAGACACACTGCCGCCTCCCAGCTACCAGTCTTCATAGGCTGTATCTTGTCGCACTAATGTAACTACAGCGCTTATCCCACAGCGCGGCGTTTCTACCGTGACGTCCGCGGCGAGGATACCCCCGCATCACCTAACTGGACGCTATGAATGAGCGAGTGTTTCATGTGGAAATTGTTATTCTAACCACATACATAAGTGTTTCAGGGCTGTTATGGAAAAGTAATTGGCGCAATTACAGAGGAGGGGGGACATCTGTCAGAAGGTCAGGGGCTTTCCCAGAACAGAAACTTTCCTCTCTAGAGCTCCTCCAGAACGCTGCAACATGGAAACACAGCCTGACACCTATTCCATTTCTGCTTAACCAAGCAGCAAGTCTGAACTGGGGAAAACAGAGAACGTACACTTCGTCCTTGCTATTGTTTCGAGTAAAATGTGCAAATGACATGTGAATGACAGGTGCCAAGTATTGGTTGAGAATGAGTGTGTATGCTGTAGTTGTACAGATAATCCATTTTCCGTGGTTTGGGAGGATCACAGCAACGTTAACAAGAGGCCATTATCTCTCTATATGATGTATTTGTTTGGAGCACCAAACGCAGAGGCCAGGCCGCACCTCTGATAGGTTTTCCATGCACTAGCTGCTTAACCTCGCCCTGGCAGATGTGTGGGTATAAGCCTCACGGGCTGACCTTTGACCCTGCCACAGTCTAAAAATAAACCCCAACAGTCTAAATAAACAGCTCTCCTGCAGGTCCGGATTTGGCACTCTTACTTGTGTGTATGCCACTCGTGGGAACTCGGAGCACAGCGCATGTGGAGAAGGGGGGGAAGCATGAATGTGTTTTTCAGAAGAGCTAGGAGTTGTTTGCCAGAGAGGGCAGTGGATGGAAATAAGCCTGGGCGTGATGGGAGGAGGTTGCAGGCATGTTGTCAGGTGCAGGAGGTGCAAACACAATGGACTGAGAACACAGAGTTAATGCGCTCAAGGCTGGAAAATAATATTTAAAATGCTGCAATGTTACTTTCTACAGGAATTCAGGGGCATACAATATATTATTTATGAAGTATTATACACATATATTCACAATGCTGGGTTTGACAATGTCATGTAAGCATATAGCTAAGACACTGTGGCAAATGCATCTATGCATGAGCCATGTAAAAAAAAAAAAAATATATATATATATATATATATATATACAGTATATAAATTCAAAATAATAATATTGGTTATTGTGGTCTAGGGCAGTGGTTCTCAATGTGGGGTCCTTGAGGGGGTTCCAGGGGGTCCCCAGCAAAAGGGGGAATCATTTATTTTCACTATAATTCCATCCATAAGTAACACAATGACAGAATGTATGACTATTTTGGTCATGGGTTTCATACACTTTCTGTAATAAAACATCTAAAAGCAAAAATCTTATCAGATGGGGGACCCTGGGACAAAATCTTATCAAATGGGGGACCCTGGTCTAATTTGTGTCAGTTTAGGGGTCCTTGACATGAAAAAGTTTGAGAACCACTGGTCTAGGGGGTGATGTTGATACTATGAACTGTCAAAGACCCAATCCAATTAAAAGGGTAGCAATGGAAGGAGAAGCAAAGGAAACTTTTTTTTCAAGCTTTTATTGCCAGGAAAATCAATGCTACATTTAGGTATTAAATGTATTGTGAAGCTGTGAAAATTGTAATGTTTATAATGTCACTCAATTTTGAGTCCCAATGAAAAGTCCCTTAAAATGTAAAAAAAATAAATGAATAAAACTTTGAGGATGTAGAGAACATACAACCAAGCAGTTCTGCAGCTTGGCGGTAGCCCAAACATTTTTGGCAATAACACAATAGCACTGGCACTAATACAAGGGGCGCTAGCACTAATACTGGGGCGGGTTTAGGGAAAGTCTGATGGATAGTTTTTTGTACATCAAAGTTGTCAGGGGTTAACTAATTATGTAGAACAGTTGGGACAGGCTGCAAAGAACCTCAACCTGATGAAGGCAATGAGGGCCAAATGCATTTTGGTGCAATTTTCAAATTACAATTATGACTAGCCAAACAGAATAAAGGCTTTTTAAGTGTTTTTTGGAGTGGCTTGGATACTCAGATTCTGACAGTTTGTATGTACCTTTCATTACGCACCCAAAACAATATGTCTAGTACTCCCATTTGATGTAGAGATTTGATTTGTTGAGTCACAAAAACTGGAAGATAATGAATGAGACTGAAGAATGCTGCTGATTGGTCTGTGAATAACTGGAATGGTATTTAAACAAATTTGAGCACTCAATGTTTCCTGATGTTTGAGTTTCATCATGATTTTAATAATAATAATAATAATAATAATACATTTTATTTCTAGAGCACTTTACATGGTACTCAAATACACTTTACAGCGAAGGGATAAAGATAATACAATATGACAAATATATGAAGCAAATGGTACAAAAGTGATGATGATAAGTAAATGACCAAAATAGATAACATGAGTATTAAGACAGAGAAAGAATACAGTGTAGATGGTTTGTTCTTTTAGAAGAGGCAGTGGGGGATCATCAAAGGAGACAGTACAACCAGGTTGCACAGAGAGAGCCAAGAAGCACATCTCCACATAGATCATTTAAGTGCAATGTCTTTAGAACTACTGCCAGATCACGGAACCAACATTACTCCCATGTTACTGGGCCGGTTGCACAAAACACCTTAAGTTTTCTCCTTAAGTATGACACTTAAGGCTTAATTTCTCCTTAGCTGAGGGACTTACTTAAGGGTGTTGCACAGAATCCCTTAAAAGGTTTCCTTAGTTAAGGAAAAACGTTAAGGCATTTACTGCATTGAAAGAGATTTTACAGTGGTAAAATTCTACAGTTTCCATGGAGACCGTTTGTTTGCTTGCACTTGCACTTGTGATACCTGTTATTGCCTCACCTGTTATCGTCTCACAAAGTTGGCCTATAGATAGTAAAAAAAAATGGCAGAAGAAAAGACAAGAACACCAAATTGGTCAGAGGAGGAAAAGATTATACTTCTGGAGGAATACACTAAAAGAAAGCACATACTAAAAAGTAAATTTGATCCGTAAATAACAGCAGACAGAAAACAACGAATGTGGGAGGAAATTGCAATGAAAATTAATTCAAGAAGAGGTCCATCCAAGAGGTAAAAAAAAAATGACAACTTCTTCATTTATTGCCATAAACTCGGCCATGTTGCGGTTAAGATAGAGTCAGAGGTACCTTAAGTTTTTTTCCTTACTTTGGTTGCTAAGGTCTTTTGGGCAATGGTTTAACTAACTTTTAGGGACTCCTTAAGCATAAGACCAAGATAAGGAGAAAACCTTAAATACTTAAGTGAACATTTTAAGGAAACCTTAAGGAGAAGACTTAAGGGTGTTTTGTGCAACCGATTTTATTTTAAGGAAACCTTAACTCGGACTTTAATAAGGAAAATCTTAACTTAAGGTGTTTTGTGCAGGTAACATGCATCTAAGGTTTGACCTTGGCCCCTTAGTCCTTACAGTGGGAAACCAGTCCACAGACTTTTCACCTGGTTATGCCTTTCTGCTGAAGCACTGCCTTTAAATGCCGTTTTAAATACCAATCCAGGAGAACATCTGAGATGCTGCTCCTTCACATTTCAACTGGGATGAACACCCGTAGCCTCCCTTTGGAACTGTCCCAGGCATCTAGGAGGAGACCCAAGGGAAGACCCTGGACACACTGGAGAGACTACATCTCCCAGCATGCCTGGGAGGAGGAGCTGGCGGAAGTTGACAGGATGTTGCAGGTACATGGTATGTGCCTTAGCCCAGTGATTCTCAAGCTTTTCCATATCCAGGACCCCTAATTTAGTCCACATTAGGGCCACAGACCCCCATTTGATGAGATTTTGTCTCTTGAACTCAAATCTGAGAATATTTTTATTGTTAGATTTGATTTTGTCCAGAATTCCATGACTATCTGTATTGTAGGTAGAGAGATAAGAGAAAAACTATGATCAGAACAGTCATTCTTCTACATTCTCTAATTGTGTTAACTTCTTATAAATTAAATAATGCTGAAGTTTAACAATTCATCAATTTACTGGGGACCCCCTGCAACCCCCTCAAGGACCCCTGGTGGTCCCCGGACCCCACGCTGAGAACCACTACCTTAGCCTGGCAACTGGCAACTTGCCATTGGGAAATTAATTGGATACAACATAATAAAATGTACTTTACAAAATCGAAAACGACTTGCAACACATAGCATACACAATTCCAGTTGATTATAGATTCCAAATGTGGATTCCCTGTAGAAACTACTGCACACAGAATCAAGGTAATTACAGCAGCTTCCCATAGGTCTGTGGAAGTCATTTGCCATCAGTGCAGTTGGCCTAATACGTGATAATTGGAATCATCCTGGCAGGTGGAACAAGGAAAATCTAATGGGACGCATGTGTCTTTAAGTTACCAATTACCATGTCACTTGCACATGGCACCCACAAACATGGTCTCTGGGTGCACGCGTGTAGGGATGCACATGCAAGGAACATGTGTTAAAAGAACTGGAGATAACACGCTTAACTCAGATGAATTCAACCCATGTTTATGTAGTATGTAGCTTAACCCACTGATCGTTGTTTTGGCAAAGTTAAATAATCAGTGAGTCTGCGTTCAACTCACATCATGCTTCCGGTCCGACTCACCCACTACTACAAAACTAAGTCTGTATTTTAAATTACGATAGGTTAAGAGTTGCAAAGCTGCCAAAAGCTTATTTTATCCCTGCAAGTCAATCTCTTCAAGAACATATGTCAATGCACATAGAATTTATATGGTCAAAATATCCTGGATTGGGGTTTTACCTACGTGGGGGAAAATATGAACGACACTGGAGCGTAAATACCCTTTAAACAAGGAGTTATTCTCCTACTGAAAAAAAAGACTCCATAGATTGGTTTACACCTTAACTACCAGATGTGGTGACTTTCTCTGTATCCACATATTGGCTTTGATTACTGTAATTGGCACTGAGGCCCAACAGAAAACAGCAGGGTCTCAGGACCCTTGAGGACCAGTAAAAAGTACCACTCACTAAAGCCATTAACCCTGTCATAACTGGGGTGGGGGTAAAGTGGTTCGGTTAAGACAACCTCCCAATTAGCTGGATGAGAAGCCTGCAGAAGAAAAGCCGGCAGTCATTGTGGCCTTCCATGACCAGCGCTGAGTGGCCTCTTACCCTCCATGTTAAAGGAAATAAAAGTGGAGAGGACAAGGCATACGGTTTTCAGGAATGGCAGCGCACAAAAGAGTGTCTGTAACAGGAAACCCAGCAGAGCCACCGGCCTTGGCTTCCAAAGAAAACACTTTGCCTCATGTCCAAATCAGAAACACATGCAGGTGGAAAAAAACAGAGCCGTAATAATCAGGAGGTTCTACTTCCTGTCTGCTGATTGGGGGCAGCAATTGGGAATTGACGCAACAGGGGTATTGGAGACATGGCGCTGGAGGTTGGACAGCCAATAAGCACACCATTAGAATCACATTTACAAGCCAATGAAATGGGATGTATATAACTTGATGTGAGGCACCACAGGTGAAAATGGGGATCTTGGCTGAATTGGTCAATTTTGAGATATTATGAGGTTTTGCTTCTATAACTACTAGCTGAGTACAGTAAAAAAAAAAAACTAATTTTGGATGAAATATTTTTGATATAATGAAATAAATATAATACAAATTTTTGTTTCTTGTTTTTATTTGTATTCAATCTATCTTAAGTATTTCTGAATTTTGACCTACAATTCACCCCATAAAGCAATACAGTGCTCTAGTAACCCTTCTGTTTTTAGATAAAAGCACTCTTCCCTGACGATTTAGGACATAGGACAATAATATGCTAAATACATAAAAAGAAAAATTATGTTAATATACATTTTGCAAAACGTTTTTTTTTTTCCCCAGGTGCCCTCTATTGACCAGCTCTCTGCATTCAGTCTGGATCAGCGAGCCTGAGCAACAGCTGCCAATTTCCACACTGCAGACCTCAATACACACCGTCTCGGGCCAGTCTGGAGGTGATCTCATGTCCAGCTAAATTTAGCTCTGGCTTGATTAATGAGCTTTAAATGGGTCTTTCCCCTCTCTAAAAATACACCTCCAGGTGACGGAGTGATGAGCCATTGCACACGGGAAGGAAGATACTCATATTGGTTGGGGATTTATCTCTGTCTCTTAGAGAAGGGGTCAGGTACACCCAGCTGAGGTTAACCCCCATTCCAGCTGTTCACCTTTGCGTTGCGAGGACCTCGACCCGGTAAGCCCCGATCCGCTCTCAGGAATCCTCTGTAGAAAAATAACCGGCGTAGAGATCCAGGTGCCCAGCACACGGCCCGTGACTGTCTGGCCTCTCCACGGTCCAGCAGCTCCTCCAGGCTGCCCCAGACCAGCCGCAACACATTTGCCTCTGGATGAGCTGAGTGAGATGGAGGGAAAACAATCCGTCCTTCCACCCTTTCACCCTGCTGCTTCACAGCTGGCCACAGCCACCAACACGGTCCTGCAAAATGTCATGAAATGAGCACAAACTCTGAAGCACAGATTACATGTTATGGAGACAAATAATGTGAAGATCACCATCGTCCACCATGAAAGCATTGTTGGACAATAGCATAAATTGGGCACCCCATTTTTACGTGCTCGTCACATTGAAAAGGTTAGCTAACAGTTAAGGTTAGGGAAGTTAAAGGAATAGTTCACCCAAAAATGAAAATTCTGTCATCATCTACTCACCCTCATGCCAAATGAAACACAGGTGAAATGTGTTAGTCCATATAACACACAGGGAGGCTGCCAGCACAACTTGGTAGCAGCCTTCTCCAAAACAACTGAAGTCAATGGGGACCTGTTCTTTAGAGTTCCAAAACAAAAACAGCCAAACAATCACACTGTGAATAGAAAGACCTATACACCATGATTTGTTGCAAATCAATCAGCTGTAGTTACGATTTGCACTAAATGATGGTGTAAATATACTGTAGGTCTTTTTGGAACTCTGAAGAACTGGTCCCCACAGTTGTTTTGGAGAAGGCTGCTATGGAGTTGTGCTACAACCTCCCTGTGTGTTATATGGACAAACTTCACCTGTGTTTCAACTGGCATGAGGGTGAGAAGATGATGACAGAATTTTCATTTTTGGGTGAACTATTCCTTTAATTAAGTTTAGGCAACTAAAACAATTACATTTAGGTTAGGTTAAGGTTTTGGTCATGGTTAAATAAGAAAAAACTTCAGCTAAAAATGAAAACTTCTTATTGGCATGAAAGTATATGTGTCCACCCATCCAACCGCCTGACCTCCACACCCTTACTTTCCACCTCCTACTGCCTACTTCCAGCTTCTAGTTGCGTCTCCTTCTCATAATGCTTTCCTACTGGTGAAAAGAACAAATACCTGCAACACTTGCAGTACTGAGAACAAATATTTACTAGGCAAATTAATTAAGTAATTAAATGTATTGCTCTCACTTTTCGTGCACGTTAGTTGCATTTTAAGACCAGGCTTCAATCACACATTTTCATATACAGCACGAAGCAGACAGGCATATGGCCACACTCTCACCCACTCAAACATCCACACATCCTGCATGCACATTCCCCCTCTCTAACTCATCAGCGCATTCATAGATGCGTATGAAAAGAACATCCACACGCACATGCAATGCTACGCGAACATGCCCACGTTTTTTAACCATACGGGCAGGGATTCCCCCGAGAGGATTCTGAGGCTGTGTGTGTGTGTGAGTGTGTGTGTGTGTGTGGGGGGGGGTGATGGAAAATCCCCAGCTTCCAGGCTCTGATGGCCCTGTGACGGATGTGAGGGGGAAAGTGTTTGGAGGTCGGTGTGTTGAGCGCTCGTGCCCAGAGGAGACCAAGGTAAAATAAGCCCAGATAATGCCTGAGATGCAGAGCAGGGCGAAGGGAGTGTCAGACAGCCGTTTTATCGTCCATGCCTGACGCTTCACTAGACCAAACTATTTGAAACGGGTGGAAAAACAGGGGTTAGGACTGAGAGGAAAATGAGGCAGAGCTGTTGCACAGATGCACATCTAACGCCGAGCCCCTTCAGACGGCAGGTGGTGGTCTCCAGATAAGCCAGGTGATGTCTGCTTTTCACCCAAAAACCTAAAAATACAAAAGGTTTTTAGATCTGGTGACCATAAAATACTGGTGACCTGTTCCAGACACACATTCACCAATGTGTTCTTAAGATAGATCTTAAGAAATGACATAAGAGGAAATTTTAGGAAGTTCTTAAGAAGGCTCTTAAGTGCAATTCCTCAATATTTTCTTAGTAACAGTCTCATTTCTTACAAATTTCTTAAATTTTCCAACTTAAGAACTTCTCTAAATAGGGCCTGAATTAATTCTGGTTAATAAACTTTAGGCTTACTGCCATTGAGGCTAGGAGACAAGGCTAGGAGGCAACCCAAAGTGCTTCCATCTACAAAACAATTGGGGAAAAACCTATTTAGAGCAACTAGAGCAAAGATTTAAACATTGGTTGCTGTTGGTAACTGTAAAATTTGCAGCTTATTTTCAACAGACATGAGACAGAGGCCTACCTGGCCCTACACCAAATAAAGCTTTACAATAAATGTTCATCTTAATGTTAGGTGTAGGGGAACCTATGAAGACTTTGAACTATAACCTACTTGTCTAAAATGTGTTTAAATATATGATATTAGAGGCTTACCATATGTAAGTTTTTTCTTAGGAAGAAACATAAGAAGAAAGTTAAGAAAATATATAAGAACTGTTTTTGAGAATAGCATTTTTTTCCTATTTTTTTCCTTAAGACTAAAGTTAAGAAAAATATGGCACTTGAGAAGATTTTTTTTCTTAAGAGGGTTTTGTGAATCCGGCGGAAACAGGGTTATTATAGTTTCGATATGTTATACATTTTTCAGTTTCAATTTCAGTTTAGTTTTTAAAGGTATAATTATAGACGTTCAGAACAGGTCTTTTGTATTTGTTTGCAACAGATATTGTGTAAAAACAAACAATAAATCAGACATTATTTTCAAAATTTATTTACATGAATTTTTCCATTAGCGTTCAGTAAAAATAGCCAGAAATTAAGCAAGATCATTTTAGTTCATTTTTAGCTTCTTAACAATCTCATTTTTATATTTATTTCAGTTTACGACAATGTTTTCTAACACATAGTTTTTGTCTCGGTTTTAATTTTAGTTTATGATAATAACCTTGGTCAGAAAATGCTACTCTACTACTACTACTACCACTACTACCACTACCACTACCACTACCACTACTACTACTACTACTACTACTCTACTACTAAAACGCTGTTCTGTAGTGCCCCATACAGTACAGTATGTCTCCCACAGTGCGGGATGGTCTGTGTCCAGGGTCCACAGGATAAGAGGATGAAGAGACTGATGTGAAAACCAGCTACGTAGGCGGGCTTTAATGGCTCTGTCTAGCTCAGGGTCAAAATTAAAGAGGTGCGACAGTTCATCAACAGAGTCTGGGAAGTGTCACATCACACTTACTTATTGGCTTCAGTGACAGCAAAGACGCTGCGCTTCCCTGATCTTGCTACCTGTCCAAGTATTCCACATATTCACGATATTAGCTCACGAAAGGGAAGGAGGAAAAAGAGGCGAAGATGGCTCCTAGCTGTCTGCAGGGGCCCAGGCAATCTTCTAGGAGATGAGGTAGTCGAGTCCAGCCGGGGATTAAGGAACAGACAATTGATAAGTCACCTGGGAAGCTGCGGAGGATGTCCAGCGGTTCATCGTCTTACAGCAGCTGAAGCAGATGAGGAGCAGATCGTTGAGAAATGGAACACTTCATATTGAGCTTGCATACAAATGCATGACTGGAAATTTTAAAAGGGGCAATAAGTAAGATTTGTATTTCCCCACAGCACAAAATGACCATAATATATCTGCGGGGGTTGATAGGGTTGTTGATCAATACCAGTGACTCAATGATTACTTGGCCAGGTGCTGAGATTTCTGGCTTTCAAAACTCACTTTCCAGGCCGTACTTTGCTTTGGAACAAAAACTCTCCACGAACTGGAGTTTCAAGATACTCACAATCCCACCCCCCACCCCCCACCCCCCACCCCCCAACCTACTGGGATTTTCAACTGCTCAACGATGGAGGATGGAGCTATGAGCGAGCAACCGGCGTTGCAACACATTTCAGCTACGAAAGCTAAAAAGCTTCATTCTCAAGCCAAAAAACAAATGACAAAGCAGTGTTATTATTCCAGTATTTAGCATGACGATATTTTACCTCTTCACTATACGTTTCTGTTGGATCTAGCTTACTCCTGTTTATTGGGAAAATGTCACTGGCGAGTAGATTTCACATTGAGAGTTGAACTTGAAGATCACTAGACCAACGAGGGAGTGGAATTCATAGAGTGAAAAAACAATGTTTCACAGTCCCAGCACAATAACAATGACATGCACTGTAGATCCAACCTTACATTATGTGTTCATTTGTTCTGTCAGTCACATAGTTTGCATGCCCAACACCCTTTGGATCCATTGCTGTACTATTTATGCAGTAGCTGAATTTCTATGGTTATGGGATATGGGATTAAAGCTGCACTAGGCAAGATTTGGAGAAATATACCCATCCCATCCCCCCTAATTGAGATGCTGTAGATTCACCCAAGTTAAATTCTGGTGTTGGTATGGTCACTGGGAGTGACGAATCAAAACCAGTGATGGTTGAAGCTCTTCACCACCTCTAATACCATCACACACGAAGAAGAAGACATTTCATTTACTGACATTACTGCACAGAATTTCTGGGTAATTCAAGCAGTTACCTCTCGCTTCCGCTTGCCGCTGCCAATGTGTGAAGTTGACTAGTGCAGCTTTAACTCAATTCAATTGCATTGGTATATTTATTTATTGTTACATGGAAAACAGCAGTGGTGGAAGACGTACTCTGATCCTTTACTTAAGTAAAAGTACCAATACAGCAATGTAAAAATACTCCATTACAAGTAAAAGTCCTGCATGAAAAATCCTACTTAAGTAAAAGTACATAAGTATTAGCAGCACAATGTAGTTAAAGTATTAAAGTAAAAGTAGTGGTTTGGTCCCTCTGACTGATATTTTATTATATATGACATCATTAGATTATTAATACTGAAGCATCAGTGTGTAAGCAGCATGTTACTGTTGTAGCTGCTGGAGGTGGAGCTAGTTTGAACTACTTTATATACAGTTAGCTAGTTTAGTCCAGTGGTTCCCAACCTAGGGGTCGGGCCCCTCCAAAGGGTCACCAGATCAATCTGAGGGGTTGTGAGATGATTAATGGGAGAGGAAAGAAGAAAAAACAAAGTTCTGATACACAAATATGTTTTCAGTTTTTGGACTTTTTCTCTAATCTTTGATTTTTGCTGAAATATTGGATCATTTGAACATTTATTGAAATGAAACCATGTGAGGTTTAGAGGGAAAAATCACTATCTGGTGGAGCTGTTAACAACTCATAGACATCTGAAATGTGACCCGACTACACACTGCTTTTTGTAAGACGTCAAAAGCCAAAAAGGTTGGAAACCACTGGTTTCATCTTTAACAATGTGTTGTATTTTAAAAGCTTGTTATATTATCCATTGTGTCAAATCTCCATCTGAAAAGTAACTAAAGCTGTCAAATAAATGTAGTGGAGTAGAAAGTACAATATTTCCCTCTGAAATGTAGTGGAGTGGAAGTATAAAGTAGCATCAAATGGAAATACTCAAGTAAAGTACAAGTATCTCAAAATTGTACTTAAGTACAGTACTTGAGTAAATGTACTTAGTTACTTTCCACCACTGAAAAACAGACTTCGCCAACCACTAGCCCATCCAAAAGTCACAGCTCATGACAATGTACACTGAAGGACAAATATTGTAAAAGGGTGGCAGAACTACTGTCCTCAAACTTTTGCCGTTATTAAATACTTTTACCCAGGTCAGCTCCCTGTGCTGTGGGAATGAGATATTTCCAGGACCAGCTCTACTTGGTAGTGATCCTCCCTTCACAAGAGAATAACATTCTCCCCAACCAAAGCTGTCATCACTAATCCACATGGTATTGTCCCATCATTCAGCAACAGCAGTACTCATAACGATTCTCTCATTCTTGGGTCACTGCAAACTGAAATAGTAGAGCTGCTGAGGCAAAATGAGGGATGGATTAAGAACTTGAGCATGTACGGTTGAAGTACCGTCATGAAATTTGAGCTCTCAATTTTAACGGTACAAAGCAATAAAGTGGACCATTAATACGGCTCCCAAGATGCACCGCCCCCCCCACACCACCACCACCACCACCCGCCATCTCTGTCTTTTCTTTTTCTCTGGCCTGTACAGTATGCAATGATTTTTCCAGTGTTAAATGCTGGCCAGAAGCACCTTTGATCTTGCTCATCTGCGCGTGTCTCAGTCAACCCACACTTTTCCCCTCCAGTCTTCCAACCAGCAGTTTCAAACTGCTCCGTGGAGAACATTCAATGACTGAACCCAAATGAGGTGAGGGAGTCCTCCAAAGCACTCTGGGGCTCCAGTATTCATCAGTAATGCTTTTATCAGCTGCTAAATGGGATTCCACTGTTGTGCCAAATGACCTAATATATAGTGTGCCATTTGTCTACTGAAGTAATACATCAAGGGTGAGTTGAAAAGCTCTTTTTTTTCAACGAGAGGGTCTGTTTACAGTAGTGCTGTGGCTGTTCTCAGTGCCTCCTCTCCATGAAAAACACTTAACTTTTAATCATAATAATGTGATACTTTATTGCTCCCAGTGGGGAAATTCTCTTTCCTCTTGGTCCCCCTCCACAGGGAGGGCAGAGGTCAGGCTCCAGGCTCCAGGCTCCAGAACAGCAGCCTGGTGCTGGTAGGGGTAACAGTGTCTTGCTTAAGGACACTTCAGCAGGGTGGATGCTTGCCAAAAAGGGGGCTTCAACCAGACTTAAGAATGCTCTCTCTAACCTCTAGGTCAGTGGTTCTCAACGTGGGGTCCGGGGACCACCAGTGGCCCTTGGGGGGTTCCAGGTGGTCCCCAGCAAATGGATGAATTGTTAAACTTCAGCATTATTTCATTTACAAGAAGTTAACACAATTAGAGAATGTAGAGGAATGACTGTTTTGGTCATAGTTTCTCTGTTATCTCTCTACCTACAATACAGATAGTCATAAATTTCTGGACAAAATCATATCAAACAATAACAATATAGACAAAATCGCATAAAATGGGGGTCCATGGCCCTAATGTGGACTAAATTAGGGGTTCTGGATATGGAAAAGGTTGAGAATCACTTCTCTAGGCCATCCTACCAGCTATGAGTGCCATTCTTTTCACTGGAAAATTTAAATGCCTGTTCAACATTTTTACAGATTTGGCAAAATTTGGCTTAGTCTGACCCAGCGTCACCCCATCATGTCCTGTTGGGTTTGGGGATAAATGTCGTCACTTCCTGATTTAGCCATGCAAAACTTGAAATTTGTGCTGAAAACTGCATCCAAACCTATGTAGATTTCACTCCTGCCTCCATTTTTGATGACAGGAGAAAGATTGAAATCGCGTTTTAGAAAAAGAAGAAAAAAGATCGCATTAGTATCATCAGGGGATCCTTGTCTTTACTGAAGTACGGGAGGTAATTAATGATGGAAATTTTACTTTACAAATTACAGACATGACAGATTTAGCACAGGATTAAAATCACCAACAATCTCTGCAAATATTATGAATCTGGACGTCCAGAGATAATGTTAGTCTCATGCAAATAGGGCAATAGATTCAAACAACCTGGGTTACACAGATGATATTGTGTCTATTAAAGATTGTGTGAAAATGCATATTGTGTTGTACTGGATAGCTTACATTATTATGTTTTTGAAGTTGTTGTTCCAACTTTTAGGCCAAAAAGCCAAAGACATCTTGGCTTTTTTGAAATATATGAGAAATATATGTGAGTCTTCAGCCAATCCTGGAAAATGTGACATGGATAAATGTATTCCTGACAGTTTTACTGTCATAGCAACTTTTCACCCACTTCCCTTCATAATCATTCAGTGTAAAGAAATAATGATGTTGATGAACTTTAAAAGATGTCTTGTACCTGTCCAATTTCTCAAAATATTTATGTTGTATATATATATATATGAATGTTTATCATGTTATACTGTCTATCTGTCTCATGATGTCAACTGTATTATAAAATCGTGTTACGTTTTTTGTGGCATTTGCTGAGATGTCGGCTAATGGTGATCCTAATAAAGAATAAATAGTAAAGAATAATGAACATGAATATAATATATGAATCTATATATGAATCTATATATCTATCTATATATAATCTATCTATATGAATCCCCTTATTGTTTTTTTTATGTATTTCTTTGTTTTTATTGGATTGTTGTCTTCTGATTGGTTAATTTTTCTGCTCAGGATTTTTCTGCTCATATATATATATATATATATAATGGCATAACATACAATTGGTTTGAACTGATCCGTCTTTAGACTGTAGTAATGGTGCCAAATGTAATTTCCTAGACTTGATTTGATCTTCTTGGACATGACCTTTGCACTCATCTTGTCATACACAACATTTTTTTTTCTTTAAACTTTCAAAGTTTTACTATAGAGTAGTGAATGGAACAGCAGTTGAATTGACAGTGGCTTCATTGTATAACATAAACTATGAGGCCATGAAGACCGCTATTGTTGGCGGGATTACTGGTCCTTTATCTCGGAGCAAAAGTAAATATTGCCCGAGCAGGGATCAAACCAGTTTCATGCTTCCCTTTTCCAGTATTCCCTGTCTTTTCCACTCACTTCCAAATGTCAGCTGGCTATTAGCAGCAGGACTGGGAGTCGGAGCGAGCCTGGCTGGCATGGCAGCGGGACTGAAGGGCTCTGTGTGAGTAAGGCTTCTAAAAGAGGTAGCGCTGCCATGTTGGCTGTCCTGTTCTGAAACCCCCTTACATGCATCTGTGGTTGATTTTCAGTCTCGTCAAAATACAAAATGTCACACAAAGATTTTTTTTCCTGATAAAAATCCACGGTAAGAGCCCTGACCTCGGTGACTTGGGAGAATGACTTCTACTGGTGAGAAGGTTGTTTTCCAGAGGCACAAGCTCAGGACAGCAGGATGATGCAAAAATACATTTAAGTGCATTTCACTGCATGATAACTGCACTGATATTAACAAATCTGGCTTTGAACAGTTGTACCCAAGCCATCTGTGGGTCCTTAAAAAATCGGAAAATGGAATAGAAAGGAATTAGCTAAATTTAACATTTTAAGGTGTCTTTGTGCTGCATGTCCAATACTGAACTGGGTTATTAGCACAACACGCATCCTATCTGCTTTACTAAACACAGTTGGAGTCCATGTACCATAACAAGTAATCTCCTCATGTCCTTTTTCTTATTTATTGTCCTTCACAACTCTAGCTATGTTCAATCAGAAATTTGCCAGCTTTGTTCCTTTATTTTGCTTTTTAAATTCCAGGTAGCATTAAAAAGGTCTTGGAGAGTCTTAAATTTGGCTTTCTGAAACCTGCAGATATCCAGTTACCATGACTCACTCATTTTCAGGGCAGTGATGCTGACTAGGAGCTTTGCCTAGTTCAGTACAGTGAGTGTGAGCTAGCATGAATCACCTGGTAAAAATGCACAGGATGAGCAATAAGCCCTGAGGCTCATGTGATGTGTGGTCGACCACCCAGGCACAGTAATCAATCGTGAAATCGCTAACACAAATTGTGCCTGAGTGTTACAAGAAAAAAAAAAACATCTTTAATGTGTGAATAATCGAGGCGTATTCATTAATGATGCTGATTGTGTTGTGACTAAAATAACTCTCTTTCCTGGAATGAAGTCTGCACATGAGCCTTCCTCTCAGTCTGCCTTTACCCTGTAGGCAGACAAAGTGCAAGGTCATGAAGAGGTCTCTCTTGCAAATGAGTTAGAAATAATTTGTTTTAATTAATGCTGACTTATTTGAAAGCACCACTCCACCTATGTAAGTTGCTGCTAAAGACCATAACTCATCGCTTTCATTAGAGCGGGCACAGTTCTGTTTTTTCCCCAGACAGTCATGTAAAAAAACATCCATCCATTTCTTTAAAATGATAAATGAGTTATATTGTTTTGGTCCTAAAGTTAACAATAATTAAAACCGTAATCGATGGCACTAAATGGTATAAATGGTAAGTTGCACTACGCAATTTTTGCATGTTGGCGTCACTAAATCACACCGAAATGTAACTTATTATAATTTTGAGGACTTCAGTTGTCAGAAATCGTGTAAGATGACATCAGTAAACTGCACACTGCTCATGTTTACCAACCCGGCTGGTCTGTAATGCTTTACACCAAAGGATATCAAAGTGACAAAGAGGCAAAAGCTTATATTATTCAATAAAAAAGTGGATATGTCTCCAGTTGTCAATTTTCCAGTTTCGATTCAAAACCAGGAACTCTCATGGATTGCTGATAGGTGGATTTTCTCTTGTTCAGCCGGTAGATTGAAAATAAGGCAATATTATTATCTAAATATTACATAATTTATCTTTCAAGCTAATTTGACTTTGACTGGGTTGTGTGCAGGGTTTACTTGATCAATTGCTGGTTGAAATCTTCACCATCTCATTTCCTCAACAGCACATGTCGGCTCAGTTTTCAACACAAGCGGTAGGCAGCACTGACAGGCCTTCATGTTGCACCGGTCAAACATGGCAGCCAGCTCAGTTCTCCGTTACCAACTTCCACCACTAATGGCCACCTTGTGGAGGCCACGAAGAGTCCACAATGAAAAGACCAGTGTTTGCTACCATGAACATGACGCCTTCTGTCAGCTCGCTGACATTTACAGCAGAGGTAAGGTCCGGATATAAACAAACCAAATGGGTTTCATTTAGATTTGCCTGGATTGCCTTGTCTTGGAGGTTGGGGTAAATCCTTAAGAGAGGGGGAAACATCAGGGGACCTCAGGTGAACTTTATCAGCAGAGGCGAAAGGAGGTTGTATATGGGGTACTGAAGGGATGAATAGAAATGAATGAAAACCACATTGTAACAGTGGTTTTCTGACTCTACCGGCGGCCTCTTCTCGTGGTAGCTTAATTGAAAACATGCCATGCCATCAGGAGTGGCGGGCTACATTTGTTTCAGGGTTACAAAGGTACAGCTGAGAGCTTTTAAGGAGCCTGGCACTTGGTTCCTACGGACTTGGTGGCAACATGCAAAGAGGTAAGGCCTCAGATTGGCTCAGAGTGGGTCTGTAGGTTCCCAATCTCGGAACCCATCGTCTATCGGTCTGACGACGATTAGACCCTGGGGGCGACGGCCAATATTTCGGGCCAAGACTTCCTCTTCCGTGCGCCGGTCATCATTTACAGTCCGATTAGCAACTTGAGACGTGAGAATGGAACATTTCTCCACACAATACACAAACATTGATACTTTTTGTAGGTGTTTTAGGTCCAGACGACATTTCGGCTAATCTCTATAAACATATCTGCAGAGAGCATGAGATATCGTCTCTCAACTCCATTCTCGCGTCTCAAGTTGCTAATCGGACTGTAAACAATGACCGGCACACGGAAGAGGAAGTCTTGGCCCGGATGTCCGCTGGCTCCACCGGAAACCCCGAAATATTGGCCATCGCCCCCAGAGTCTAATCGTCGTCAGACCGATAGACGATGGGTTCCGAGATTGGTAGGTTCCCTGATAGAGGAATTCCTTTATTTGTCATTGTGCATACAACTAAATTTCATTTAGCAGCAATCCAATATGCTAGTTAAAAGAACAGTTTAAAAGGTGCGTCCATGTTAAAGAAAACTAGAATAGTAATAAAACAGTCTAAAATGTACTGATAGGCTTCACAGAGGAGATTCTTTGTTCAAGGGCACTGTGGTGCACATTTGATTGTTCCTATATTTTATTTATCTAACCCTGTCCCGTGAACGAGTTAATTTCCTTTGTTTTCTCGAGATATCACGTTATTTATGTCATTATCTTGAGATAACCATGAGAAAATTATGCCATTATCTTGGGAAAACAATTTCTGTCATTGTCACTGCACAGGATTTAGTAATGAAGTCCTTCAAATTGTCAAAAATTCAAACAGTTGCCCCTTGCTGCCACATGGGGCCGCCAAAGTGCGAAGTTGCCTAGTGCAGCTTTAAATGCTGTCCTGAATTTTCTATTTTTCTTACTGCACTGAGTATAACCTACATTTATTTGGGATGGTTACCACAAAGCCCTGGGTTCAATTTCCAGCCCTGGCCCTTCCTGTGGAATTAGCATGTTCTCCCTGTTCATGTTTCCTCCCACATTTTAAAGACTTGCAGGTCAGGTGGATTGGCCAATTGCCAATAGGTGTGAATGTGAGTGTGAGTGACCATCTATCTGTGTTAGCCCTGTCCAGGGTGTCTCCCTACATTCTGCCCAATGCATGCTGGGACAGGCTCCAGCCCACCGTGATCCTGAATATCAATGAATAAGAATAGAGATCTGCTGCAAGGCATTTATTTTGGTCTGTCCTGAATGGTAACACAGGAATCCAACAAACCAGTAAACTCAAGACAGCTTTTTCAACAGGGTCTAACAGGAGAAATGTATGGAATCTATTCTGGTTTTAAACAAGACTAAGAGTCCAACAGCCCAGCGACGTTGAATTTTGTGGAAGCATCTCTGCCGGGAATCGAAGTCTGGTCTCCCACTTGAGAGACTGCAGTCTAACTCAAGACTCACAAGCCAAGACTCACAGCATACAAACTTTTACCGTTTCATAGATTCCCCACTGAAAAACATATACAAATGAATGATTCCAGGGGGATACAGGTTCACATTTTCATATATTTGAGAGTCTAGCCTAAGCTAGCTAGTAGCTAGTAACTAGCTAGCTAGCTAACTTTCCCGGCAAAAAGCAGTTGTTGTTGTTGTTCCCACGATTGCAAGCTAATTTGATAACTGTCAGGTCTATCTGCCCTAAATTTAACAACTGTGTTGAAGTAGCGCTAGTTTTATATAGGTTATGCCAATCTTCCAAGTAGAATTTCCCATCCCGAGTGTTCAAAATGGCCGCTGTGTGAATGGTCAATAGAGCCCCTGCTGTCATGGGGCTAAAAAGTGAAAACCCACCCACTTCCCATTGACAGACAGCCGGATATGTTTGCTCCTTGTTCTGAACTTTAAATCATGATAGCTGTTAATCCAGATGTCTTTTCACATTAGCACTGACACCATTCAGAAGGTCATGGACCACTAGGTTGTTAATTACCTAGCAGAGACAATGACAACATAATATAAGTGGATGTGGCAGCAAAGGCACTTCTCAACAGGTAGCTAGTAGCAGGTGGGACTGGGTCCACCACTTTGTCCGGATATCAAGTGGAGCCTCCAGGACAAGGAGTCCCCTACTGTTCATCAAGACATTCTAACTTGTTCTTTAAATGGTTGGGGATGATTGGTCAGTGGTTGACAGCATGTGAAATTACACTGCAGCCACAGTGACTTCCTGTATTAATCAGGGAAAGGCGACCGGGGGGGCGGTCGGAAACCAGGAGCTGTGACTTATCGGCCCGCCACAAGGCATTTAGATTTAGCGGGGAAGGCTGATCCTACTGGGTGCTAATTTGGCCCTGAGGGGGAGTTTCTACCCTTGATCGAAATGCGGTGTGAAAAGTTGTTTGCATGAGAGTCAACAGAGGGGGCTGCTGGGGAGGAAGGACCAAACTGATGAGTCCTGATGGCATTTAAAGCCTTTACGTCAACAGGCGCTGTTGGGCCATCTATAGTCAGTTTTAGTATTGGACTTATTTAACTTCAATTTTAGTATTTTTATGGTCAAGGCCAAGTGGACTATGTCCATAGTTGCTGGAGAATTGCCGCAGGTTTGGCACATTTTATAGCACTGCATTGCTGTGGGTGTTTTTTTTCTGTTTTTTACTTAACACTCATTCAATTTCCTGAAATGTATTATACCTAGGTTCAGTCTGGTTTTGCTTTGCATTCGATATGGAAAAGGGGCATTTTTTCAACCGTACTCCAAATTAAATTGAAGATGTGATTGAAATGTGCAGCCATTTCCTTTGGATAGGAATAGATGAATAAGAATAAGAATTACGTCTGTCATCAAAGAATAAGAGCTCTAACTGTAAACAGACTGAAGCACATTCTGTTTTTGGGTCAGTGGAAAATGGTTACATAACCACATATCAATTTGTGTGTGGAAGATATTTTTAGTTTTTTATATTTTTATCTTTAGTCAATATTGCTTATGGAAAAGTGACTCACTCCTGTGAAAATACACAAAATTGATGAATATTCATTAGTGACTTCTGGCTTTGCCCATTGTACATCAATACTTTGGCAAAATCAGGCTGAATTACTGCTTAGACTGACTTGTGATTCACTGCAACTGTAAATATACAGAGTATCTGCAAGTTCCACAAAGTGAAAATTTGAGACGTTTAAGATCTTTTTTGAATCTTTCACAATGCTACCTGGAATTGGATTTAAGAGCAAATTAAAAACCAAAATATAGAGACAAAAATCTGTCAATAACAGCATATTTCTGATTGAACATAGCTAATGAAAGTTCTGAAGCTATGAATGGACAGAATAAAGAAAAAGACACCAGTAAATGAAATGTTTACGGTCATAGGTGTCTAACATGTTTATCGTATCGCATCATTGTATCGTACTGTACTGTACCGTACCATTTTAAGGCCTTAAATTAAGATCATTTAAGAGTTTTTCAGACTTTTAAAGGACCCACGGATACCCTGAATCTACTCTTATGTGATCAGGTGCAATCCAATCCCCTTTTTCCCTTCAAGCTGCTTATCTTGCTGTTTGTTGATATTAGCTCAGTGTGTTGGCAGTGCAGGACTATCTGCACCTGTAGCTGCTCAACCTGCAGCCTGTTATTGGTCCTAAGACCCGTGGGAGGCGAGCAGCCGAGTCCCACCCAGCCCTACCACCAGGGTGTGCTGATCCAGATGTCTGCGCATACCAGCACAACTACAAAGAAACTGGGATTTGCCTGCAATCCCCCGACCTGTTGACAATAGCTGGCAGTGCTACTGTGAGAATGTGCTTTGTAATGGCATGACCCTTCAATCAACCTATGAAGCCCCCTTTGTTCTTCTGGGGTGGGGTGGATGTGGGCCTCAGGTTAATGTGGACACACACCTTTAACACTAGATGAGAAGTGCTCTATGAGAAGGACGACAAGATGTCGATTAAAGCGGGAAAATATAATTAGAAATGTTATTTCCTTGCATGATTTTGAAAATGTAACAACTTGGGCTTGTACAGAGCGTGGGTCTAGGAAAAGGCATGGAGGAGATTTTTGAAAGATGTTGCCCGTGCAGGTGTGTGTATATGCATTAGGATGAGGGAAGTGGGTATGTTTATGTATAGGTGTGTGTGTGTGTGTGTGTGGAGGGGTAGGGGTGGTGGGGGTGATCTGTCCAATCTGTGATACACTGCCTTACTGTCCTGGGAAGGGAACTCCAGTCAGTGATCAGTGAGCTTTAGGGCTTAGCTCCTCTAATGTGCTCCAGACCTCAGCAGCCCTGCCCATGTTCCCATAGGAGGGAGGCAAGAGGCCGAGAGCCTCACCAGAAAATGCCCCATCAGCACATCCACTACCTGGCTGCTCTCCAGCTACAACCCACCCCCCACCCCCCCCACACACACACTCCGACCTGAGGTTATTTTCACAAGAGTCAAATCATACAGAGCACTGTCCTCTCAAACTGTTGAGAGGCTAGACCGATATGTCGGTTTGCTGACATTGGCCTTCTATTAAAAATGGGATCAGCCAGTCAGTGTCATCCACCATTACATCATTGCGTAATGGCTCAATATTACAATGGTTAAGAAGCAGATAAGAAGCCCTTAACCTGAAGTGATTCTGAAGGTGCATGTGGGGAGAAAGCTCCTCACATGGTGGTAGGCAGACCATGTTTGTGGGGAGAGGAAGTCACCGCAGCAATGTGAACAAAACTGTAAAACGTACACATTGCATACACAATCCATTGCTGAAACTGTGTCTTGACAATAAAAAGTTATGAACAAAAAAAGAAAAAAATATACACCTGTAGATTGCTTTTACTGCACAATTAGGTAACATACAAAGACGTTTGATAGAACAATGTTTTTGTTAGCTAGCTAACGGAGTCATTCCTATGTTCTCAGGGTCCTATGTTCCCCAGATTTATATGGCACATAATGGGAACATGACAAAGGGTCCTATGTTCCCAGGGTCCTATGTTCCCCAGTTCTAGGGTTAGGGTTAGGGTTAGAGTTAGAGACTTTCAAAATCAAATAAAATGATAACCATTGGTTTTGTTGTGTTTATATGGCTGTTTTGAAGCCTTGTTCCAATAAAAACAACTGGATAATATTTATGAAATATTTTAACTTGAAACGGGTCAAATTTGACCCGAACACAATAGGAGGGTTAATGTGTGTTCACAGAATATTGAATTGGGGAACATAGGACCCTGGGAATTTAGGACCTTGGGAACTTAGGACCCTGGGAACATAGGACCCTGGGAACATAGATACGCTCCCCTAGCTAACTTCCTAACTTCTCTAACAGACGGCTTTCAGCAGAGGCAGTATTACATTGAGGAGACAGTTTTGAATGGGAAAATCCGTAATGCTAAAGATGGCGGCACCGACAACGTAAGACATGCTGTCAGCAAAACTGGCCAATCAACGTACCTTTGTGTGGATATCATAAAGAAAATCTGCCAGTCATACCTAGATGTTACCGTCAGCTCCCTTCTGTGGACTGCATGACTCTTTACATTGTACCTTACATGTACAAACATTGCTAAGTGGAAAAAATATGTTTTCTGTGACAACAGTATCCGCTAGAATAAATTTTAACATTCTGTGTTGTATAGAAATTGTCAGTGTAGCTAAATATTAAATGTAAATGATAATATGTATGTCAGAACTTTAGATATAGATGACTTTCTTGTTAGCCATAAACTTGCTGCCCAGCGGGCGTTACCAAAATGGCGCCTGAGTGAACCCACTTGTGTTAAAGGGACTTTGCTTTCAGGTGACGTACCCTCTGGCAGCCATATTGGAAGTCCTCAGCTCTTGGTCAACAGTAGCTGTGATCAGTTGATTGTGTTTCTAAGGGTACAACTTGGCCGTCTCAACAGAATTGAATAGACAAGGTTCATTTCTGCTGTTTTTGACTGAGAACTGATAATTTCATCGCTGATACATCTGATCGATTTGGTGTTTAAATAATGTAAGCTAGCTAACCATAGTAACTGGTCAGCTATGACTGTCTCATTGTTAATGCATCTGATTTGCACACTAGCTAATGTTTACCTAATACGTTGCTAGTCATGCGCCCAGCTCCACTTTGTAGTCATTGTAGTCCTTCCAAGCAACACTGAGCTTCGTGACGCCATTTTCTCGGATAAACAGTTCCAGTTCCCGCCTATTCACTTCACTATAGGGAGCGTCTGACGAACTCCTAAGTCTGGGCAATGTGCTTGTAGTCCTTTGTGGTTTTTCAAAGTTTTTCAATCAAAGAATTTTGAAAACCCTCCCTTGTGATCTATTTAACTGCACCATGTAAATACAGTGTTCTCACCCGGTACATTCAAAAGTGTATAGCTTTCATTGATGAAAAAAACAATCGCTACAACAATTGCTACAATATAATGTTAATCATGATTCCATTGGATTCCACTAGCGAAATGCATCATTTGAAATGAAATTAATGAAAATTCTTGTTTCTCTCCAACCAGCCAATGCCACGCTCAAATGCGATTGTCTTGCAAGTATTATATCAAAACATCTTCATAAAGAGTGTTGTCCCGGCACTCAGCATTGCTGTGTAATGAGGTCAGTGGTGTGATGTGAGGCATACTGTATGCAGACCCCACACGGATATCCTATCCCTCAGGGTAAGTGATGAACCAACACTCACATTTCATGCCGTCTGGTGTCGGGATGTGTCACGCTCAGCTCTCGGAAGTGGCTCACTATTTTAAGACGCGATAAAACTTGTGGGTGGTACTGAGAAAACTTGAGGTGTTGGCTGTGAATCGCTCATTAGCCAGGATCACCCCACGTTGAGGACGTCATACATCTACTGAGCGCAGAAGTTTGCAGTGATTGCAACTGAAGCAGAAAAAAAATGACATATGGTAGCCTATGATTAAAGTATTATTTTGCTTTACCGTCTTGCATTGTGTGCAGTACATGAAAACGATCAGCATACACGTTGTTAAATTGACATGACATTACAAGCAATTGTAGGTAATCTGAATATGATATTCTTCAAAATGGTATCTGTAGGTTTTTAGTTTTATTTAGAAAATTTCCCCTTTTTAAAATAACTCAATCCTATTCTTCTCAAAATCTTGATACAACAAAATACTGTTGTAACTTATAATAAGACCAACAAAAACGTGTAATTTACCAACAATAAATTTCCCAGGAAGGTAGCGTCAATACATTTCCCACCAAGTTACTGACACCTTAATTGCCAAAAGCTTTAATGCTACATAATTTACATAAAACATATGTAAACATTGCACAGTGTGTAAGTGAATCAATAGGAAGTGAAAAATCTTTTTATAAGAGTGTTTTATTGGACAGTTGATGACAAGCTGCTTTGTTTAACAGTTGGTGTTAAACAAAGACTTACACCTTCTATTACAAATATAACATACTGTTAGAGTGTAGATAGTCCTCTACTGTTTCCAGGTTCTGATCTTCTCAAAGTTACAATATTGATGGACACTATTAATGAAAGGTTCTGTAATGTAAGAGTAATGAGGCTGGTCAGAGGATCTGTGCCCTTTTCAACTGGCCACACAACGATCCTGACAGACACTGTTAAAAGGCTATGAGCAGGAGGCCGTGGGATGACATTTAGATCATGCTCATCTCAAACAGGTAGAAAAACAACCGACCCAGGCATGCTAGCATGAGGGTGGGTGGCCGAGTCTCAAAGAGCAACCAGAGCAACAACCGGAGGAATGAGTCACTATTCAAACTCACTCTTTAGATCATGTGTCAAGTGTGTGATTTCTATACTTAAAGGTGTAACGTGTAACGAGCATTTGACCAGTAATAAGTAATTTCCACATTATTTTTGACACATTAGTATAGCTACCAAGAGGATCGGCGGCCTCAATGCTACATTTTACATTGTGTGTCACCGGGTCGGATTTGGCGGGAAATCTGCTGGATTGCACAAAACAGGAACTGCTTTACATTATATTACATTACATTACTTTTTTTTTTTCTTGACCAAGAGGAGAATCTACGATTCTCGTCTACCTTAAGCAGTGAGATCTGACGTAAATATCAGATCAAAAGTAGAATCAGGAAAGACAGGGGAAAAGAAAATTACAGAAAAACATATGGGTTCACTCACAATGTGCATCTAAAAGTGGGAATATTGTGTTGTTGTGTTCTTTTATCTTTCTATTTTACTTGGTTTGATTCTTTTAATGCAGTGCATTTTGCTTGTTTTTATATGACTTTATCTTTTTATCTGTCTTTCATCTGCCTTCTATTGATGTAAAGCACTTTGAGCTGCATGTTGTGTATGAAAGGTGGTATACAAATAAGGTTATGATGATTGTTATTATTATTATTATTACATCTTAATGTTGAGCAAATTTTCTAACCACTAGAGAATGACAGAAACTGCAACAAATTTGTAAATAAACTCACAGCAAAGCCACTCGCCCACTGCACTACGGAGGCCAGCCAAGGACAAACACTGCAAAGCACCATGCATGAAGGCTAACAGCTAAGCTAAACGTACCGTGTTGCTGGTTCTCCCGCTGAAGGTCACATGTCCCACAATGAC
Organism: Centroberyx affinis; assembly: GCF_046629955.1. Classification (NCBI taxonomy): domain Eukaryota; kingdom Metazoa; phylum Chordata; class Actinopteri; order Beryciformes; family Berycidae; genus Centroberyx; species Centroberyx affinis. The sequence goes on along the minus strand of NW_027281633.1, from coordinate 195,536 downwards.
AAATGAAGAGGCAGGTAGCAAGTTTACTAGTTTACTAGTTTAACAAGTTTACTCGTTCGCTTCATCGATTCTGCCGTTATGAGAATTTTTTTAGGAATGGGAGGGGGAGAGCGCCGCTTTTAAATAGAGAGGGAGGAGACAAGCTAGTTTTAAAAATATGAAAAGCTACTGAATGGGCCGGGATGAGCTTTGTTCCGGAGCGGGTTTTGACAACAAGCTTTAGGAAAGAGGTGAAAACAGCAACACAGTTGGCCCACGTGTGTGGATATTCAACCAGGTCTCACAGCAGTTTGTGAAATAGTCACAAAATTGAATCTATTGATTCGTGTACATGGACACGATTTTACCATTTTTTTCGTGACACTTAGCACGACTTTCAAAACTAATGTATTTCAATTGGAAGTATCTTTCGTGCCTGCAACACGTTTTTTTCTGTCAGTTGGGACTCAGGAAGTAGTGTGACATTGAAATAAAATGGTGGTGGATGGGCGTATACGTTTACCTTTGATGCCGATGGCCAGGGTTCGATTCCCAGTGTGTTCAAAGTACATTTCAACCGTAAGCCACATTTACATTTTTAACGAACCTTTTTCTTATTTAACCATGACTAAACCATTTCTCTAACCTTAACCAAGTTGTTTTAGTTGCCTAACCATAACTGGAACACAATTAGTTTTATTTGCCAAAACTTATGTTTTCAAATTCGTGGTGGAGGAATGTAATTCAGGTCATGGTGGAGGCACGTTTTTTAGGTTGTGTTCATTTCACAAAAAAAATGGCACAATCATGTCCATGTACACAAATCAATAGATGAATTTTCGTGACTATTTCACGAACTGCCGTGAGACTGTGTTGGGATATTGGTTTATATCATTATGTCTCAATGAAATCGCACACATTTCAGGAGTGGTTATAAGGACTGATCGCTTATTGCAGGTTTAACTACAATCAAGATGAATCCCTAAAGCACATAGAGTACCTGCTCCAGGGCATTATGTGGAGCATATATGGAGTGCTGAGCCCTCAGACCTCAAACTCCCCACACTACCACAGATTCTAATTGAGCATCTGTACTGAAGCCATGCTGCTTTTTAGGCCAAAAAACGATGATGAGAAGCCTTGTGCCTCGGCCAGTCAGCTGGCTGCTTACTTATGCAAATCTGAGAAGCTGACAGGCATTCCTGAGCATCAAATGCCCCCCCAAAAAATAACCCACTTGTTGAATGCCTGGTCAGAAAGCGATGGGGCTGTTACACATTCTGTATAATAATTGCGCTGCATTTTTCGAGCGTGAGGGTAGAGTCTGGGAGATGGGCTCTGGAGGCACCCTCTCAGACACACAGCGGTTTGGGGGAGAAAATGATTTTACATTACTGGTTAACCACAGCATGAATACTGCACATGTATAATTTACTTAGGGCAAACACAACTGAGTTTTACAACATGTATTTCTGACGGGAAAGTAACCGCCGGTTGAATTACTGGAGGCGGCGAGGCTAAATGTGACGAAGGATGATGACAATGTCAGCGTGCTAACACTCAGTTAGCTTGAGGGCAACGGCGCTGTAATGAGCTGTGCTGGGACTGACAGTGAGAGACTGGATTAGTGATTTAGGTGAAAGGGGCTTGTACCTGATGCCACCAGCACTAACAAATACACTCATGCCATTTAAAAAAAAAAGTGCACATTGATCGCTGCTTGAGTGCTGAGCTTTAAAAAAAAAAACACTTTCCGAAGGGACAAATACCTGGAAAAAGCATTGGTGTGGATTTCAGGGGAAAAAGAGAGAGACCGAGTCTGATCACATTGAGAAGAGAGAGAGAGAGAGAGATGGACTGCTTTGAGTTTAATACTACAAACCCATGAGCTGAATGCAGCATCTAAAGGGAAAACTTGTTTCTGGCCTTTGCTGGTGCAAACGAATTCTTTTTTTTATTTTCGTTGCTGCTGAGAGCATTAAAAACCACAGCACTTTTTCCCTCCCACTGTGTCTTATTATTTATGAGGGACTCGAAGCCTCAGGTTCTGCATGTAGCTTCAGCATACCGCTGGAAAAAGAAAAAAAAAGTTGAAAATAAAAATAGAAAAACAAATACTAAGTCCATTGTTGCGTGTTGTACTGGGCCCATATTGTTATATTGTCATGTCTGGTCCCACTTACTACGGCAGCATGGCCTCTTCTGAACCTGAAGACACTACATCCAGAGGGTCTTAATGAAGAGTTGTCTCTCTCGTGCTTTCTGTAACCCCTTAACTATCTCTCTCTCTCCCCAGGGCCTTATTCTGTAGCCGTGCCCTCCATCCTTTTGGATTTGTCATAGATTATTTTGTATACTTGTATAGCTGCCTATTGTAATATGTATTCATGGAGTAAGTCCTGTATGTGAATTGTATCTGACATTCCTCTATAAGCCAACCTATTTCTTCTTAGTAGACAGTATAACAATGTTTGATCTACTCTTAATCTATGATTATCTGTATATATATTTTTGAATGGGTTGTGTATATTTCCTTGTAGGCCTCTTGGCCACAATATGGCTAATGGGCTGATTGACTGATTGATTCCACCCATCAGCCTCATTCCTATTGGCTACCACCAATAGGCTGGTTGCCTGTTTAGAGCCAACATGAAAAACATGGAAGTAGTGCTGATGATGGTCTGAGGACCGAAACGTTCACCTTTTTTCTCACTTAGTCACTTTTTTTCACTATGTAAATAAATCATCTATTTTTGCATCCAATGAGCCTCAGTAGTTTTTGTCAGTGTGTGGGCTTTTTCTGATTATATTGGACTCTTCTGAACCTGGCCATGGCCAAAATCCCTCCTCAAATACTCTTCCATTGTTAGATACCATATTGATGAAGTGTTATAATTTACCTTTTTGCTGTACCCACTTTCCCTCAAACTGCCTTGTCTACTTCTACTTCAGTTAGTGATTTCCTACATTTCCCAGAATGCCTTTCAACATCCCCCAGAGAAGGGGCATGAACTTGTTTCTTTCAATCAAAGGTGGGTATATGGGCATATAAATATAGCTAGCTAGCCAACTACTGAACATTGGGGCGTGTCTATGATCCACACCTCTTACTCGAAACACAACATGTCTTGTGGCTGCAGTACATTCTGGTCTATTTTGTTTAAGTGTTTTAGGGTGGATTTTTCCTTTAAACCCTTCAGGTGCTGGACAGCGCTCTGGCTCCTGAAAAATACTGACCTTGCTAGGAATATCATTTTCAATAAATTGGCACCCCCAGCGTGTACAGCTAGCTTTGGGCAGACTATAGTCTTACACAGCTTTAATTGTTTAACACTCCACTTCAAAGTTATGAGAGGCCTTCTGACAGTGAGGCACCACCATAGAATTTCAACTGAAGTTCTGTGGGGAAAGAAATTATTTTTATCCCATCAGAAGGATTTTTTATGGTGAATATGGACACAAACACTTTTTTGTAGTTTTATTGTTATTTTGTTATTAACATATAAACATTTGCTAATATTATATATAAATGTATGAATTTGTATATCAGAACACTTTTTCTCAGCATAAAGTCAGCATTTTCCTGCCTCATTCTGATGAATAAATAAATAGCTGGTAATTTGCAGAGGGATTTGTAAAAAAAAAAGTTTTTATTTTTTTTATTAATCATTTACAAAACACTATGGCAATATGGATTTTTTTGCTATTGTCATGTAAAATACCCCATAAAATATAAATAACAAAAGATAGTTCAAGTTAAGTTGAAAAAGTTAAGTTGAAAAAAAGTCTTTTGCATACAGGGAATATGTATGTATGTATGTCAATATGTATGTAATATGTATAGTTGTTTTTGATGATTGTTTTGTATATTTTATGAAACCATTCCAACAAAAATGAATCCCTAAAATATTAATGTAAATACATTTGTCCATGCATTGTTGTGGGCCCACACTCATCTTAATGTATAAGAAACCTGGCAGAGCTCCTCAGAGTATCTGATGTTGAAGTCTTATGATCAGAGCAACAATGCTTTATCAAAGTTTCCATCGTTCAGGTTGCCAAAATGCACAGGAAATATGAGGGTGATGTCAGCGGCTTCTGCCTCACCGCCATACAAATGTGGCCAATTTGTTTAAGTCCAAGGGAAGGCTCATAGGGAATTTCACCAGCAGGGCCTCGCCTGTACAGTGATGATTTGGGTTGGGATTGATGAACGGTTGGAGTATACACCTAAGACCTCTTTTGTTTATTGGCTTTGGAGAACCACCCTCAGGTCCTTGAAGCGGTTCCATGTACTTCGATCTGGTTTGACTGTGAAGCAAAGTGAAGTTGAGAAAACGGGAGAGAGAGCAGGATAGGGTGAGCTTTAGGTTAAAGAAAGAGACCCTGCTAAAGGATAAAACTGCACTAGGCGAGATTTTTATGTAAAGGAATACACTTGTCTTATCAGCCTAAATCACAAAGTGGAGCAGCAGTAGGAAGAGAGTCCCATCCCCGCTAATTGAAACGCTGTAGATTCACCCTATTTACCCAAATGAAATTCTCGTGTTGCGTATGGACACAATCTCCGCCACAGGAAGTGATGAATCGAAACTTCAGAGTGAAATACAACCTGTGTCACAAATGGATTTCTTCCTGCCTGCACCTCTGTAATCTCGTTGCTCGCCAGAACATCGCTTGCACCAAAATGGACAGGGAGTGCACTATAGGGGAGTGCAAATTTGGTATCCAAAAATACGCGAACACTTCCGCTTCCTCAGACTGCGTCTTACCTCAGACCACGTCTTAGCAAGTAAACGTGTCCACAACTAGTAGTCATCATGTAATCATCATGTAAATGGGATTGTTATGGGGAGTTGTCAGTTTATATATTCATATAAATTGGTTAAACAGAGTATTACCTAACAAATGGTTCTTGAAGGAACTTTCAAATCCTTTATTAGGTTCCTCTTTGAAGTACTATTCTATGTACAAGAATTGGTTCTCTGAAGAACCTAACAATTTGGAGGGGTTCTTAGAGGACTACTAAAATATTTCAAAGGTTCATAGAAGAACCCTTTTCTTGGTTGGGGTATCCCACATAGGAACCCACACAGTATGAAGGATTTAAAAAATCCTATAACCTATATCCTACAGCCTATATAAACCAATGGGAAAGTTACATAATAATATTAATAATAATAATAATAATAATCATTATTATTATTATCTTTATTTAGCACTTTGCAAAACAAGGTTACAAAGTACTTCACAATCAAGAGAAATAAACGATTGAACAAATTATAGATCAATAAAACAAAAGGAAAAATATATATAAATAGTTCCAGCCACTTCTTAAAAGGTTTAGTTAGACGGTTCAAAAAGCAACCAGTCCCAGAGGTTTCACAGCATGAAACGCAGCTTGTTCCGTAGACTTGGTTTTATGTTATGATCAAGATGTTTAATTCAGTTACAATTCAATTAAGGACTGAAGTTTCACCAACAGAAACTACAGGAAAGAGAACTCAATGGAATGAAAGAGAGCGATCAACTATGGGAAACAGACCAGCTCTCCCTCTCATTGCCTCTGTGGTTTGTGTTGTCTGTCTGTCTGTGAGATATTGGCTTGGGTTGGCAGAGAAAAAGACTTCAAGGCCAATAGGAAAATTAGGAGTTTTTTCGATTGCCCGTGAAAACCAAGGAATTTATGGATCTCTGAAATATGGACTTTGCAACAGTGGTAGTCTGTACAAAGCATGATTAGCCCTAGGGCAGAATAACCTTATAGTTGGAATACTAATCCATACTAGTGTCCAGCTAATATTTATGAGCATGAACTCTTTACCAAAGCCAAAAAACAGACATCTAAAACTAAATCTAAAAGCAAATGGAGTGTTTCAAAAATAATGTCATCTTTCCCAATTCATTCTTTATGAAGAAGCTCCAGATTTGACATCCTGGTAACAGCACACATTCAAGTCTTAGGACTGTGGTAATGACTCTGAAAGCACCCAGCTGGACTGAATGGGGTTCAGGAGACATTTTCTGTTTCAGAACTGAGAACACTGTTGGAGAATAAAGATAATTTGGTCATAAAAAAGTACATATGCTGTATGCTGCAGCTACAGGTTTTACATGTTAATGATATCAGAGCTTAAAGTCATATTTCTCTTGCTTCAGGTACTAGGAGAAAATTGTTTCTTATTGGGGTTAAAGTATTCCTCTTTAAGTCCAACTATAAATGGATATTACTAATCTCCTGGTAATCAAGCGTGCCACTGTGGGCACAGCGGAATCATTCAAATTCCTGGGGGAAACCATCTGCAACAACCTCAAATGGGATGAGAACATTTCCAATCTATCTCTAGTAAGCATCAGCAGCTCAATGCGTCTCAATTATCCTTCATCCATCATTGAAAGCTTCCTCCCAACATCTATCAGTCTGGTCTGGCTCTCTCTCTCCGCAGTCAGACCGCAGAGTATCTTTTCAACTTCCTGTTCCTGTGTTCCTTTTTGTCTATCGGCACCAATTAACCAGGTCAAATTCCTTGTTCACCCATTTTATTTGACAAATCTAAAGTGATTCCAATTCTGAAGTGCTAGACCATATAAAACTCTTATGCCCCCTCCCTATCCAGTTTATTTAGGTGTCTCTTATTTTCTTTTGTTAAAGTTGGCAATGCTACTTGAAGGTAAACATGAACCTCACAATATTACTTTGCCAAGTAATAAGTAAAGCTGAAACAACAATGATAGCAACTGGCTATTTCACTGGTGATATATGTATCTGAAATTTAAAGTGGTAATCCTCAAGTTTCTTTTGTTTTTTTTTAGCAATCTTTGCTGCTTAGCACTCATTGCTGTGGTGTTTCTGCACTTGCCAGAGATCACCTGTCAATCAAACAGTGTGGGCGGAGCTTGGATTTTCTGTTGATGCAGTTTGAGTTTCTCTTTTCTCTGTCTGTTCAGTCATGGTGGCTATCGCTGCTCATGCTAACTACCCAGTTCTTCTTCTGTTTATGCCACACAAACCGGACACATAAACCGCATCACTTCCTGTGCACCAGAGGATTTTTCCCAGGAAAGAGCTGTTGTTTAGAACAGCAAATGGAAAAGCTTTCATGAATTTGCTCCAGGGTGGATATAGATTTATTGTGTTATATCAATCAGTGATAGAGAGTAGCAAAACAGACATCTATTTTCATGAAACTGTCACAGATTATTACTTGGAAATATCGATTGCTGGCACCAAAAGTCTTCTCTTCACTATCCCTCTGTTATTCTTGACAAGACTTTCCTCAGCTCTAGTTTTGTCTCTGAGCCTCTCATTTTCCATTTCTGTATTTACAGTTTCCACTTTTCTACCTTGCTGATAAGCTCATTGAAATGCAAGCTTTTATAATAGTCTTACGACACTGTCTGACCATTTCTAAGCTGCCAGCTGTTCCGCTGATGTGTGTGCAAAAGCCTCTTGGCAGTAGGTGTAGTCTGGACCGACAACAGCCCTTTCTTATGATCTGTAAACCGACCACCCAGCCAGCTACTGTTCTGATATGTGGGCTGTTACACTGGGACAGAACCAGCAGGATTATGGGGGAAAGTTGTCATTGTGTTGGTATTCTACTGTCTTATTCTGTTAGTGTGGTGGTTTGGGCCGTCCTCAAGCAACAATCCACCCTTGGATACTGTTAAACTGCAAAATTAGGATTTTGTGACATTCAGTGCATTCCAGGAGTTATTTTGCGATGAAGTGTTGTAATTTAGTTTTGTCGTCTACGTTTGGCCAGCTATTTGCAGGAATAAGACAACCAAACAACAAAATGCCAAAATTGGCCTGATTTTTCCTTTTATCCACTATGTTGAAGGTTTAAAATAGACAACATTCTTATTTTTGGCAGTATTATTTACTCATTCTTGTATTCTTCTCATTACATCTTTCTTTCCCCATTTGGAATTGCTTGTCTTTGTTCCCCATGCATTTAAATGGTGCAATTATAAGTCGTATAAAAGAAGGAACTCCTTCAACCCAGTGGGTTGAGTTACTCCATCAATACTTCTTTGATTCAGACAGTGGCTCTTTTTAGGAGAGTAACTAACAGAACACACATCAGCAGATACTGTTTCTCAATAAAGGAAATGTTTGCCTTGGCCTTTATGGAAAAGGCTGACTCCTACCCACTTCTCCCTCTTCCTACTCTAACAACTTCCCAGGGAATGTAGAAGTTTACATGACACATGTAGAGATCTTGCTCCAATCGTGGTCTGAAAAAAAGGGAAGGTTTTTCAAAAGAAGCAGGGTAGCTGGTTCATAAACCGGATGCAGAGAATGTTCCTCTGTGGAAGGAAAGGTGCTTCAAAGAGCGATTTATACGGGGAGTATTATAAACTCCAGAGAAAATGACCACCCGCAGCCGAGCCATGACCTGAGAACTGCTGAACAAACATTAAAACGCAGGGTGAAAGCAAAGAATTACTTAATTCTCCACTTAAAACATAAACCGTAAAATGGATTATTACGCACAAAGAAGAGCTAAATTACACAGGGATCGGGTCACACCGGCACTTTCACACAGCTCGAAAGTTGCCGTCTGATTACTTAGAGCTGTGCCGGTCTTTCCAGCCAGCTGACAATTTACATTGTACTGTATATATTTACACTGTATATGTTTCTCTGTAATGGTTCCCATGCATTTGAACTCTCAAAGAGACACTTGTGAAAGAATCCGAAAGCCTGCGCCTCAGGTTCCAAAAAAGCGTCTTTCGATAGATCTTAACTGTGTTATCTGAAATCTGGTTGTTGAACTCTAACATGAGGACTGGGGGAGCTTTGGGTAATTTACCAGAAAGGAAAAATATTGGCTTTAGGTATTCCACTATAATCCAATTTCATGTTCATGCGCACTATGTCCAAGACCAAGCTTTTTGAAATACATTTCTATACGTTTCTCCCAAAGCCCCTCTCCCAATGGAACTTTTAAATATTTAACGCTGTGATGGGTAAAAGTCATTAAAAGGTACTTTTATCTGGAAAATATGTGCCAATCAAATGTCTTGGAAGAAAAGACTCTGCTTTTAAGGCGGAGTGGGCAGTCCACCCACTTTTAGATTTGATTTGTTTTTCTGATGAAGTGAAGACAGACAGAAAAGTGAACGTGAAGTGTTGCAATATAGAATACGAGTGTGCTGTCAGGGCCAGCAAGACCTTCACTCCTCAGAACCAAGAAAAATATGTATTTTTTATTAATTCAATCAAGTACTCTGCATGATTTGTTCTAAGCCTATTATCATCATTCCCTCTCTCCAATTCAAAGCTCCAGCTCTTCAGCAAAGAAGTGACGCTTTTGCCAAAAAAATAGCGTCAGGTCTATTTCTGTGGTGTCTCCATTTGAAGAGTGAAGTCTGAGCTCCCCAAGTCCTTCTGAATCCTGACTGAATCCTTTGGCCGGTTAACTGAATGGGCCGTTTAGTTTGGAGCATCATAAATGTGCATATTCTCTTAGATGTCTCTCCAGCTAACACATTACATACCAGACTTTTGGGGTAATTTCAGACTATTCAGACTTTTGGCGTCATTTCACGACTTTACCAACTGACAACATTGTTGCTACATCTTATGGTATTTTTATTACCTCCACTCTCCATTTCAGACTCACCACATTGTAGTTAGGTGCTCTGATAGTGAAGACCTAGGTGGTCGACAAATTTCCACTTGGTGACATTGGCTAGGCCAGTTGTTTTTTCTTGTTTTTTTCTTTTTCTTTTTGCTTTATGGTTACATCGGCAGATACTACAGAAGCCAAGAGCGGCCATGGTTAATTTTTTTTTCTCCTGTTATCTCTAGGTATCAAACTTCTTGTTATCATGATTTAATTACGTTACTGATTGTAGTTGCAATTTCTGCCTGTTGTTATCTTGAGATAACTACCATATTTCCTCTAATATTGGCCCAGGCCTTTATTTACCTCAACTGCAGAAGGTACCAGGCCTTTATTGGAAGCAGGCTTATATTAGAGATAGGCCTTTATTTCTTATTCCCTCTGTTTGACGAAGCCTCCTTGTTTTCTGATCTGCTTCTGTTGGGGTTCGTTAGGTAGCCGTTTTTTTGTTACTGCAATGCATTACCGATAATTACGGTAATCGACGACGGCACGCTCCAGAGACTTCCACCAGGCACCAGGAGTTTACCGGAATCCGGTATATTGTTTTTAGCTGCTACCAGCAACTCTATAGCTCGCTCTGTCGGTCGGTTGGTCCACAAAAATTTCCCCACCCTTTGGCGGCCTATAGCCGCACAGTGTGTGTACATGGTCGCAGCTCTTGCGAATTCACACTTGTTTCCTTTGTTTTTTACCCCGGCCTGTAGGCTATTTGGGGCCGGCCTTTATTTGTTCGTGTCGATCACGCCCCCGGCCATTATTGGAGACCCAGCTTTTAATTGACTACTAGCCACTATTAGAGGAAATACGGTAGATAATGAAGTTGTTATCAGGTGTTTCATATCTTGACATAACAAGGGTTTAAAAAAATATGAGTTTTTTTTGGTGACATGAAGCAGTTATGTGTAATGCCACTGGGGCCAAATATAGGCCTATATGATATGGAGGTCTGGGTTTGATTTGGAGGTGATTTCTTGATGGGAGGATTCCATTAAAAAGCCTATAGGTCTAAAATACATGACCTGCTACTGTTTCTAATCCATGCAGTCTCACATAAAGTCAAAAGAGTTGACTCTCTATTACCCTATATACTCAGTTGCTGTCCTTGGGCATTCAACTCACAAAACTCCATATTCATACTATTCATGCAGCAACTGATAATATAATAACTACTGGATAATATCATAACTTGCCAACATGTAATAAAAGTTCACAATTCAATAAAACCACGATATGATGTGATATATAAAAATTCAGTGAAAACAAAGTCTACAGAATTATGTTTATTTCTGAGCCACCAATCTTTCTAGCAATGGCATTGGCTTGCTAGAATGTAAACAATTTAAAAATGTCATTACAAAGTGTAAATAATATAATTTGGATGTAGAGCTTGTGAAATTGTGATGGGCAAGCCGTCTCATTTGTGATTACTACAGCAGAATAAAATGGAGCTAATATCTCGATTCATTTTTCTGCCCTACGATACGTATTGTCACATTTTTGTACTGCGATATATTGAATTTCAATATATCATCCCATCCCTATTCTTTTATGTATTCTATTACTATTTGCTGCTGCAACGTCCCAGTTTCCCCACAGTGATGATTCATCCCAGGGCAACGGTCAGTCAAGCACTGAGATGTTTCATAAGTTGGTGTAAAGAAAAAAACTCCCCAATTCAGACAATTAATTTTTCTGCCTCACATACATATTGTCACACTTTTGTATTGCATTATATTGTATTTCGATATATCGTCCCATCCCTGTTAACTAGTAGTAACTAGTAAGAACCGGACCATATATTAGAACATAAAAGGCAATCAGAGTGTTTTGACTCCTTAATATATGTTGCTCCATTTGCTTTTGTGTTTGTTCAGTTATTCTAATTTTATGTGTTACCAATTTTGGTAACACTTTACAATAAGGGTCACTAAGTTAAGGGTTAGTTAATGCTTACTAAGGGATAGTTAATGCTTAATAAGGGTTAGTTAATGCTTATTAAGCATTAACTAACCCTTAATTAATGTACCCTTATTGTGAAGTGTTACCCACATTTTTTTATTGATCTTTTTTGTTTTGAACATTTTGGACACTTTCATTTTGCGCCAAAGACTCCTCCTGTCCTCATGCTTTGCTTGGTGTTGTCCCAGTGACTGAGTAGCGTTATGACTGTCATTGACCTTTGACCTTTGGCATCTCCTCCGAGGCCTCGCTCTTCTGGCAGCACTTTTTCCGAGCTCCTCGTCCCGACACCCTACCGATCCGGGCCAGCTGACTCTGTCAAAGGCTCCGGAGGAAACAAGAAACACAAATAATGAAACTGAATCTGAGAACGTTTGGCACCGCCGCTCTTCTCCCCATATGACCTACTTTTGCATTTGCCCTGGCAGCAGCTTATCTTTGGCTTCAAAAATACGTTAACAGTCGGTGAAATGTATAAGGGAGTGGGAGACGGCGAGAGAGGGCTGCGACTCGATGCATCACCAGCCAACAAAACAAAGGATTCTGCTGAGAGAGCGTCGCACACCTGTGAACTTCAAGAGGCCCAGGTGGCTGCTGTCCAGTTATTGGTTTGACCAGTGTGTATTGCTTCCAAAGAAATACACATTTTCTGATGCTGGAATTGTTTTACCTCTGAAATTGACTTAACTGACCTCAACGCAAATAGGAGATGGACTGAAGGAGCAAGAACTTTTTCAAACTTTGTTCTGTAAAGCTCTTTGTGCATTCATTATGCGTTTCAATGCAATACAATACGTTGTGTTGAGTACATAAAATGGTGCCATATCCATATTACTCAAACATATTAAGTCACTATAACCATGTGGGTGGTCAAGAAGAAGCATACCTCTACTCAAGTGCAGCAAGTACAATGAATTTCGTTGAATTTCTTGTTTTTTCTTTTTTTTTTTTGCTTAATCCCAATAAAATTGCTTATAACTTGTGCTCTCTTTACCGAGAGTCTGTTTTTATTCCCTTCCAACCTTGAGAGAGTCATCTGGGAAACATGCATATTCCATCACACCCTAGTCTCTATAACATGCTCCTAAAGAAAAGGTTAAGGATTGTAAGAAGCTAATTGTATTGGTCACTACTTAAGTCCACTTTTAGGAATACAATACATTTTTTTAGAGAATGTCCCATTGGTAGGCAAAACAAATCAGATTTAGGCCACTTCCACCTGTAATGTGAACGCAGTGATTATCTGAAAGTCATCATCTGAAATAATTCCAAAGATAAACCTGGCTACATCAGCTTCATTGAGTTAATGATATTTCATTTTTCTAATTTAGGAATCTACAGGCCATGTAATAAAAATCGCTAACAACTTTTTATCACTAAAAGGTCATAATGCTAGTTGCCTACTATCACTCAACATAGTGTATGCTAAAGTGTTAGCATGGAGCCTATGTGTATGCTAAAATGTTAGCATGGAGCACCTGAGCTAATGATCTACTGGGGCACATGGATGATTTTAGTGTCTATGCTCTCATCACTTAAAGGAATAGTTCACCCAAAAATGAAAATTCAATCATTATCTACTCACCCCCATGCCAGCTGGGTGAAGTTTGTTAGTCCATACAGCAGGTCCTGAGCTCCACGCCATAGAAGCCTTCTCCAAAACAACTGAAGTTGCTGGGGACCCCGACTTGACTTCACGGTGAAAAAAAATAACGGAAAATAACCACAAAATGGCTCCATGCAGCTCGTCCAGCATAATGCGAGTCTCCGGAAGCCAAACGATCCCAAATTGACTTGAAAAGACCGACATTTGCACCATTATTTAGCTGAAATCACCACTCTAGCTGTTATTTCAAAACTCGAACACCCCGGCCTCGATAGGTAAGACTAGCTCGAATTAGCAGAAACAAGACTTCTGGTTTGGCTGTTTAGCCTTCAAAATAAAAACACGAGAATTGAAACATGTAGCGTTTATAGTTAAAAAATGCACATTTTATGGCATTTTTCATTATTATTTTGACATCAAACATTAATATGCGTGCTCACTTATTGGATTTGACGATTAAATACAAAGTAAGTGGTTTACAACAGTATTTCTACCTATTTTCAAATCTCACGCTTTTATTTTGAAGGCTAAACGGCCTTACCGGAAGTCTTGTGTCTGCTAATTTGAGGAAGAGTTACAAATGTAGTTCTTCTCGTTCTCGTATCTCGGGTGTGCGCAAACGTGAACTTTTCAATGCCTAGAGTGGCAATTTCAGCTAAATAGTGGTGTAAATGTCAGTCTTTTCAAGTCATTTTTGGGTGAACTATTCCTTTTAACAGGTAAGTTGACCAACAAGACAATCTACGAAAAACCTGCTGTTTTCCTTTAACAAGAATTTCTCCTAGCCGTGTTTCTGAAATACCCCGCTAAATACACTCAAAGAAGATGGAAAATGACTTGACCTGTACCTCAAGAAAATATACACAGAACTTCTAACTTTAACCTCACTCCTCTTCACTTTTACTTGCCCCTCTCAATCATAAAAAGTTCCCAGTTGTTTTATGTGACTGAACTACCGACCACCAGGAGAAAAAAGCTAAAGGCAACATTTAGTAGTCCATTAGTAAGTGAGAAACACAATTAAATATATCCCTTCAAGTTGTTTTATAGGGGAGAGAACAAGAAGAAGAAGAAATTTCAGCCAAATATTTATTGACCACAGCAAGAATCTCCATGGGGGAATCAATTATAGCCAAGGTCAGAGCAAATTAGCACTGAAGTGAAACAGTGAAATGCCCCTTTAAGGCAAAATCTAACATGTGACTTAACTTCAGCAACTTCAACAACTAATACAGGAAGCAGCTGAAATACTGAATACATATAAAGGGTAAAATGGTAAAAAAAAAAAAAGAAGAAAAAAGCAGCCCTGATGCTGTGTGATGTGATTCAGAGATTGTGACTGGCGCAGTTGGCTGTGCTGTCAGCCTGCATGCATCAATGTATTTACTGTTCTCCTATGTCACTTTGGAACAGTGCGGCCACCAGCGACTCGCCAATTTACTGACATCACCCGCAAAATAATACTACTTAGGAGAATACAAGCCCCGCCCTGAACCCTGGACCCCAGCTTCCTTGTGCTTAATTTAGTTCAGGTCCTCCTTCCCTCTGAATCAGTGCATCCATTATGAAAACTTCTCAAAGTATGTATTCATGCGTCGCTCCCCTCCAGCACGTTACCTCCTTTTTCCACACGGCTCCTCACTTCAGTTGCTCTGCTGAGACTACACATCATTACCCGCTGCACCCAACCACAACAGTAGTGGCCTGCAGAGGGCCCTCGCTGGCAAGCACAAGGGCATGCATGAGGGACTCTATATTGCATTTTCATTTAGTCAGATGAAACAGAGTGGACTCGAACCCTGGCGTCCAAAACAGGAAACTTCTCCCAGTCACCCAAAGGATAACAGCCCAGGTCTGACTGATGCATCCAAACCCACAAGGTCTAAGGAAGGCTCCATTTACAGCATTAAAAATAAATGCAATCAGTTGAACTTCATGAAGTTTAAAATAAAACTAAGTCCCTAATATTGCAACTATGGCCTCTACTTCTAAATCATAGGGATGGGACGATATATTGAAATTCAATGTATCACGATACAAAAATGTGACAATTTGCCCATCACAATTTCACAAGCTCTCTATGAAAATTATATTATTTGCACATTGTAATGACATTTTTAAAGTGTTTTTAAGTGTTGGGTAACACTTTACAATAAGGGTCACTAAGTTAAGGGTTAGTTAATGTTTAATAAGCATTAAGTAACCCTTAATTAACAGTTAACTAATGTGTCTGGTAATCATTTACTAATGGTTTTCATGTTAACTAAGGTATTAATTTATACATGATTTAATAGTCATCTTTACAAACTATTAAATATAAATGTATAAATTAATACCTTAGTTAACATGAACACCATTAGTAAATTACACATTAGTTAACTGTTAATTAAGGGTTAGTTAATGCTTATTAAGCATTAACTAACCCTTATTAAGCATTAACTAACCCTTAACTTAGTGACCCTTATTGTAAAGTGTTACCAATTGTTGTTTACATTCAAGCAAGCCAATGCCATTGTTACACAGATTTGTGACTTAGAAATAAACGTAACTGCACAGTGATGTCATTGAACTTTTATTTATTACATTGTATCGTGGTCGTATCGAATCATGAAATCCATATCGTGTATCGAATTGTATCGTGAGATAAGCATATCGCCCCAATCCTAGAAAATAATAATAATAATATAAGAAAACCTAAGACAATGTGAGTTGGGAGTTAGGAGTCAGAAGAGCACAATGCTAAGGAAGAGACACAGCCAGGAGGCCTCAAGATGCAAATAAAGTCTCAGAAACCAGACCTTGTACTGGGTATGGAAACAAAAAGATTAATGAGTACATGAACTCATATGTTTCTACCACTGGGAAACATCAGAACACCGGCTACTTTGGCAAATTCAAGTTCACACATAAAGGAAATGGCTTCATGAGCCGCATTTCCTTTCCCAAAAAAAATGAAATCGAACCTAGCTGGAATCGGTCGGCATTGTTATTCATTATATTTTTAGAAATGCACTCAATTAGAGGATACTAACGTCAGCTATTAGCAACTTGGAGGAAAACAATGCACAGAGGGTACAAGCCCATTCTGTTGATCACACACACACGCACGTACACACACGCGTACACATACACTCACACAACATACAAACAGAGCAGAGGTGACAAGTCCCAGTTTGACTTTTCCCAACATTACGTCGTCCTCAGAGACGGACCACACAGGCTGAAGGCCGTTTAAAGAGAGCGGAGAAGAATGTCAGACATCTTTCATCCGCTGATGGAAAAGCAGGGCGAGTTGAAAGAGGAGGAGAGGTTGAGTCTTGGTGTGTAAAAGAAAAAGAAAGAAAAAAAAAAAAAGAGGATGAAGGAGACTCTGTGACGAGACTGCAGCCAGCTATTCCCGGGGGGGGGGGGGGGAATGCTGTTATCTGGAAGACAGACACAAGCAGTAAGGGCGTGTGTGTGTGTATGTGTGCGTGTGTGTCTTCCTGTGTGTGTGTGTGTGTGTGTGTGAGTTAGGAAGCTGAGGCAAGCAGATGTCGCCGAGCCCACACAGTGTGATAAGGAGGTTAATAGGGAGAGCCACATTGTTACTGTAGGTGATGAACTTGCTGCTTTGCCCATCCCATTCAAGTTAAAGTAGTAATCCACCACATTTTCATATGAAAATGCTGCTTTCTATCACCGATTGATAGAACACAACAGTGATTCAACCTATATCCAGTTCATGAAAGCTTTCACATTTGCTGTTCTAAACACCCTGTGTCTGGTAGCTATGGAAGCCTGTTTCCGCCACCTGTTAAAAAAAATCTGGCACATTTATTTATTTTTTCATCATCAAGTGACATTTTTTTCTCAATAGTATGACTAAATATCTCATAATTATGACTTACATCTCATAATTATGAGATGCTAAGTCATAATTATGACATACTAAGTCGTAATTATGAGATGCTAAGTCATATTTATGAGATGCTATCTCATTGTTATGAAATACTAAGTCATAATTATGAGATGCTAAGTAAGTCATAATTATGAGATGCTAAGTCATATTTATGAGATACTATCTCATTATTATGAGATGCTAAGTCATAATTATGAGATGGGGTTTGTTTGGAATAAACAGAAGAAGAAGAACTGGGTAGTTAGCATGAACAGTGATAGCCACCATGACTGAACAGACAAAGAAAAGAGCACCAAAAATCCAAGCTCCGCCCACACTGCTTGATTGACAGGTGATTTCTGGGAAGTGCAGTGCAGAAACACTGCAGCAGTGAGCGCTTAGTGGATTTCTAATGTTAAAATATGGGATGGGGAGGGGGAGTCTTAGTAGCTCAGTTGGCTAAGACAGGCTATATAATTGTGATGTGCGGGGTTCAAATCCAACCTTCCAACCACTTTAAACTGTGTGAAAATGTTCTGAAAAAGCAAAAAAAACCAAGTTCCATGTTTGAGCAGGTTTGCTGTAAATGGAAAGCCATTCCTTTAGAAGCTGTGCTCCTCTTTCTGTACATGAGCAGCCTACAGACTCTCAGTGGCTCATCTTTGAAGCATATGTGACCCTGCAGGCCCAAACGGGAGCTCTGGGGAATATTAAGGTAGATGGAAAAGAACATTCTTGGAAAGCACAAACTAAAAAGGTGTGAGAGCAAAAGCCCTGGGTTTTGCCACAGGCGCAGCAGTGGCATTGTGGGTAGCCCAAATTTATTTAGACTAGGTTTGTAGGCCATTACATACCTACAGTGCCTCATAGGATGGAATATTTAATCCAAGAGCTATCTTTGGTTTACAAATAGGTCTTTTTGAGCTTCACTTCATTGGCTACCAGCGCAGTTTAGGATTGATATTACAATTTTATTGAATACCTTTAAGGCTTGGACAAGCGCCTAGCTACATCTGACTTTTTAACCCACTATGAGCCCGAACCAGGCTGAGATCCTCAGACAGCGCTCTTTTTATCATTCCACGATCCACTCTGAAGACTCTACTATATCTAGTCTATGTAGTGTAGAACAGTGGTTCTCAACATGGGGTCCGGGGACCACCAGGGGTCTTTGAGGAGGTTCCAGGGGGTCAGCAATCTGATGAATTGTTAAACGTCACCATTATTTGATTCACAAGAAGTTAGCACAATTAGAGAATGCAGAAGAATGACTGTTTTGATCATAGTTTCTCTGTTATCTCTCTACCTACAATACAGATAGTCATGGGATTCTGGACAAAATCAGATCTGACAATAAAAATATTCTCAGATTTGGGTCCGAGAGACAAAATCTCATCAAATGGGGGTCCGTGGCCCTAATATGGACTAAATTATGGTCCTTGATGTGAAAAAGGTTGAGAATCACTGGTATAGAATATACACTAAGGCTGTTGGAGCTTTTTTGTAGGGTTTGACCAATATGGGTTTTTGAAGGCTGATACCAATATTTTATTTTTTTTATTTTTATTTTTGCCAGTAGATGATATGCTGCACTGATATTCAATATTTAATATTTAAAATTGACAATTTCCATGCCAAAAATCCAAGTATTCAGTGTTTGTCCCAGGAATTTATTCTTGCCAGGGTGCTCAGCCGCTGAAACAGCATTTAGACCATCAAGGGACACTAAAACTCTCCATTGAAACCCAGACTAATGAAATTCTTTTAGTGTTAGCAGCTCTTTAAGGCAGGGTGACACACTCCACCTATTCAATGGAATGGAAACTCTGGAACACATTAGGCTTAAGGCCTAAGTGCTTTGTAAATAAAGGCAGTGTCCGAAATTACCACCCGCCAAGCACCAAATGATAAAATTTGTCTTTGTTGGATAAATCAATAAGGGTCATCCCTTGCATTGCATGATGAATTCCAAACTTGATCCATTGTAATAAGTGAGTGAGCAAGATTCTATAGATGAAATAGCACTGAAACTGAGGTGGACACAGTTCGCTGAAAAATGTTTATCAATATTAATTATCCTTGGCAGGTTATTTATTTTTTTAAATCAGCCCTTGGCAGCTTAGCCAAAAAGTTAATTGAATAAAGGTTATTATTAGTATTACACCCAAAATTAAGAGCAAATACATGTCTATAGCATAACCATGTTAGAGACTACGTGGGGCAATAAATGTAGACCATTCCCATGTATTTTGGCTTTGTCCTAAAATTGTACAGTTTTGGGAAAATGTTCATATGGATATTATCAAAATTCTGGGCTATGATACACCTAGGTCATGTATAGTACTGTACTTTGGTAATATGACAGGAGATATTGTGTTAAGAGAAGACAGATATTTGCTGAGAGTCTTGTTGGCAGCTTGTAAAAAGGCCATTACGAAGAGATGGTACACGGCAGAACCGCCAACACAAGATGGATGGCTGAAAATTGTGAATGAAATATATGATATGGAACAGTTAACTCATAGGATAAGAGTTCAAGAGGAACGATGTCAAGAGAAATGGGAGAAATGGACAATATTTACATGTCAACAACAAGACAAGAGAGTGAATCACTGAGTAAGTAGGCCTTGTGGAGAAGGTGCAACCCAGACCTTTTCTTTTTTTTCTCCTATATGTGTATGTGTTCTTTTTGTAATGGAAAAGCAATAAAAATAAAGTATTAAAAAAAAAGTTATTATTAGTAGTATTTTTGACAGTATCCTAAGCCATACAAGAAGCAGGTGTAGGGTTAGGTTTAGGTATGAGTGATACACATCTACTCTGTGATATTCATAAAACCTTCAAAGGAGGTTAAACAGTGGAAAAGGGAGAGTCAGAGCTCTACTCTTTCCCTCACAATACCAAAAACGGCCAAAAAACATTGGCACTACTCACTTTTTTGCTCAGAGCTTTATTACATTAAAGTACCAAAAAAAAAAATCAAATGTGGGTACTGTATGTTGCACGATTAGACACTCAAAATATTGAGCAACATTATACCGTCATTTCAAAAGAGGGACGAGGCCGAAAAAAAAAAAAGCATTACAAAACCCGCCGACTCTAGAATGTGTAGAAAGCCTTTTATGTTGGGAAATAATGCTCGCCAGCGCATTTACATCTTCCACGGCCCGTCGTTTATTTATCTTTTCGTTGCATTAATCCCGTCCCTTTTTTCATCTCTAATCCTTACAACAACACGGGCTATGAGAACTAATAAATGGAAAGGTTTGATTTCCGTCTTCGATGCCAAAGACCACAGGCTCACCTTCGCAGCGCAGGGGTCAGGACGAATCGCACCGGGCCCCGAAAGGCTGAGGCCGGAGGGAGGGTGGGCGAGCGGGACCGGGTGGGGGAATGTTTACCCATGGGGCGTTCCCCTATTGATCTTATATATCACTGCGGCGATGGTGCACCCAGGCAGGGCGGGTAACCATAATAGATAAGCACAGGGCGAGTATCATAACACGGATCATATCAAAGGAGCTCATTTTCTCGGGTCTTTTTTTTTTTTTTTTTTCACGCGAACCCATTCCTCGGGCCCGGGATTGAGAGGGACTCGGGGAAGGCGGTGGGAAATTCATCCTCCGTAGCGTTCGGCCACACAAACGCAGATGCCATCTTCCAGCCCGCGTGGTGTTTGCTCAGTTTTTTTTTTGGTTTTTTTTTCAGAACGCTTCCACCCCTGAGTGTAAGATCAGCAGTGGCCCGTGAGAACGCCCTGCGGAGAGGACCTGATTGAGGGCAGGGTCCCGTCATACATTACCTCATGGCTTAGCCGGCGGATTTCAGAGATGTGCATCCGTGATCCATGAAATCGCATTTCGACCGGTAGCCAAAAGTGTGCTTTGTGTTAAAGCGGGGACAAAAACCCTCTGTTCCCTTTTTCTCTGACTTACATTCCCATGTGTCAACACTGGTTGGAATCAGAACTGTGAAACTCCGCCGTTCGATGAGATTTCAGCAACAGCTGGACAGAAATTACAATAACAAACTTCCATTACCGAAAAGCTTGCTATCTTTTCCTGAGGAGATTGTTCCTCAGACAGGTGACCGCTTATCAAACTAACATCTTTTTGAATGCCTTCCTAGTTGCTGTTTTCCTTTCCCTGAATATGCTTTGTTTTCCAGCGAAACATCAACACTGCCGAAGTTCACTACATCACATTCTGCCATCTGCCATCTGGGCTATTGCATAACCCTTTTGTACGAAAGACCCGTGAGAACAGACACTGAAAGCGCATTTATTGAACAACTGTAACATTTGAGCAGCTAACAAAAACACACTCATATAAATCAGGGTTATTGATTTTGGTGTTTATCACATTGTCAAGACAAAAGCTCATTTAACGTCTCTCCATTTGGTTCTCATGTAGAAATGGCCCGGATAAAAACATGTCAATCTTACTGTGTGATCTAACTAATGTCATACAGACTTGTAGTAAACAGAGGCCAGGTACGGGTTTAGAGGTTTAGTGTGTTCGCATATGGTTTCTGCACACTTTTACAAACTAAAAAAAGAATAACTGCACACTCAAAATGGCTCCAGTCCAGTGTTTTCACCTTGTACCTGAGATATTATTATTTGGGATGTGCAGCTGCACCTTTGTAGTCAAATGCTAAAAGTGTAAATGTCTTTAAACATGCGTCAAAGCGTTAACATCAACACCGCCATTTTGACACAAGAGGCATGGATAACATTCTCCACCTTTCCACAAGTGACATCACAGGGTTTTATAGTTTGTTTCAATGAGCGTCTGAAAAAGAATGTTGGTGTTTACATGGCACGCGGTTTTATACACTGGAATGGGAACGGTGAAGGGAAAACTAAGTATTGTGGTAGATAGTTTATACATCGTTTGTCCTTTTACTTGTTTGATGAACAATCCAAAACTCTCAAACCAGACTAATGCATACAGTGGTTAATATCACCATCTCCTTCCACATCTGCTAAAAAAAAAAAAAAAAAAAAAAAAAGGCGTGCGAAGCGCCAAAAGGATCTAGCCTCGCCGAAGAATTTTCCTCTCCCAGCTCATCCAGGCGTCCCGTGCTGCTTTCCGGCCAATCCCAGGGGCTGTTTATTTGCAATAAGACATATCAGGAAGTGAAACTCCAAACAATGGCCAGGGATTGTAAATCTAAATCGGGTCCTTTGTGCGAGCCAACCTGGCCCGGGCTACCTGGACGGGGAAGAAAACAGAGGATTCCAGATGACTGGATGCCTGTGGAGTCGTAGGTGGATGTTTGTGTCAGACTGAGGTCTATGTTAGGGCAAAATTGGGCCTCCAAAGACCTATTTTTCTAGAAATAGGGAAGATGTCTCTGTGTGGATCATGCCACCCAGTAGGCACCTGGTACTTCAGGAAGTGCTCCAGCCGTTGAAGATGAGTGTTTGGAGTGTTTCTTAACTATCATACCGCGAAAGCACATAGTTTCATACTGCGGCATAGGAACAACAGGTTGAAGACCTTCGGACTCCTCTAAAGTCTCTTCTTGAATCTTTTTTTCTGTCTTTCAGTATAGAGGTTAGCTTGTGACCGGAAGGTTGCCGGTTCAAATCCCCGGACCAGCTGGGAAAATGTGGGTAAAGGAAAGCGAATGAGGCTCGAATGTCGAAGTGCCCTTGAGCAAGACACTGAACCCCCAACTGCTCTGGCCAACAGTGGAAGACTGTGGTTGTACTGGGGTCAAAGACGCATTTGACCAAAATGACACATTGTAAATGCAATGAATCTCCAATCCACATACTGGAACTACGGAAACAGACCTTTAGTATGTGGATCCAACCTGGAAGCCAAAGCAAATCAGGTTGGACCAGTAACATACTGGTCAAAAACGGATGGTCAGGATACTGGTAGATGAGAAACAAGCCAGGAGAGGTGTTTACTGCCAATTTTAAAGCACGTACATATTAAGAGAGGAAGGGATGTACGTAACAATCTGCGTTTTGGTGAGGGAAAGAGAAATCCAAGGGGAAAATGGCTACAGTTATGCTTTAAGTCCATGTGGAAAGGAGGCCATAGAATCTTGGCTGTGATATTTTGATGGACTTGCTGTCTGTTGGACGTCACGTACCTTCTCAGATGCACAAGGCAGTTGCCTCAGGCTGGTTCCTAAATAGCCAACGAGCCAGTGGCTTTCCTGCTTCGATGACGTAATGACCTTTTCGTTCTGTCTCGGACTCGTTACACTCTTTGTCGCACGTAACTTCATCGCAGGCTGGCTGTAGCGTATACACGCAGTTGTTGAATGTCTGTGGCATTTGCTTATGGCAACTGTTGGCATTCTGCTGTTGTTTGAATGACATCCTGAACTTACGCACACTACACACAAAGCCATAGTGATGAACTCAGAAATGACACAATGACAGAGTTGAAGTCATACTCTCTACACGTTGTCATGTTGTTACATGATGCAGGTTACATAATACGGTTCAGATAAAAAAAAAGAAGAAATTATTGTAGTTTGTCACTTGGGGTGGTAATGTAAAGTCTAAAGGATAACAGGCCAGAATACCTTAAAATACCTTAAAACATTTGTTTGACGAGAACGTCTAACCACAACCAATGGAAAACCCATGATGTTATGCAGATTGTTTTTATGAGACAATAATGTAAAGCAAACCCCATTGCTATCGATTTATGTCTTCTTAGACAAATCCAGGATGGAGAAGTCTCCACTGCGCTCTCCAGAGAGCCGGGCTGGCAGAAACACTGCAGCCAGTTTGCTCATACTTTCCAGCTTAGCTGGGGAGTGCAACAGATTGATAGATGGCATCAGTCATTCAGTAATATTCGCTCACTAAGAAGAGTACAGCCTATGATATTGTAGCATGGACCTGACAAAATAACTCCTGAAAAGAGCTGGTCAGTCCTGAAACACGCTTTGTTTCGAAATGCAGCAAATACCAATTTTTCATTTTTCATTGTGCTTTTGCCATCAGGACTCCTAGACTGTGGAATGGCCTTACTAAGTCAGTATCATCTTTTAAACCACTTCTTAAAGAGCACTTTCATAGACTTGCTTTTATGTAATTGTTCTTGATCCTGCTCACTTTTAGTCTCATGTTCTTGTCTTTTCTTTTATCATATCTCATTTACATATTTGTTTATTCTTCTTTGAATGTATTCTCTCTTGTTTGCTTCTTTTATCTCCTCATGTCTTTTACTGTTGTTTTTACGTCTTCCTGAACTCTGCTTTTAGAGAAGTGCTACGAAGTGTTATTATCATGTTACATTAGGATATGCACTTTAGATGTGATCAAAAGTTTCTTTGCAAAATGCAATATCCAACAGTTTTGTTTCGTACTATTGTTATTCTTTATATCAACAATAGAGCTGGATGGAAGAATGAGGCCACTGGCAGGTAGAGCCAGAGCACATTTCATTTCTCTTTTTTAATTTCTCTTCTTTCATTTCCATTAATACCCAACTGAATCACATCAGTGCAACCAAGCATGGAAAAACGTTCAGAAGTTCAGTTCTAGGTACTTTAATATTTAAATAATTAAACACACCGTCAGACACATTCATTATCATTGTTTTTCTCACAACCAGTTGCTTTCAGCATTACTGTAACCAACTTTACTTCTGGCAAACCCAACAACATAACATACACACTAAACACGAGGCTGTTGGCTACATGCTAGACGGATTAAACCATGCATTGCCCCATTGACCTCACACTGTTGCTGTTATTCATTTATATTTACTGACACAGCTTGGGTTTGAATGTGGACAATGTAAAACCTTGGAGAACATCTTGACTGCATACCCTGTGGTATAAAGTGGCTGGTCAAAAACAGATTTTAGAAAACAGAAAAAACATGCATGTAAAGAAAAGTCACTCAAGATTTATGTCAGCATTTGCCCTTCTGTGCAAATACTATGTACAAAAATTAACTTGGTAGGTCTAAGCCTAAGTCCAATTTGATAATTATGCTTATTATTATGCTTACCTTAAAGCCATGCTTTGTAAGGTGAATATAATAAAAAAAAATATACTGCTTTGCTATACATTTTGTTTGTTTGTATTATTATTAGCCTATGCTTAGATAGAAATGAAATTGCTCGCACTAGATACTTTATTGATGAAATAAAGTGTCATAGTAAATTCAAGCTGATTTAAAGACTAGGATAGGAATAGAACAGTATGTACAGTGTGCATGGTGTTGAGCATGTGCATTAATGATTAAATAACATCTAGGCAATATATATGACGTTCAGCCATGTTTTCATGCAGGTAAAATTCCTTTCTTAACCCGGTTACTGCAGTAATCTGGTTTTGCGTTGACATATATAAACATCATAACTGGGTTAGAAAAACCCTGTAAGCTCACACTCTGAGTTCATTACTGATTATTATATTATTTGTCGAAATGTGTAAATATTTTTTCATTTAATTTAATATTTATATGATGATTTTTGTCTTTTATTCATCTCCGTCAATAAAAACATCTCCCTCAGGATTCCAGCAACACATAAAATGCAGGCTGCACGTTTCCATTAATTGTGCAACCAGTGAAATATGAGTTTGTTGACTGTTGCTTTGCTGGCATGTCAGATTCCGATGAGTTTGTCTGATCTGACAGTATGTTGCTCCATCGTTTCCTGCTCTCCAGGGATGCTCTCCAATAACGTTTCAACGAGCTTTCAGACCTCCAAGTTTTTTTTTTGTGTTTTTATAAATCGCAGTTCTCATCGTCATCACGACTCTGTCTATTTACATTAAGCGACATCTTACCTGTGCCCACTTACTGCGGTATACCTGATGCTATGTGTCACAGCTGCTATCTTCGTGGGCTGCAGATAGAGGGCGGCTGCATCGGGTGGAATTTTACTGAAGTATATTTCAAGAGAAGCAACTGGACAGAGGGGATTTCCTGGCTCCTCAAACATAGCGCCCCTCTGATTTTCTCTATCTCTCTCCGACAGGTCTTTGTGATTTAATGTTTCTTCATTAAATGGGAAGCGTATCTATGTTCCCAGGGTCCTATGTTCCCCAGATTTATATGGCACATAATGGGAACATGACAAAGGGTCCTATGTTCCCCAGATTTATATGGCACATAATGGGAACATGACAAAGGGTCCTATGTTCCCCAGATTTATATGGCACATAATGGGAACATGACAAAGGGTCCTATGTTCCCAGGGTCCTATGTTTAACCCTAACCCTAACCCTAACTAACCATATTAAGCGAATACAGAGCTGGGAAACATCTTTTTCAGGTTCCCATTATGTGCTATATAGAGCTGGGGAACATAGGACCCTGGTAACATAGGACCTTGGGAACATAGGACCCTGGGAGAGCACATATGTAGAACTGGGGAACATAGGACCCTGGGAACATAGGACCTTGGGAACATAGGACCCTGGGAGAGCACATATGTAGAACTGGAGAACATAGGACCCTAGGAACATAGGAATGACTCCCATTAAATGTCATAGTGAAATACTTTGGTCTGTTCTCATATAAGAATGGAGCAAAGTTTGGCAATTTTGGACCTATATATAATTTGTCTCTTACATACCTGTAGTACTTGGACAGGCAGACAATATTGACTCCAGAGGGTTAGCAAGAGTGAGCTCTGTTGCTAGGTCTCTAGCTGCTAACCATGACTCCAAATGTGGTTTGTCAAAATATCTCCAAAAAAGCCGGTCTGTGAAAACGATATGGCGACCGACCAACGTATTTATATCCACAGCCCGGAAAGCAGCAGCGGTGCCGAGGCGGTGGGGGGGCCCCAAATCAAATTCTGCTTAGGGCCCCATAAAGGCTTGGGCCGGCTCTGTGTCATGTTTACTCTCAACTCCCCAGTGCCTACAAATGGCTTTTTTAGAGATATTTTGACAAACGCCATTTGGACTGATTGTTAGCAGCAAGAGGTCTAGCAACAGAGTTTTCCATTTCAATCGACAACTGACTCTGGAGTCAATATTGTCTGTGGGTCCAAGCACTACATATATGTAAGAAACAAATTATATACAGGTCCAAAATCGGCAAACTTATACTTTAAGATCAAGAAAAAGGCAACTATATTGCTTCAGCATCGACATTGCTTCTCTGTGAAAACCCTATCGTAGGTTTATAGGAATGCCTCACATAGTTTGTTTTTTTTTCTTTCTTTTTTCTGCACAGCGGACACTGTCGGGGTGTTCCAGTAACGTGCCACTGTTGGGAATGCTTTCCACACCTCGTTAAACACTTCAAACAATTTGCCAGCATATAACAGCGAGGAGGGCAGGACACACACATT
Source organism: Centroberyx affinis (assembly GCF_046629955.1). Classification (NCBI taxonomy): domain Eukaryota; kingdom Metazoa; phylum Chordata; class Actinopteri; order Beryciformes; family Berycidae; genus Centroberyx; species Centroberyx affinis. Next base: position 168,179 of record NW_027281633.1, on the reverse strand, counting down.
CCTTCACACACAGACAAAGCTATTTTTAGGACTTGCCCCCATGAGAAGGTCAGGTAAAAGGGTCATCTTCCCACCTGTCCATATGTGTCTCCCATACAGAGTCTGAGGCCGTTATCCCGGGACAGTCAAAACAGATTAGTTCACCAGATCTGTCCCTCAAATCCTGTTTTCTATTTAAAGCTACGCTTCCAGAAATATACCATGTGTCTTCACCTCATACCTATTTGTTTAACCATAACCCCATAGGATCCGTCCAAGTGAAAGAGAATTGAAAATATCCTTCTAAGTTTGAAGTTTGAGATTCTGTGTTCAGTTTAATGCCTTACGGTCTTGAACTTAAGGTCTTAAAACGCATGAAATGTCTTAAATACCGTTGTTATAAGTCTTCCTTTGTTTTCATTATGTCGTGCAGGTTAATTTTTATTTGTTTCATTTTGATGCTACTATAAAATAAGTGGATTTGACAGATTCTTTACATTCAGTGATATTTACTGAGTAAAGCAGAGTGGGAAAGTAAGACAAATAAAATAAAGGAAATAACATGAGTTTCACCAAAAGATGTGACTGGGATCAGCAGTATTGGTTTGATTTTCTTATGTTGTGTTACATTACTGTGCTTCCAGTTGGTCACAGTAAGTTTGACCCACATGCATGTCCACTGTTAGATTAATACAGAACAGGATGAATACTATATGAAAACATGTTGGAAGTCATGACCCTAAATATTTAATTTCCTGATGTCCTTCTTCTTAAACTGCTCATTTATAGTTTAATAACTTTCATTAGCTATGTTCAATCAGCAAAGGTTGCTTTCCTTTATTTCGGTTGCTAAATTGGTCCAATTTCAGGTAGCATTAAAAATGTCTTAAAAAGTCTTAAATTTGGCTTTATGGAACCTGCAGATGTTTTAAATCCGATGCCCCAGTTTTGTGTTTTGAAGTACATGACATGGTGTGTCAGGACCAACAGCTACTGAATCATTTTCTTAATGGGCAGCAGCATCATCTTGTGTTTTTAGTAGCTCCAACCTGCCTTTACAGTGTCATCATTGCATTTCATTCAGTGAGATCTGTCGGTTCACTGTAACCCCTGAATTCACGTCTGTCCATCCACACCTACCTTTCAACAAGAATCACAAATTACACTTTGCAATCAAACGTCTCTGCATTGGTCTTGTTCAAGATAAACATGCGGTCACTTCAGACATCTGTGTGATTCAGGATTTGGACCATATATCAGCCAATTATCAGCCATCTGCAGAGGAGTGTGCCAATCTCTGCTGAAATAATTATAACACAGCAGAGCTGCGGTTGACGTTTACTCAAACCGACATATGTAACAGAATAGTGGCCTGAGAAAGAGAGAGAGGGTCTGGAATGAAAACAGTAGTCCCGCAAAAAAACCATTTGGCTTTAAAACCAGCCACTATTTCCTCTTCCTGCTATTACTGTATTTCTATTAGCATTCCTTGTGATTTCTCCCTTGTAATGTCTCACTGAAAGCATCCACATTGGTTCATTATGAAAGTGAGATAGTGTTGCATGTATAAGGTCTGAGAGCAATGGTGTGCAATAGAGAGTGTGGTTTCATGGGTCTTTGGGGGTTGTGTTTATTTCAAATTGCTGGACAAGGGTTTGGTTAGTTCTTGCTCCTTCAGAGCAACTGCAGCAAAAAACCACCAAGGGGGAAGAGAAGACCAGTGCTACTTAAAGGTGCAGTGTGTAGCATTTTTAAACATCGACATATCTTTGTCAAATTAATTGTCATGCCATGGTATAAACACTGTAAACAAATGAGACCATGGTGGACATGATTGGTAGCCTCTATCTCACGACTGGTATTGTTAATGCTAGTGTCTCTCAAAATTAAGACCACATTTCCCGTAAACCCTGTTGCTTCCTGTCGCCCCTCCCCCTCCCTGAAGAGGGTCAACATGTTGGAAGTGATTTTTCCATCAACATTTCACTCCTTCCACTATCTAGATCACCAGAAACTGAAATCTTCAGCTCTGTTTGCTCTGGAAGAACAGCACCCTCTTCCTGTTTTGTGCCATAAAGCAATCCAGCAGATTTCCCGCCAAATCTGAACCAGTGGCTCACAATGTAAAATGTAGTATATAGAGGCTGGTAGAGGCTGCTGATCTTCTCAGTGATAGCCTTGTTTGTGTATACTAATGTATATACTAATGTCTCAAAATTAAGGTCTTAATGATTTACTGATGTTAAAATGTGGCATGTAGCACCTTCGATCAATTCTGTATCGAATGTGACTTGATGAGATTTCAAGCTTTATAAAGATGCATAGATTTCTTGCTAGGTTAGCGTTAGGTTAGCTAGTTTTTGTGACTGACATTCAACAAAGGGACTCTATGTTTAAGTCACCACAGAGGGAACTAAATGGCCCTGGAAACAAGGCTCAACAACAATACAGTGTTTGTCATGTCAATTTTTTACAGCACAGATGTGTGGCCATAGAGAACTAGTTATACATGGACATGTCCTCCAGTTGTAATGGAAACAAGGAAACTTGGGCTGAACCTCGATAAGTGCAGGCAAAAGACAACCCGCCTACTCAGTAGGATTGAGAGAATTAAAGCAAAAACATGTGAAGTTAGTAAAATATACTTATATATAACCCACAAATTATTCAACATTGTGCATAGGGTAGTTCCTTTCCTACACTTCCTTGCACTGACAGCCTCCTACATTCTTTGGAGTGACCCAAAGAGTTGTTTGCGGTCGATCTGTGAAAAAGGGGGACTCAAAGTGCAATAAAGTTATTCCTCTGATTATAATCATTAATTCAAGGTTCACCACTTTATTGAGGCTTAAGTCATAAATCATTGTTCTCACTGATAAAGAATAGAAGGCTACAGGAGAATTGCCTACACATTTACCACCATTTCCTTTTTACTGGCTTCCAAAGGCAATAAAGTATGCCTGCAGGTTTGATTATAAAGCTGTCAGAAGTCCTGGGCTGGGAGCTGGTGGTAGAGAGCTCTGATGGAGCGCACTGTAGGTTGGGTGCCCTGGGCCTGGAATAGGCCATCCATTCATAAGACAAATACCTAGCTGTCTGCACACACTTAAGGCTGGACGTATATGTCTACGATGTGACAAATGGATTGGCAGGCAGCAGGTCCGGCAGTGTTGTATAGCGGTGACATGCCTGGCTAGGTACAGCGAGCTGACTTGCTTGACTGCCTCTACAGAAGAGGGTGATAATAAGGCATGACGACCTAGGAGAATCTAGCATTGCCATCACTTTCCTGACATACTAAAACGTAGCTCTTTCTCTGTTAGTACAATCAGTGCATTGCAACAATAAATAAGTACATAGGAATAATTATAATCTGCAACATTTGCATATGAATCAAAGTCTGTTTTGCTACTCTCTCTCACAGGTTGATAGGTTCAACCTATACCCAGTTCATGAAATCTTTTACATTCGCTGTCTGAAACATTTGGTGTCAGGTAGGACTTTCCCTGGAAAAATCCTGTGGAGAATTGTGATGGGTTTTAGGCTTCTGGTTTGTTTGGAATAAACAGAAGAAGAACAGGGTAGTTAGGATAAGCAGTGACAGCCACCATGGCTGAACAGACAAAGAAAAGAGCGCCACCTACAGAAAACTAAAAAAATGCAACTTTCTCACTTTTTTTGCACAGAGCATGCATTTTAAGACACCGTGCTCATGTCACAAAATTTCATGAGAGCAGGCTCTCAGGTGATGTAATGCACCTTCAGCCATGTTGAAGGTTGTCAGCTCTTGAATAACAGTGGCTGAGAAAAACTGCCACTATTCGTATGACTCAGCCGTCTGAACAATATGGAATTGAATAGTAATAATTTATATGCTGTTTTGGACCGAGATCATTAGGCCACTGACAAAAGCTTGTTAGCTAGCTAATCTGAGATGGGAGCCTATCTATGTTCCCAGGGTCCTATGTTCCCCAGATTTATATGGCACATAATGGGAACATGACAAAGGGGCCTATGTTCCCAGGGTCCTATGTTTAACCCTAACCCTAACCCTAACCCTAACCCTAAACCTAACCCTAACTAACCATATTAAGCAAATACAGAGCTGGGGAACATCTTTTCCAGGTTCCCATTATGTGCTATATAGAACTGGGGAACGTAGGACCCTGGTAACATAGGACCCTGGGAACATAGGACCCTGGGAGAGCACATATGTAGAACTGGGGAACATAGGACCCTGGGAACATAGGACCCTGGGAACATAGGAATGACCCCTCTGAGATCCAGTCAGCTAACTATCCCTGTCTTGTTAACACCAAGCAGCCAAAACCACAGGTGAATTTTGAAGCCAATAAAGAAGTGGCTGAAAGCAATTCCTCTAACATCCGCTAGATGCTGGCTCCAAAAAGACTCCAAATCCCGCCCAACTCCATGCAAGTCAATGGGACCACAACCCGACTTCTCACTCAAAATATAAAGGCAATACATATTTTCGATAAGAGGTTACGGTCTCAGTAGCTAATTTCACTTCCTCTTATATGTGTCCATATGGCGAGTTTCAAAATAATTGCATCATTAACAGGATATAGCGGTTATAAAACGGGGTTGTTTTCCGATGCACGGCGGTCAACCCCCGGCTTCGCTCTGGCTGCACTAGCTCCAAAAAATGTCATCGGAAACCTATGGGTGATGTCACACTCACTACGTCCATCTTTTTTTACAGTCTATGGTTAACACGTGACATTAGCTACCGTTAACATCTGTAGCTTACGTTACATGGGCAGTAGCTAGTAGTTTCATGTTAACATACTAAACACTAGTCCATACCCAGGGATGCATGTGCCACAACTACATGCAGACCTATGCCAATGCTCAATGCCCATGTGCAGTTTCAGATTGGTTGGCCAACCCATTGAGGAGCAAAATAGATGCAGACAGACAGACGGACAGAGTTTTCCTCATTTTTTATAGTAGGATTAGTTGCTTTGTTAGCTTGCTGTTTAGATTATCTTGCTAACAAAGCCAAAAATCAACTGTTAATTCTGTGGGTAGCTGGGCTGACTGCTCTAAAAGTACAATTTGTAGAGCTTTAGAGACTATAGGACTAAAGGAGCTAGACTAAAGATCAGACAGTTTACTGTGTCACAGTAACCTGAATTTGGAAGTGAATCTACCTTATCAGACCATTCATTTTTACCACATGGACCTGCAGCCATACCACAACTCTCTTTTTCTTGCCTGGTTGTTATATATTCAGATGTTATTTGAGCACAGCCAATTCTCCACTGGACCTCCATGATGGAGCCAGCTGTGGCTGGGGGATATGGGATGCCACTGCAAAGCTTCTATAAAGCAGAAATGCAATAAAATAATCTAAAAACTATAATATCATCTTCACGACAATCTGTGCACACCGCTCTGGCTACACCTTCTGTCAATTAAACACAAGTGCAACAAGGGTGGACTTATCAACCTTACTAAAATCCTTTCACTACAGTTTCTCTGTGGGTGGGTTTTTATGACATGCCGCCCTCGATGAGCTTCTCTCTGCCATATTTAGAAACTCAACTCATTTCTGACTCCTCGCCTCTCTGATCCGTTCTGTTTTCAATTTACCCCCATCAGGCAAACAAGCAAGCAACTGCAGACATCCAACATACACACTGAAAGTCTAAATTCTACAATTCCTCACTTGCGGGATCTCAAATAATGCTAAACAGGATATCTGTGGATCCTTACAAAGTCTGTAAAACTCTTGACATAAATTATCAAAATGTAAGGCCTTAAAAAGTATGTACTGGTCTCATTTATTATTATTTGTTACCATGCATGGAATCACAGGTTACTTGGCGCTACTACTGGACATTTGAGTTCATTCTTACATTAATACACAACAGGGTTAGCAGTACATTATGCATCTTATCTACTAAACACTTTACTAAACACCGTTGGACTTCATATCCCTTGACAATTAATTTGCTGGTGTCATTTTTCTTATTCTGCCCAGTTATAGTTTCAGAACTTTCATTACTTATGTTAGAAATAGGTTGGTTTTTCCAGCTTTGTTTCTTTAATTTATTGGACTACTAAAGGACTATTTGACTAGGAGATAGGTGAAGAAACAGCAAAAGTGTGTGGTGTGTGTGTGTGTGTATGTGTTGGGGTGGGGGTGGGGGGAGAGATCTTTATTCTATTTAGAAGAGAAAGTCTCACATCTCCTAACATAGAGGAAAACTGTAATGTAAGAGGCCACTGCTCCAGGTTTTATTCTATTGTTCGGCCTATTCCATCGTCTCCATCTCGCTCAAGCCACAGTCCCCTTGAAACCACAAGTCTAAACACACTTAGCCCCATGGCCAGCCACAAAAGCCTGCTGTTCACCTCTTCCCTGACCAACATGCACCCGTCATGTTTAGAAAATAGCCCTGCGGTCCAAAACACACAGCCAACTTCACCACTGAAATAAATCTCAATTTCCTTCAGCCACTTTCTTCATTTAGCAGTTATGTAATGAATTACTAATCAAAGCCTTCTTGAAACAGCCTCTTTCTTAGGGACTTGTATGTTGGACAATCCTGCTCTACCCAATTATGATTATCCAACTAAGGACAAAAAGAGAAAACCATTTACATATACTTTCTCTCACAAATGTAGTAGTAGTGGTAAAATGCAGTATTCTGATGTGGGTAATTTAGAGTGACATCCCTTCGTTAAACGGTGAGCTGTGTGGCACACAGATCATTATTCCTTAGTGCAGCACACCCACGTCAAATTTAATGGGGCTGTCAGAGGAGGCTAAGGTGTGGTCACCAGCCATTTTCCAAATAATTACCCCGTACAACAGAGACGTTATTGTGTATAACTGTGGGGCTCAAAAATTAGGTGAAGTATACCCTCAAAGAGGTACAGAGGAGCAATTTGAACTTAACACAGCTTCCACATACATTTACAATACATTTGAGAGCATTTATTTGATGACCATAATGTGGATGTTATATTGATACTATATCTTGCGACCAGGGATGTAGTGGTGGGTAAACCCTCCCAAACTTGTTTTTCCCACCTATTTTTGGGCTTTATAACCAAAAGTCAGTCATAGTAAGGAGTATCAAATTGAAAAGTTTTATGAAGATAGGGTCTTTTAAGGAAAATAAAACATAGATTATTGCTTTCATGCATGCTTTTTTTTTTTTTTTACCACTACATCACTGGTTGCTCCTTTCCCACTAACATACAGTAAATCCAGTGTCAGCTACTTTCCCCAAAGTGGAAAGTAGCTGACACTGGATCACATGTTCCATCATATTTACATAACTAGGTTATAAGGAGTGCAGATGTCATTTCCATTTCGAGCACCATTTTCAAGTATTGAAAATGTATGCTAATTTTCTAAGAACAGAACAACAGTGGTGGAAGTAACAAATTATAATTCTTGTCACTTAACCGAGTAGCATTTTGTGTACTTGTACTTTCTGGGTATTTTTTGAAGTGAAGTTTTTGAATGTTTTGACTGTACTGTACTGTACACTACATTTTAAATCACTCAATTACAGAGAACAGCAGCTTTTGTCCTCTCTCCATTAGCACTGCATCAATAACTGGACTATGGTAAATTACCTCTGGATCAAACCGGCACAAGCATGTGGAAGAAATGTTAAGTAAACACTCAAATTTATCCATGATACTACAGCGCTATTGGTTTGTGTTAGCCTGGTTGTTCTCAAGCTAGTTCGCTAGCCTTGCTAGCTAGTCGGATAGGAGTCATACCTATGTTCCCAGGGTCCTATGTTCCCCAGTTCTACATATGTGCTCTCCCAGGGTCCTATGTTCCCAGGGTCCTATGTTCACCAGATTTATATGGTACATATGGGAACATGACAAAGGGTCCTATGTTCCCAAGGTCCTATGTTACCAGGGTCCTGTGTTCCCCAGCTCTATATAGCACATAATGGGAACCTGAAAAAGATGTTCCCCAGCTCTATATTTGCTTAATATGGTTAGTTAGGGTTAGGGTTAGGGTTCAGGGTTAAGGTTAAACATAGGACCCTGGGAACATAGGACCCTTTGTCATGTTCCCATTATGTGCCATATAAATCTGGGGAACATAGATACGCTCCCGTTGGATAGTAGCAAAAGAAACATCAATGTTACTGAATAATGGATGTGGAATGGAATAAAGATAAAAAGATAAAATTCTCTGTACTCTTATGCTTTCCACATTGCATGGGAAAGATATGTAACAATGTCTGTTTTTTAAAGTAAGTCAGTAGCATTTAGTCCCAGTAACTGTTACGCCTATATATTTAATGAGCTAAATATTACTTTTATGTAAGCAGAGTAAATCTACATTTACTTCAAGGGGCATAAAGTTATCTATGAATATTGACCCTTCCCCTACCTAATATAAGGCATTAGATGACTATGTAGAGTTGTGTTGTGATGATATTGTTGCCAATTTGTGGCCCCATCTGTGGAAATGGTACTTGTAGTGTGTGAAGTAGAAATAGTTTGACCACGATATTTTGATATTTTGACAGTTCGACCATGATGATATTTGTTATTGTTATATTTGTTACCGTTACCTTGTGTGTTTGTCTCATCAAATACTGTAAGTAATGTAAAACTGATGTTGTGATATAGTGATGACTTCTGTTGTCACATGATCTGGAGTTCATGGTGTCACATGATCTGTAATTATTACCACCTGTTGGCACAGAAAGTCTTTGTAAACCCACACCTGATGCCAATCAAGTGAAGCGTGAACCTGAGGAAGCCGCAATGCCAAACGCGTTGTTCGCCCCAATATTTTATATGAAGTAAACTAAAAAGTCGATTTGAACAATCCTGGTGTGCACTAGATTACTTTGATCTTGAATCTTATCTATGAATATTATCGACCTCTATGGGTGACCAAGGAAATACAACAACATTGACACAAATAATATAGTCACATTTTCCCAGAGAGGGGGTGGGGCAGTGGAGGCATGGAGCAGTAAAAACTTCAGTAAATGTACTTCTACTTAAGTAAAACTTCAGCAAAGTTACAGCACTTGTACTTCAGTAGGATATTTTGGTTTTCTTTCCACCCCTGCAGAACAAGCCCATGTATTTCATGTGTTTGGATAGCCAGATATAACCCTGGTATTGGATCTTCACTGCTGTGATCTCATAGGCCAGACAGAGGCTGACCTTCCCAGTCCAGTCCCATCTTCCAACAGCCTCTGACCTCACAGTCGGTACCTGTAAGCCATGTGTGTGTGTGTGTGTGTGTGTGTCATATGCCAGACAGGAAATGCCTTCCTGTGGTCCACCTACCTCACAGAGAAAGACTAGACAGCTACAGACGGACCTTAAACTTACAGCGTGAGTCAGAGGCCTTTAAATTTCTGTGGAAGAACATCTTGAAAAGAATTGCTGAGCTCTAGTTATTTTTCCTTCGCTTACTTTAAACAAACTTCATGTTACAAAGAAAGAAAATATTTGGAGAGGACACTCAAGGTGACACCTTGGGAAGCAATATGTGTCAATACCGTATTTGCAATGCCAGGGAAATGCATTTAGAGTACAAATTAAAGTTTATACATTTATTTTTAGGATGGGGATTTTATTATTTTACCGTCATCTGTTCATGGAATTGATGTGAATGTTATCATGGAATCAGCAGAAAAATGGCATTAGTCTGGGTTTCAATGGAGAGTTTTAGTGTCCCATGATGGTCTAAATGCTGTTTCAGAGGATTTATCACACTGATAAGAAGAAAATACTAAGGGGAAACATTGCATACTTGTCAATTTCTGGTATAAAAATGGTCAAATTTTAAGATATTGAACATTGGCACAAAATATCGGCTATTGGGGACTTCCGTCTAAAGATATCGACATCCAGGGTGAGGCATTTTTTTTTTCTTTACACCACGGTTACTCATGAAACGGATATAAATAAGAATATCGCAAAGAATATCGAAACATACTCAAACCATTCTAACAAGTAGAAAAATGTATGAATGAAAAATGTGCGAAATACAACATGTTTGCAGCATTAACACCTACTGAGACAGAAAGACATTATGGGATTTTTACATTATGAAAAAGGTGGGGAAATATGAAAAATGAGTGGATGGGCTTATGAGTGGGAGTTGGAGAGATTATTACTCTCCGTGCCGTGTAGGTCACCCCAAAGTCCACATCCTGACTTCCCACCAGATCATCCTGCCTGTTAAGTTTATGGCTCTACAGCAGCATCAGTCACTTTTTTATTCCCGTCATGACATCATGGAGAGGGGAAAAGCTGGTTGGCTGTCAATGTGTGCGACTGGGTCGTCATCGCCGTCTCCTCCGGTAGGTCCAGTCATACTGCCGGTGCTGAGTAATCCGGACTCACATCCACAGGCCGAGCGCAGATGTGGACTTTCTGGGAAACGGGGCTTGCTGTCGGGGTTTCAGAGGGCGACTTGTGTGGGTGTGAAAGGCTTCTCCTGTCAGTGTGTTTCCACTGGTCCAAGGACCCGAGCGCTGCTAGCCTTTAGTTGTGATTATGTAGCCTAAAGCAGTGGTTCTCAATCCTGGACCCAGAGTACTGCTGGTTTTCTAGGACTCGAGTCCAAGAGAAGAGAATACTTGAGAGTCCAAGAGAAGAGAAGACTTGAGACTTGACTTAGGTTCTGGTGACTTGGGACTTGACTCTGACTTGTACTTTGATGACTTGAAAAGGTTTCTAAAGTCTTGACTTGAGTTCTTGTGTTTGTGTAAATGACTTAGATTGAAAGTGATGAGATTTGTTCCAGCAGACGACTGAATTTAAATTCTGTTTTCTGAATTTGTATGGAATGATTGAATTTATTGAAGCTGAAACTGATTATAGAAATCAAACTCATGATGCTCTTACCAAGTTTTTATCCTATTAAAACCATATTGCATTGAAAATTCCTAGATATTTTGTTCCCTTTTGACATTAAATTGATACTGGACTCGATTTGTTCAGACTTGACTTGCTGTTCTACATTTAGACTTGGGACTAGACTGGTGCCTCAAGACTTGAGACTGACTTGGGACACGAGCAAAGTTGACTTGGTCACACCTCTGCTACCAGGTAGTTAACAGGTGTAAAATACTCTCTGATTAGATGGCTAAAACCAGCTGAGCTCTGGGTCTCAAGGATCAGGATTGAAACCTACAGGCCCACTTCTCTACCCTCTAGAGCAGTGATTCTCAACCTTTTTCATATCAAGGACCTCTAATTTAATCCACATTAGAGCCACGGACCCCCATTTAATGAAATTTTGTCTCTTGGACCCAAATCTGAGAATATTTTTATTGTTTGATATGATTTTGTCCAGAATTCCATGACTATCTGTATTGTAGGTAGAGAGATAACAGAGAAACTATGATCAAAACAGTCATTCTTCTACATTCTCTAATTGTGTTAACTTCTTGTAAATGAAATAATGGTGAAGTTTAACAATTCACCAATTTGCTAGGGACCCCCGGGAACCCGATCAAGGACCCCTGGTGGTCCCCGGACCCCATGTTGTGAAACACTGTTCTAGAGGTTAGATAAGCAGGCTTGTGACCAGAAGGTCGACGGTTCAAATCCCAGCACCAGCTGGGAAAATGTGGGTGGGGAAAGTGAATGAGTAGCACCCTCCCCTCCCTCAGTAACTCCTGTTGAGGTTGCCCTTGAGCAAGGCACTGAACCCTCCAACTGCTGCAGTGGAAGACTGCAGTCATACTAGGCAGCTCCCAGTGGCCAACAGAAGGAGACTGTGGTTGTACTGGGCAGCTCCCAGTGTGAACGTGTGAAGCTGTGTGAATGTGGATCAGGGTGTTGCTGGAAAAGAGCATGGAGCTCAGTTGACTTTTCCTGAATAAATAAAGCTTATGAAAAAAAAAAAAGACGATTAATCAGGGTGGGTGCAGTATGAAGGCATGATGAGGTCAGTCCAGGTCAGTTCTCACTGGTCTCTTTGGTGATGCAGTTCTTCAACCGCTCTTTTATATGTGAAATGATTGAATGTGGGTAATCTCCTCATACGTGTTCACACATCGATGTGCGTGCATGGATTTCACCAAACATGCGTGCTTGCTTTATTACGTGCATGCATTCGTACAGTGTGTATGCTTCCGTGTGTGTGTGTGTGTGTGTGTGTGTGTGTGTGTGTGTGTGTGTGTGTGTCGGCTGGAGCTTCGCGTGTGTGCGTGTGGGGGCCGGAGCCTCCACACATGGCGACCCCCTGCCTGCGCTGGCTCTCAGCGTGGCCGTAAAGAAACACTCACTGACATGGCCAGCGGAGGCCCCCGCTGACGGGAGGGCCCCCGCGCTGCCAGCTCAGACGAGTTCCAGAAGTTTCCATGGCCCCGCAAGCGCCTTGCCAAACTGGCTGCCGGCTGGCTGGCTTCAGCGCTCCTAACAGCCCACCTGGCCCACCGGGAGCGCGGCAGCGACGCCCCTGTCACAGCAAGACGGACAGCTCCTTCACACATTCGCCGCTTGTATTTATCCAGGCTCAGGTGGGCGAACTGACGAGGGGGCGGGTTTGAGAAAAAAAAAAAAAAACGCACTTCCAAAATAATCAGCCTCCAAATATTTGTACAAGGTAGAGCAACATAATCACTCAGAGGCTGTACCTGTGGCCCGGCACTTAGAGGCAGCATGCATCATGTTTCCTGTGCTAATCAAACCGGGCTTATATAAGGCACTGACCTCCCCAGTCAGCAGACACTGCATAGACATACACACAAACACAGATAAACACAAGCACACACACACACACACACACACACATGCAGAGTTTACTAAATCAGTGTGTGCTGTTGTGCCTGTGGCCATGGGAGGGCAGTGTGCTTAGGTGAGTCAAACGTGTGTGTGGGATTTGAGATGCAATTACATAATTCCTTGGAAACTTTTGTTCAGTGGAGGTGTGGAAAAATTAATTGAAACTCCCTCAGCATAAAGTTATTTTAAGGCATGCTCAATCAAAACCAAGGTATGTGCTTTCAGTGATACAAACATTCAGCAGCCCACCTCTATGATGGATAGGATTTTTTCCTGGGCCGATGGCTAAGGATATTGAATATACTTAATTGTTCAGCCGGAAATGTCGAAAATCTTTTCGAGGACTAGAGGTCCAGCTTTTCGCAAATGAGAAAATAAGTGATGTCTTGTATGCCAGACTGTCGTTTTTACAGTTGGCTGTAATTTTTTTTCAGGAGAATAAAATACACCGACTCTTTATTGAGTTAATGGTAGTCTGACATGAGCGTGAGGCGGTGATTTTTGGAGTAAACAGTGAATATTAAATCATTCATACACACTGTATGTGTAGGTAGTATACCGGGGAATTGGACTGAAGGAAAGCATATTTTGTCTGCAGAGTCCGTTTGCTGACTCTGTGCAACAGGCTGCACACTGGCAGTGAGAGGCGTTTACCTTTCTGCAGTCAGTGACAGGTAAAACACTGTTCCAGGCCTTGGAGCAATACTTCCAACACTGGAGGATTTCTTCTTTTATGGTTATTTTTATGGCATTTCCGCCTGTAACAACGCATTATGTAATAACACTTCATTATGTAATAACACCCGCATAATAATCTGCCGCATTTTGTAATATATACTTTCTATCGTGGCTACTTGATAAGTAGTTTTTGCAAGTTAAAACTGAACTGTTTGTATATTATAAATCCACTGCAAATCAGTGTGTTGTTAGGCTTTATGCTGTGGTTGTTTTTCACTTAATTACTTAAATACTTAAACATAATTAAAGATAATACTTAATAGTCTAAATGTTCATCCATAGTGTTGTTGACCACTACAGTATGGTACATTAAGCTAAGGAATACAGTGACGCTTAATGTAGTTTTGACCAATGAAAGATAATACTAATCTACTGAACTAATAGTATCTTTTTAAAATGAATTATGAGTCAGTATGATTCATGCTAGAATGCATAAAATAAACATTGTTGTTATAATGTTATAACGATTTTTATGAATGAAGACATCCATTTTGGTTGGTTATTACATAATGCACCATTTTATTACATTTTCATCAAGTGCAACTCGTATTTTGTAATAACCACCGCAATATGTAATAATCTATTACAAAATGCGGGGAAATTTATTACATATTGTGTTCAGGCTGTGTATTACAAAATGCGGCAGATTATTACAAAATGCGGGTGTTACTACATAATGAAGTGAAAATGTATTACATTTTGTCGAGTTATTACATAATGCGGTGTTATTACATAATGCGTTGTTACACCACTTTATTCAATAGTTTACAGAAAAGATGACATATTTGTGTTGTTTTACATACATGCGTCAGCCAATTTGTCTTGATATCAACCTTCCAAACAAAACAAAACCAATATACCAAGTTACCACAAAGCATGCTAAATACAAAAGAGGAAATGCACAGCCTAGAAAGTAAGTTGAGACTGATATATCTCGCTGATATTGGTCTTTAATTCAATATCAGATCAGTCAGTGTCGTCCACTTCAGATATGATGGAGTTTCCTCTCTGACCACAGCTACAGAAAGACAGTCTGGAAAGATTGCACTGAAATTTGATTTTCTTTCCTGTCTTAATGAACTGCTAACCCTAAAAGAATTTAATTAGATACTTCTAAATATCAATTACAAACCATTCATTTATTTATTTTTCATTCCTCCCTTATTATTACCTATTTATTATTCATTCTTCAATATATGTATTATTATTATTTATTTATTTTTCCTCTTCTCTCCCATACACACAGTCATACACATTAACATGCGTTCTAGATATTCCCTAAAACACTAATTTAAATCGCAGTAACTGCATGATGTCACCATCATTATAATTATTATGACTATTTCATCCTTGTTTGTTTTGTTCTCTTTTTTCCTTTTCTTTTTATTCATTGTCTGCCCTTGTGTATTTTATCCCTGTTTCAATCATTGTTGTATCTGTAAAGTCACTACTGTTTCGTTTTTGCACCAATGAAAAAAATAAATAAATAAATAATAATAATCTGAGTATGAACGTGTGTAGTTTCATGCAAAAATCATTAGGCTGGGTTTCAATGCTGTTTCAGAGGCTTTTCCACCCTGACAAGAATACAATCCTGGGGAAAAGATTCTTCAGATTTTGAAGATATTGAATATCGGCTGAAAATATCGGTATCGGCCTTTAAAAACCCATATTGGTCGAACCGTTGTTGACACAGGCTTTGGTATCACAAACCCTCCAGCGGAGCATCAATCACTTGGATACCTGACCTCCTCCATCCTCCATCCTCCATCCTCTAGTCCGGGTCAAGGAGCATTACAGGAGGGTCAGGGAGGGGGCACAGACTAATGGCTTCCATACTGGGCTGTGCCGGGTCGAGGTGTGGGCCGAGAGTGGTGACAGGCCAAGTGTCGGTCCTGTCCACAGACCGACTCCATCATATCCAGGACCCCCCTCTGCGGTACAGGAGCTGGAGGGGTAACACGAGCCGCCCCGGCCGGGCTCCGACGTTACGAGGCAGAGGAAGCGGGACTCCTCCATCCCTCCCTCCGTCCCTTCCTCCCTCCCTCCCATGGCAGCAGCTATTCATCATCCAGGCTGTGTATTACAGAGAGTGCTGATGTCCTGGAGCTTTATTTAAAGGAAAAAAAATCCACTGTAAAATGCTTAAAGGCTGTTAAAAAACAGCTATTGGCTATTCGCCCTTGCATTTCAGGGCCTATCTTGTTGTTTGCTGGTATATTTTTCTTATTCCTGCAGTTAACTGGCCAATCGTAGACTACGTGACATCATGTCCAGATATTTCCAGTTCAGCTACAATGGAGTTTAATAACAGAAAATGCTTCAGCGATCTAAAACATCAAACGTAAACGGGTCGGGTTTTGGTATCAGTCCCACAGAATCAAAGAGGGCTTTTTTCTAGAGCCGCCATTTTGCACCAAGAGAGGTTCAACAATCACACAGGGAGAAAGCCATCGTAGAAGAGGCAGAGAGACCAGTTTTTCCACCCACAGTAGCCTCAATAGACCAGAATGCAAAACAGCAGTTTGCATCTTTGCAGATCTGTCATTGGTAGCATGTGCAGTACAACGCCCTCGGCAGTTTGTAATTTGAACAACTGGCACCACAGCGTTGTTCTCACTCGACTCTCACTTTGTCTGGACTGGAAAAACGTATTACACTATCACTATCTCTCTCTCCACCTACATGTCTGCAGCACAGAGAACCCCCACCCCCCTCTGGGCGGTAGTCGAAAGGCACTCTGGGAAACGTAGGAAATCACTAACTGAAGTAGAAGTAGACGGGGCAGTTTGAGGGAAAGTAGTACACCATAAAAGTAAACTATAGCACTAGAATAGAATAGAATAGAATATCTTTACTGTCATTGTACAAGTACAACGAGATTAAGTTTGCAGCTTCCGTACTCGATGCAATAAAAGAATAATAAATAGGTAAAAATAGAACAATAAATAAGAAAAAAAATAAATAGCAATAAGGTAGCAATAAATTAACGAACAGTATAAACAGTGTCCGGCAGTAGTAAATAGAACTACAGCTCAGATGTGCAAAGCAGCAACAAAACCAGTACAGTACGGGAATGTAGATATAGAGTCTTCGTAAAACACAAAGTGGATGAATGTATTGATCCCTGAAGACTGAGGGTATTAACACAATGTCCAGACAGTAACAGAATAAAGGAGTGGACCCCTGTGTAACTGTATAGCTTATTTGGTGGCATAGTGCAGTATGTGTGTGCATGTGAAGTCAATATGGGTATCACAAAATAACTGCTGGAATGCATTGAACATTGCAGATTGGTGATTTATAACAGTGTAAAAGTATCTGAGGGGGTGTTTTGTTTCAAGTGCAGAGCAGAAGTATGGATAAGAGCCTCCACTTGTCACCTGGAGGAGCTGGGGGAGCTGGTTCTGGGTGAGTGGTGGAGGTAAATCACATGAAAAAGGAGCAGCTTTGCAAAAATGTGCAACAGCCAACACAGATTCCCCCTACGGCACAAGAAAGGTAGAGCTGCAAAATGTCCTATTGCTATCTCCATGCAAATGAAAGTCTGCATGAAAGAGTTCGCACCCTACTGTTGTGGAATAAACAGTCCCGCTGTTCTCCTGCCATTTGATCAGTTCTACCCAGTCTGGCGTACATGGACAGACACCCAAAACATGTATTACAGTATACAAGGGGAATTCTGACCCGGGATTGGCTGCTGGGGGTCGATGAGTCTCGGCCCGGGACGTGTGATGTATTCAGACCACACAGGGGCCTTTGCACTCACACTTCACGTCGCAGCAATTTCCTCTTGTAAATATTTTGTGCTGCTCATGTCTGCCAAGCTTCAGTGTGTGTGTACGTGTGTGCACACACACCCCGGCGCGCTTTCGAAAGTAAAGCCTCGGGGCCTACTTTAATTACAATGTTGCTGGTAAAGGGGATTGCCTTTTATGTGGTGCGTATCTGTCTCCAGGTATTTTTTGGATGGGCGCAGTGTGGGGGAAGGGAATGTCAATTAAATCCAATGTGCAGTACAGCAGCTCGTCTTTATGAGGCTCTATTCAGCTTTATGGGCATAACACCGCTTGTAATTGAGAAATTTGATGCCTACCTTGGGTCGGAATTAATTTGACATTCTAACCAACATATAGAAATTATACTAATTACACATACCATTTACATGGTCTATGGCAGATCAAAATGATATTTGTTATTGTGGTTTCGATTGATGTTCCAGGATGGCTTGCTGCTTGTAGACATGCTAAATCTGTCTGCTCTTTGAAGAATACATGCCTCTGCAACCAGAGGCATCTCACGCAACCCCACCAATAGTGACTCCGTGTCACTCCACAGATGATGGCATTCATGATTAAATAGCATGACATCATTTAGCTGCGGAGACCACACTGCAGCTTTGTGCGTGAGAGCTCTTCACTCGACTGGATGTTGAATAAACAACCCATTTCCAATTAGACAGCCATATACAAATTAATCATTATCCAATTTCTGCGCTTGCAATAGAGCGTTTAGACCGTAATCTGTGTAGCAACACTGAGAGAAAAATAAGAAGAAAACAGATGTGCATCTTTGGCCAAAAAGTTGAGATATAATAATGCTATAGCAAAAAAGTCTAAAGGACTAATATTACCTGGGGACGATTTGCAATAATAATTATTTTAATCTTGCGTGAATCTGTCATGTCTGTAATTTGCAAAGTAAAAAATCCATTGTAAAGTATCTACTGTATTTTGGTGAAGACAGAAATCCCTGTGCAAATCTGTCATTTCAGCTGTAATTTGTGTAAGATTTTTCAGGACTTTTCTTCTCTTTCTACATGCATCATTTCTCTCTTCCTCCTGTCATGAAAATCATCCCCCCCAACGCAGGGGTTAGGGGGATGATTCATTAATTACATAAGGTCTCCCTGCATAATACTAGTCCCATGTGAACAGGGCATAAAGAAGAGTTCCAAAATGATGTTTGTATGAAACCCACAGCAAGTTAGCCCCTTTATTTCCATCTCAGTCTATTAACAAACTGTTGAAGTTAACAAGGCCATCTTTTTACAGCTCCAAATAATATTCATTAAAATGTTTTTAAATAAATAAATATAAAATATAAATAAATATCCCAAAATCACTACATCAGCACGATACGATTCCACTGAAAGACAATAAACAATATTTCGGGACAAAAGGATACACAATGTATGTACTTGATATGTGTGATGTACAAACACCAATACAAGCCCACACACACTTAACCCTCATCCTACCAACTGGGGTACCCGCAGACCCCAGAGGTATACTTTTTGTCATATCTCACAGGTGCTTTATTCTATCATCCCAATTTTTCATGACTTTGTTAATCAGTTTGTTCCTAATGACTTCATATCATTGTTTTCTGTTTCTGTTTTAATTAGTGCTTTTTAAAAATACCAATTGTAAAAGCACCCAATTCCGCCTATGCAGTTTTAATAGATGGAACTATTTATTGAGTTCATGTTTGCCATGGGTCCTAATTTAAAATATCACACACTATCAGGGGGGGTAGGGGCACTCTGTCAGTCATTTTGAAAGAGACAGACACAGATGCAGCAGACACAGATTTCCTCATGTGCTCTGTGACGACCCTAAATACTGCTCTTCCTAAGGTAAGATGATGTTCAAAGTCAGAAATACAATACATCATTTAATTAACTGTAACTTTCCTAAAATAATAATAATGTTGTTTTTTTTTCAGATCACATTAATTACATAACTAATAATGTTTTGAGAAGAAATAAGTTACATTTTGCTATGATGGTTGTTTCTTACAGTAGTTTATTCTTGGGGTCCCCAGGGACCCCAGTCTGTAGTCCTTGTATGTTAAATATATTGGTAGGATGAGGGTTAAACCACAGGGGCAGTGCACCCTCCTCAGCCCTGAAACAATCTAACATATAACTGAAGAGCATGCATTGCACTGCTGCTGTTCATTTAAGTTCACTCTGGATTGACCTCCACAATGATGAGCTCTGTTTCCCTCTAACACAACGGTGGAATCCAAAGGGAAAACGGCTTCAAATGGCCAGTCATGCTTTTCAGTTTTGCTGTTCTATTAAATCTTCAGGCCGAGGTCCAAGACGGTGTTTGGATTTTCACTCCCTTTTTGATTTGTTTACTTTCCTGTTTCATAAAAAGTAATCTCTCCCTACCTTCCCCTTGATTCACAGCAAGGCAGCGAACGCCAGAAAAACCAATTTAGTATTTATGGGAGCTCTCCTCCCCATCTGTCATTCCTATAAATTATGAATTATGGAGAATAAGTGGAGGAAGACAGTGACTGACCACAGGCACACCGCCACAGACCAAAATGACAGTGGTCATAAAATGCCTCCATGTCAGGAAATAAAAGCTTAAGGCCAGTCTTGCCAATATTGCCTTTTAAAATACACGCCTTTACACAGTAAATTACTGACCTCTTTATGTATTTTTCCAGCTACAACTAAATTTAGGTAAGGTCTTCCAACTTTTATTGTTTTCATATTTAGTGGAAAGGGACAATGGACAACTTCACATTAGTGCCAGAGTTAGTTATGAGGTGATGTCTCATCCAGACGCTTTGCGGGATAAAATAGCTGCAAGATGCTAAACTTAGCTTTCAAACGCGGGCCAATACAGGGGAGAGACTATGGACAAATGAAAGGGGAGGAAGTGACACAGATTAACCTTTGCAAGTGACGTTAACAAAGCATCCTGAATCACAAAACAATGGAACTGCGTGGTTGGTGACCGAGTCAGACTAGTTGGATGCAGAGTATTTCCATCCCCTAGTGACAGGGGATCTACTCTCCACTACATCAAAGAGGTGGTATGGACATGAATCACATGCCAGTGTCCACTCCACGGTCAGCGTGGGATGAAGCAGCGACCTCGTGGGTGCTCCAGATGGGTGACCCCAGATGGGTGACACACAGCAGCAAATTTGCTCACAACCTTTATCCTTAAGCTCCCATCCAGGGAATGTGGGAAGAAGAAGAATGCGTGGGGCATTCCCTGGTGTAACGTATTTTGTTGACACAAAATACGTTACACCATAAAAGTAGGCTCTATGGTTACGTAATTTACATCAGTGGTGGTTGGAGCCAAATGCGTGTATACCATAAAAAAAAAGAGGTAACACTTTACAATAAGGGTCACTAAGTTAAGGGTTAGTTAATGCTTAATAAGCATTAACTAACTAATTAACTGTTAACTAATGTGTCTGGTAATCATTTACTAATAGTGTTCATGTTAACTAAGGTATTAATTTATACATTATTTAATAGGCATCTTTATAAACTATTAAATAATGTATAAATTAATACCTAAATTACACATTAGTTAACTGTTAATTCAGGGTTAGTTAATGCTTATTAAGCATTAACTAACCCTTATTAAGCATTGACTAACCCTTATTAAGCATTGACTAACCCTTATTAAGCATTGAATAACTCTTATTAAGCATTAACTAACCCTTATTAAGCATTAACTAACCCTTATTAAGCATTGATTAACCCTTATTAAGCATTGACTAACTCTTATTAAGCATTGAATAACTCTTATTAAGCATTAACTAACCCTTATTAAGCATTAACTAACCCTTATTAAGCATTGACTAACTCTTATTAAGCATTGAATAACTCTTATTAAGCATTAACTAACCCTTATTAAGCATTAACTAACTCTTATTAAGCATTAATTAACTCTTATTAAGCATTGACTAACCCTTATTAAGCATTGACTAACTCTTATTAAGCATTAACTAACCCTTATTAAGATTAACTAACTCTTATTAAGCATTAACTAACCCTTATTAAGCATTAACTAACCCTTATTAAGCATTAACTAACTCTTATTAAGCATTAACTAACCCTTATTAAGCATTAACTAACTCTTATTAAGCATTAACTAACCCTTAACTTAGTGACCCTTATTGTAAAGTGTTACCAAAAAAGAAGTGGAGAGGATGAATTCCCTAATACTGCAGAACCAGGTGTGATTCTTTGTCTTCACACCAACAATTCACAGCAGTTCCTGGCCTTTGTGTCCATTTGAATGGGGAGTCTTTGTCATGACTGTACTTGACATAGCCAATACTTGAAAGGACTCTGTGGCCTCTCCCTACCACACTATTTGCAGAGTAACCCTCCTCCCCCCTCCACAACCAACCCTCAGAAATGCCCCTTACAAAAAAAACAACATGCATTCTAGCCAACGAAGCCACAAGGGTGAACATGAAATTCTCACAAAAATTTCACAAAAGGCAAGTGTTTTTCAGACATTGCACATATGAAAACCTCCTTTTCACATGTATTTTGTATACGTACACACATACTCAAATTGGTGTGCATCTGTCCAGAGTCCAGAGCTTTAATCTCACCTAAGTTAATTTCATTGGCTCACAGGTGTAATTGGCAATTACCATGTGTTCACACAAGTAAAACAGAAGAAGTGCAATTGGCTCGCAAAGAGGCTGGCACTTTCTCTGGCCTTTCTGGCAACGGGTAAGACTGCAAGAGAGCCTGTCTGAGGAAGCCACCCACACAACACAGATCTCCAGCAGGCCTCTACGTGCACACGCCATCCAAGAGAAACAGCAGATCGCTCCTCTTAGCACTTACCTAATGCCTCTGCATGGCCTCTTAAAAGGTCCCACATTATTCGGAAATATACTGCACTATGGCTTAGGATAAGAATAATGCTCTTCACGTTTTGCAAATCAGTAATCTTGTTGCTAATTTAAAATTAACCATAAACGAATTGCAGCAGATGTTGCTCACTTGTCATAAGCGGAGTTGATTCTATTAGTGTGAATATAAGTGATGATTTTGATGTTCAACATACAATGTAGCAAAGCCTGATACTCTTCCGCAATTGTTGATGCCAAGTGGGAGATATCGGAGCCTACAAAAATTCCCACATCCTACTCGTGTATTTACGGTAAATCCGACATGACATAAGTCCTCACAGGCAGGCAGTAGTGGAAGAAGTACTCAGATCTTTTAGTTAAGTAAAAGTAGAAATACCACAGTATAAAAATACTCTGTTACAAGTAAAAGTCCTGCATTCAAAATGTTACTTAAGTAAAAGTACAAAAGTATTAGCATCAAAATGTACTTAAAGCAACAAAAGTAAAAGTACTCATTATGCAGAATGGCCCATTTCAGAATAATACAGTATATATTATATTACTGAATTGTAATTATTGATGCATTAATGTGTAAGCATCACTTTAATGTTGCAGCTGGAAAAGGTGGGGCTGATTTCCACTACTTTGTATACTGCTGGCTAGCTTACAGTAATCTATAATAATACATCACAATTTATTAGTTGATTATATTTTGTATTAATAATCTGAATCTGCAAAGTAACTAGTAACTTAAGTTATTAAATAAAGGTAGTGGAGTAAAAAGTACAATATTTCCCTCTGAAATGTAGTGGAAGTATAAAGTAGCATAAAATGGTAATACTCAAGTAAAGTACAAGTACCTCAAAATTGTACTTAAGTACAGTATTCAAGTAAATGTACTTTGTTACTTTCCACCTCTGCAGGCAGGACGGTCACAATACTGAATCCTGATTGGCTGACAATTGATATGAGGTAAACCTGCTGCGTGGAAGCTTTCCAGTTTAAATGCTGCAAACTGGCCTGACCCTTTTAGTGAAGGGAGCCAATAAGGACCGAGGCCAGTTGTGATGCGTTTACTGAAGGTAATCGAAAACTGCCTGTAAAAGAGGATGGATTTTTAAAGATGTCATAACTTTCAATTTAACCACTCAAACAAAATCGAATAATGTTTTCATTAATCATCTTTGGTCATATATAAACTAGAAGGGCACTCGGAGAGCGCAGACCTCCGCCAAGTTTCGTGCTATTATTGTTTGTTGGGTTGGATCCGGATCCGCTCCAAAATTAAAATTTAACGGGTTCTTCCTTGGCCTATGCTACACCCTTCCACAAAGTTTCATGAAAATCGGGCCAGTAGTTTTTCCGTAATCCTGCTAACAGACAAACAAACAGACAAACAAACAAACGGCACCGAAAACATAACCTCCTTGGCGGAGGTAATAAAGGAAAATTATACAATAGGAGCTCTTTAAGCATACAGTTATAAAAAGTTGGGGTCCCGGGACATTTTTGTATACAATACAATTCACTGTGAATGACCCCAATTAGAGAATGTATAAGACAGTGTAGACAGTTATACAAATCAATACTAAATCAACAACAATTAAAATCTTCCCACATAGTTCAATGGGATAAAATCGTATCAGATGAGGGTCCATGACATGAAAATGTTTGAAACGTCCTGTTACAGAATACCAAAGCTGTCAAGTCTTGGCCAAGGTGGCCTAGTGGTGTGGTTAGCTACCTGTGTTATAACTTACAGTATGACGTCATTGAGAGCACCCTCCTTGTTGTGCAGTACAAAGGAACTATAAACATATCCATTACATCAAATCTCTGCCCACTGGTAAGCCATAAAAAATAACAACCTTAAATGATACTCCCACGAGCTACAGTCTAATTGGGATCTCCAACTTTAATTGTTATAAATAGTATAAATAGTCACTTTCAGCCTGGAGGATATATATCTCGTTTCATTATGTGTTGCTAGCCGACACAACACTGAACAATGCCAATCATTAGCGCCACAGACTAACCAAATACTCTTGTGCACATCAAAGTGATTTACCTGACAGCTGAGCAATTACCATCTCTCTTTTTCTGGCAGTTCTCTCTCAGTGATACGGGGTGTGTCTTTGTGCTCTGCTTTGATGAGAGAAAAAGGATTTTTGTAAGGCATCTGGTGTTCCGGCACAAAGGTATGAATCAGACTTTATTATTACCTCCGCCAACAAAGTTGTAAGGAGGCTATGTTTTGACTGGTCTTTGTTAGCAAGATATCTCAATACGTTACAAATGGATTTGGCTGGAATTTGGTGAACAGATAGCCCTTGGCGTAACGATGAGTTGATTCAATTTTTGGTGATGATTCGGATCTGGGATTTCCACCATTAGACTATTATTGTTTCTCAGCCATAATTAGTATGCTGCGTTCATGTACTGGTAGGAAGGTACGACATTCGGGACTTGCTGCTTAACAGCAATGCATTCATGTACTATTTTCTCTGAAAATCAAACCAAAGACAAACAATAAACAAACAAACTGTTATGGAGGTTGCAGCTTTGCAAGTTGGAGAATTGTTCATTGGCATTTTTTCAAGTGTGATCAAGCTGTGCATGTGTAGTTGGTGATGTATCTCTGTCAGTTTTTTGCCACATCACATGTAAACCAGATTATTAGGGGAGGTGTCACTTTAGAGACTCCTGTAAACAGCTTTATCGCACTATTGTCTTAAAGCTACAATATGCAACTTTTCTCCTTGAGACAGTTAGTGTATAGTGTATTGTTAGTCCCGCCCTCCTCCTCCTCAGTTGGTCAAGTTCCCGCCCCAGCACTTGTCACTCATCTTGATCAGCGGACATTAATCTCCATCTGACACACCCACAGCAAATGGTACGCACCCCCAACATCATTGAAAAGCCAATCACAGGCGAACAGGGGGATTTAGACACGAACACACAGGCTCACAGACAGACACAGACTCATAACATGTAATGTCTCCTATTTATTTGTTATTTTAATGCAAAATATATTGGATATTTCTGCTATAATTGGAGTATTGGCAATAGTTGCATTAATGTGCAGATGTAAACATAGTCAGGCAAAGAAACAGAGAGAGACTTTAATCTTTCATCTACAAATCTCTTTCCTCTGCTACATCCTCTTTTTCACTGCTACCCGGATGTGGATGTACCTGCTATCCCAATAGTAGAGGAGACAAGCCAATAGTAAACATGTTGTCCCCCACCAGTGATTCAGTCAGTGATTGCTTAGTGTACTTGAAATATGAGTGAAATTGTATAAGCATTTTCGTATGGGACAATGAAAGGACAGATTGACCATATATTTCTGTTGCCTACTCTGCTCAGAATTAGGCTTACAAGTTATATCTTGAAATGTAGTAACTGTAATTGTCCTGTTTTTACTCAATACAGTACATAATATAAGAAATATAAGAACTACAATACGCAATAAATACAATCTGTGCATTACACAATGTACACTACAATACAATTTATACAATACAATATACAATATAACATACAACACCAGGAGCGTGAATGTTATGAATAATATAAATGCTAAATGATAAGTGATATATGGTATTGCACAGTAGGTAAGTGGTAATATGATATAAGTAGTCAACACTGATGGCACAGTGGTAGTGCAGTGATGAGTTCAATAACAGTACAACAGTCCAACAACTGTACAATAAGTACAGTGTCTTGTGGTTAGAGGTTGCCCCAAAATTCTCCATTGACTCTCACTTCAACACATCAACCCAGTCTGATGTCTCCAAGTGTGTAGCGTGTGTAGACTATTATGTTACCTATGATAACTTTAACTGTATTGCTTTACCACTGAGTCCCCATTCATTGTCCCCCACATTGTATGATAACTTTAACTGTATGACCTGCTTTACCACTGAGTCCCCATTCATTGTCAATGCCGCCCCCTAGCGGCACAAAGTCAACGTTACAGTGTGACTAACAAACTAACGGACGAACTAACGGACAGAGACCGATCCATAGTGCCCCCTTTGGTGGGGGACAATGAGACAGACGAATTAGAATACCTGCCACAGTGACAGACAACACCATGTGTAGCAATCCATAAAGTGAAGGTCGCCGGATCGAATCCATGGACTAGCTGAGCAAACCTGAATGAGTAAGTGTTTAATTGTATGAATGTGAAAAGAGCAAGAATACACAGCGGACCCTTGAGGGATAAAGGCAAAAAGATCGCTTGATTGCCCAGAAGTCCAATGCCAGATGTGAGATGAGTGGTCCAACAATGACGAGAAAAGCACAACTGTGAGGATGAACTTGAATAGTGAAATCTACAATATACAGCTTATAATGGAATATGCAGCCATGTGCTGTACTAATCTGTACCGACATTCCCATCCTTTCCCTCTTTTCTTTCATGGGTGGTAGTTAGGCAAGGGAGGAGCGGCAGTATAAAGTTTTGGGACCCACCTCTGGAGTGTGCATATCATGGCTGGTTTCCTGGGACTGATACAAGAACAAAGTTGACACAGGGCCTCCATTTCAATAAATTAAAACAAAAAAAGGAATGCCTCTCTGATTACCGTTTCTTAATGCAGTAAGTAATCTTCTTTGTCAGCTCTAAATTTTGAATAGACTTCAAACAATACTCTGAACAAGGGCACTGCAGCCACATGTTTTACTCTAAGCGAAAGTGGTTAGAAAAAATTCCACAGTCTGCATCTAACTGTCGGCACGAACAGCCTCACGGTTGGTGTGGGACTGGAAGTTTTTACAGTTCTACATTTCAAAGGCCCAATATTCACCAAAATACTGTCCAGATTCCAATATATCCAACAGTGCAAGATAAGCAAATATACCTGGCCTCCCCGCAGCTCAAATCCTCAGGGTTAACAGTGATTCAGAGAGTGTGGGGCCAGACCTGGGAAGATGAAGTTATGGTAGAGCCAACGGTGTGGTGATTTACAAGCTGATGAGTCTAGGAGCCTCTTCTGGGACTGAAGGCTCTCCAAGACCAAGGAGGATTAGTTTCTTTCAGGAATATTCTCTATAATTAGGGCTACATCTGCACTTTGGCTGCTTGGCCTGCTGAGAGCGGTAATTTACTAGCTAACTGTGAGTGAGTGTGTGTGTGTGCTTGTGTGTCTACTGGTATAAATTCATAGGGCCTCTTTGGTGCTGATGAAGCCAGCACCGGAGATCGCAGAAAAAACTTAAGTATGTTGGTTAAAAAAAACAGAATTTCTATACATTTGATACACTCAGCTATTGAGAAGAGGCCTTTATTTTTGTGTTTTGTGCAATTGCTGTGTTGCCTGGTGGCTATTATGATTTGACTACCAGGATGTAAAGTAGTACAGCTTTCAGTCTGAAGTATCATTCTAAATGAATACCCGGATCAATTTTTTGGAATTGACCTAGAATTGGCTGTACGGTAGGTCCATTTAGTAACATTGTATGTAAAAGTGAATTGTCTGATAAGCTAGATTTGCTTCCAAATGTATGTGACTGTGACACAGTCAAGTGTCTTGTCTTTAGCCTTCTTCTGCACTAGAGTTTTAGCTTGAGAATAGTCTGAGCAAACTTGGATTTTGGCTTTGTCACTAGCTAACTAGCCAGCGTTAACATACAACTACTAGCTTCTACTAGACACATTAGCTAGTGTGAACAGTATTTGTTGTGTTAGTTAACCAAAGTAAGAACACTCTTTTATGCTCTTGTGATTAGAAATACACAGATTTTGTCTCTCAGACGCAAATCTGAGAATATTTTTATTGTTATAGATATGATTTAGTCCAGAATTCCATAACTATCTGTATTGTAGGTAGAGAGATAACAGTGAAACTATGATCAAAACAGTCATTCTTCTACATTCTCTAATTGTCTTAACTTCTTGTAAATGAAATAATGGTGAAGTTTAACACCACCTCAAGCATCCTGGTGGTCCCCGGACCCCACGTTGACCACCACTGTTCTATTCTACTCTATATATATTCTCTGTATCCACCGATTCCGTTAGGTTGGTTTAAAACAGAAAAAGCCTAAGCCTAATCCATTATGTACCAAGCTATTTCCAGGTGAAGTAGGCCTAATCTATTGCATGAATTCAAACTAGTCCCCTTATAGGAGGCACTTTATCCTTTGTAGAGAAAATATGTACTGTGTATTCCAATGTATTAATTGTCATGAGTGTCATACATAGACAAGATGCTAATGTTCCTTAGACACACTTATACAACATCCGCACAAACACCATCATGAGACAATACTAGGGGGGTAGGCTTGCCGGTGGCTGTCATTGAAGATATAAACCTGGTTAGTCTGACCCATATCAGAGACCTGCACCATTCCCTTTGCTATGATGTACTTCTCTCCATGCAGCATGTATCATTAAATAGAACACTGAATCAGAGGATGGCAAACTTGTCTTTATTATAAAATTATTCATCATCTTCTCATCCCTTTCTGGCTTCTAAATATCTTCTAAATATCAGATCTTTTTTTGCAGTTGTATTTGCACATTTATCCCGTCATGTATCTTTTAGTCTACAGCGTTAAAGATGTAGAGTGCAACATGAAAGAGTGCAGGAGCAAGTACTAGTTTATAAGTACTTTGGAGTGCTAAACTATTTACTTATAATCTCTTTTAGACCAAAGAAACAACAATCTATTTGTCCAGTGCATACTCAGCAAACCTAGTGAAAGTTAAGATGGTGTCTCTCATCCAAGTACTGTGAGAATCAAACTTAAAACGCCAATCCAGATTCAGAAAGATCATTAGTTTTGCTTCTTTTTACTGGTACCGCAAATAAAGTCATTTGGAACACATCGATTTCCTGAAATTACAATCAGGGAGTGCAGTTACTGCAGAAATAGACTCAATAACTATACTTATGGCTGTGTTTATTCGTTGCTTCGGGAGACGCCATTACTGTTTTGCCAGCGGCGGCCTGTATTTCACGTCATCAACTACGACACAGTCCCTGATTAGCCCGGTTACATTGTAATTTCAGGAAATCGATGTGGGCGGCTAGAAGTCCAGACTGATCCGTGGAGCGAAACAGAATGTGAGGTCACGTGATCAGGATGGTCTTACCAGGCTACCAAACCTAACCGTTGGCTAACCTTTTCACGTGATGAACAGGTGATGACATTACATCGTACTGGGGCTGGATTCACAAAACCCTCTTAAGAAAAAAAAACTTCTCAAGTGCCATTTTTTTCTTAACTTTAGTCTTAAGAAGAAAAAAAAGGAAAAAATGCTATTCTCAAAAACAGTTCTTACATATTTCTTAACTTTCTTCTTATGTTTCTTCCTAAGAAAAAACATCTTAACTTTAAGACAGCCCTTCACCTGTCTTAAAATTCCTACAGTGAAAAGGTAAGCCTCTAATATCATATATTTAAACACATTTTAGACAAGTAGGTTATAGTTCAAAGTCTTCATAGGTTCCCCTACACCTAACATTAAGATGAACATTTATTGTAAAGCTTTATTTGGTGTAGGCCAGGTAGGCCTCTGTCTCATGTTTATTGAAAATAAGCTAGCAAATTTTACAGTTACCAACAGCAACCAATGTTTAAATCTTTTTCTCTAGTTGCTCTAAATAGGTTTTTCCCCAGTTGTTTTGTAGCTGGAAGCACTTTGGATTGCCTCCTAGCCTTGTCTCCTATCCTCAATGGCAGTAAGCCTAAAGTTTATTAACCAGAATTAATTCAGGCCCTATTGAGAAGTTCTTTAGTAGGAAAATTAAAGAAATTCGAAAGAAGTGAGACTGTTACTAAGAAAATATTGAGGAATTGCACTTAAGAGCCTTCTTAAGAACTTCCTAAAATGTCCTTTTATGTCATTTCTTAAGAACTATCTTAAGAACACATTGATGAATCCGGCCCCTGGCGTCTGTCTGTCTGTCTGTCTGTCTGTGTGTAGACACATTCTTGTGAAAACAGTAACTTAAGAACAATACATGATAGAAACTTCATACTTACATCACAGGTTCCTGACAGAGTAGATGATCTGATTCGTTTTTGGAGCACCTTTCTGCATAAGTTTGCATATTAATGAGGAAAAACTGATTCTCTTGAAGCTATTATGACTTCAGATACGTAGTTAATATTATTACCACCCATGTTTTATGTGAGGACAAGTATGTTGACAAACAAATATTCTCTAATTAATACATTAATAAGCTTAATTAATATCTCATGGTGATTGTGGTGGGACATTAGGCAGCTCAAGTGCCTCTTGTTCTGCTGGCCATCACATGAGTCAAATACCACTGAATTGTATGTGTCACACAACACATGAATTCAGTACAGACAGCAGCATGAAAAAGTATGTTTTGCACAGCTAATAGGCACAGAATCTGTTTAGTTCCCCATAGATAGAAAGCAGCAATGCCAGATAAGAGCCATATTTAATAAATCCACAAATAAGTACATCCTAGATCATCCTGCCAGAAGCACTCATTCATAATATGAGCCATTGCAAAACCTCTTTGAAATCATACTATAACTATTTGCCTATTAACACTGATCCCAAAGCAAATGTTGCACATGCAGTACAGATTCAAATTGAGGGTGATTGTTTTGAATTATAGCTTATGAATGTGGATTGTGTACACTCCCTGTGTGGTCTATGAGTGCTCTTGTTTTGGATTGCAGCAAAAAGAATTTTTCTCAGAGACTATTGTTACCATTGAAGAGAAATCACAAGATCTCTTTATGTCTGCCTTGGACGTGGTTCATGAATATTTAAGCCTCTTTTATTGATTCAGTGCCTCAATTCGTTTCATGCACTTGTTGACAGTGCAGCGAACTTAGGGTTCAAAATACTGGGAATACCTGAAATATGAATAGAGAAACCAGGTGAATGAAGGGGAGGAGGGCAATCCTTGACAGAGTTGTACGCCTTGAGGCAATTAAGACGTGGATTGTGCAAAAGAGGGTGCAACTCAAGTGTGTATAATGTGAGTCAAAAAAAAAAAATCTTGGACCACGGACAGAATGCTGCTGTCAAGATTTCACTACATCATCCATTTGGCCTATGCGCATAACGACACTGAGGGATTATGTGGAAACTCCCAATGAGGTACGGCAGAGACCGAATTTAATATGGCTAAAAACAGCTCTGTGTTTTGACACAAATAGACTCCGAAAATCACAAACTGTACATACATGCCCAAAGAAAATATTGATAAACTCCCTTGTGAAACGCGTCGCTCTAGTTTACACTTCATCAGATGAGTCAAGGCGAACCAACTGGGAGGCGGCGGGCCAGGAATTCCCCGTGGCTCCAACCACAGTCTCTCATAAAAAAGAGCCTCCCGTCTCTTGTTAGCACCGCCACTACCTAAAAGCACCGATCCCGCTTTGTTTCCCACCCGCAACCTTACGATCTGTGTCTGCACCACCGGCTCAAGGAGGACAATGCGACGTTGAGGGAATTGACGTTGCGGCGGTCCACCATCCAAAAGCCTTCGGGGAAGCGGCGGGGGTTGCTGGGGTGTGGGGTTTCAGCAGGCTCTGAATCACTAAAGCTTTATTAACAAGCCTTATAAAAACAAACTAAGGAGGGAAGGCGAAAGAAAAAAAAAGTCAGACTCGCAGTTGTGTTTGGTAAAGAGGTAATGAAAGCCTGCTCTCCCAGTGGTCCGCCCATGGTCTCGGTAGGCCCGGCCAGGCCCTGGTTAGAGATGCTGCGTGGGCCCGTCCTGGACAAACAACCCTCCTCTCACATATTTTATGAGGGGGAATGTAAAAATTTAGGAGAAAAAGTGCTTGGTGGTTGCAAACACTTGTACTCGATGTTTTGAAAAAAACGCAAAAGTCTTACAGTCTTACAGCTTGGCATCCATGCGTGTTTGCTCTATCCGGGGGAGTTCGAGAACTCTCGGTGCCAGCGCACGATGATCTGTTGAATCGATTCAGGTTAGGGTTACACATTAACGGATGCGTACCCTTGCCGGCGTGGAATGAGGGTAAAGCGGAGGTCCAATTTTAGCATGAATGTGTTATTCATTCCCATCTTATTGAAAACAGAGAGGGTGTGAACACTTTTTTCTCTGGAAAGGATCTTCTTTACCCCGTCTGACATTTGCCCTCATCGCTACATCAGCCTGTACTTATCATGCAGCATCAATGAGTGTCAGGTAAAGGACACATTTCT
This sequence comes from Centroberyx affinis, assembly GCF_046629955.1. Taxonomy (NCBI): domain Eukaryota; kingdom Metazoa; phylum Chordata; class Actinopteri; order Beryciformes; family Berycidae; genus Centroberyx; species Centroberyx affinis. The sequence goes on along the minus strand of NW_027281633.1, from coordinate 135,877 downwards.
TTTTGTTATTTTTTTTCTTCTCTATTGGATAGTTTGCAATGGAGAGAGAGGGATATGAAGTGCTATAAAGGTCCCAGGCCAAATTTGAACCCAGGTGATTGCAGGACATTGGTATGCACCTTAGCCAACTGAGCCACCAGGACACTTATTCCTATCTAAAAAAAAATAAAAATAGAAAATCTATGGTCCATCCATGATCTCAACTGATCTCAACTCCATTAAATCAAATAAAATACACTTTCACAAGGAATTGGCATTTCTATGCGGCTTCTTCCGTAATTCGACATATTTCCGGTTGAAACAGGATGTCGGGTTGGGACATAACGCAGTGAGGGATTGTTCAAAAGTGAGCAGGTTTGACGACCAGGACGAACATGGAAATTGACATGAGTGCTTTGCTCATAAGCTCTGAGTTCTGGATCGTTCAAAATAAATAAATTCCACCCACCAGCACACAACCATGGTGTCTTAGGAAAAGGAAACAGGGTTTTCACCACCGTACCATGTTGACACTTTGAAAGCTGTGTTTGAAAGTGTCAGGTTTTAATTGATGGGAGGGGGGATTGTTAAAAAATGTGATGGTATTATTGGTTGGAATTTCTATGTAAAAAAAAAAAAAAAGCTTTGTTGCTCTGCTTTGTTCAGACTTATGCCCACTTGTTTTCCTTTGCCAGAGCATAAAGACCTAATTTGAATTTCTGACTGGTTATTCTGATGTAATTCATTAAGCAACAAGCGTCATCAAAACGAAGAACAATATACTTGTAATAAGATTCCATGTAAATCATCATGTCTGCAGGAAGGGCCACAGACATAGCTAATACCACGTCCTTTAATTGCCAACAAATAACCCATTGGCCTATAGCGGCACAATATTTCATCTTTGTAGGTCTGAAATTACAGCTCCTCTGATGAAATTAGATAGATGTTAAAGGGAGAGAGTAGGGTTGATCCTCGGCCAGTCCATCACAGATGAAAGGATGGAGCACCTGATCGTGGCACTGTGTTTCCTGTTGTAAAACCAGATCCGGGCCCAGGATACGAGCACAGTGACACAGTATAATTTTAGACAGGCTGAACCAGGGTTCTGCTGTTATCATACTTTCTCGCCTCACTGACTTTCCACTCATACTGGCAGACCACCGTGGAGAGTTGTGCATCATAAACCACTTCTGAAGAGCCCATGTGACATTTTATTGGGGACAAATAAGGATGAGCTACATGGTTTCCTCACAAAATGCTGGCACAGATGCACGACGACAAGTTTATAGATTCAGTCTGCAATCAGGCAGTCTAGGTCAGTGGTTCTCAACGTGGGGTCCGGGGACCACCAGGGGTCCTTGAGGGGTTTCCAGGGGATCCACAGCAAACTGATGAATTGTTAAACTTCAGCATTATTTCATTCACAAGAAGTTAACACAATTAGAGAATATAGAAAAATGACTGTTTTGATGATAGTTTCACTGTTATCTCTCTACCTACAATACAATTCTGGACAAAATCATATCTAACAATAAAAATATTCTCAGATTTGAGAGACAAAATCTCATCAAATGGGGGTCCGTGGCCCAAATGTGGACTAAATTAGGGGTGATAGTCCATATCGCAGAAAATATCTCAATATTCACAAAATATCAAGATATTCAGCCTAAGCCTAGCACCCAGCTAATCAATCAATCGAAACACAACATACACCATGATGTTAAGTGAAACAGCATTTTGTTCCATTCCTGTACATTTACTGCAGTTGGTAAAATAAAGTGATTCTGATTCAGATTCTGTTTCATCATGTGTTTGTTCATGATGACTTCTAACCACTCAGCTGAATTAATTCCCCCAAAAAATCCAGATCAGATGTGTTCATGTAGACCATAGCCTGTTTGGCCAACTGTTTGACACGCACATCCTGAGTACACATAGCCATGGACATTCAGTACATGCACACTTACAAACACACGCTGTCTGGCAGAACTGCTCACTCACTGCACAAGACTGAAACAAACTTCCAGGCCCGGCTGGTGAACTATCACAGCGGATTGCCCTGGTTGTAGCATTAGCTCTGTGGGAAATAGTGATGTCTTTCATACCCAAAGAGGTACTGTACAGCAGGGCACACAAGCATAAATAAATACTCCTGAGCAAAAATAATGAATCTAAATGGACAAAATGGCATAGGCAATGCAGGTGCTAAGGTGGAAAAGACAGGCAACACCTCTAAATATAGCAATCACAACAAAGATTTTTAAAATATGAATTCACATATGATGTTTAAAGCCAAGGAAAAGTGCAATTACAATTACAAATACAATTTTTAAAAATGGCCCACCATTTAGTTTTACAGCTGCTACAAGTTCTCATTTTCACACTTTTGAGATAATGCTAGTCGCCTACTACTGCTAAAGTGTTAGTATGGAACACCAGAGCCAATCATCTACCGGGGACACATGGATGATTTTGGTATCTATGTTCTCATCACTCACAAAAAGTGAATAAATAAATGACTGAACACTAACCCTGTGCTTAATGAGCGTCTGAATTTCCCCTTGCTAAATTGATAGACGAAGTAGGATCAATGCATAATGCCAGCCACTTCCACTGTCTATATACAGTACATTCCAATGTAATTTAGCTGAACATTTAGGATGCTGTATTGTAAATTTGTAACAATATCAAGCAGTACTTACACAATATGAATACTGAGGTGGCACAGAGACTAGCTCACTAAAAGAAATGAAGCCTTAATTCAAATCATATTTGTAAATTAACAAATTGAATTCAAGAAACCACTTAAACATTAAATACATTTTGAGATTTAGGCCTCATCTTTATCATTTCTGCCATTATAAACAAAAACTAAACATCTCCATCTAAAATAAATGAGTGAGAAAGAGGTGGCCTGATGCAGGCCATTTGAAAATATTTTTTTGCAGTGGAATAATAATCAGATATTCCCCTAATGCCGCTGTCTTTGGTCAATTTGTGAAGTGGGACATCAAGCAGATGTGGAGTTTTTGGAAATGCAGAATGTTCCCATGATATTTATGCTTGGAAGGTATTAGTCCTTCTGGTCTGGAATATTTTAAAACAGCGTGGAGCCTAAAACCTTTGGCTCGAAGCCACTGTTGGAATATGGAATATGGAAAGGGAACATAGAAACTAGCTGAATGGCCGATGATCCATGGATCAATCAATGGCTATGATACCAGGAGAGGGATTTATATGTACCCTTGGCTATGACACTAGGGGAAGGATTAGGATGTATCCTTAAATTACACATTCCATGATTTCAGCGCTTAGATAACCTTATTCCCTGTTCAGTAGAGGAGTGAACTGAAGCTAAATATCCATATTTGCTTGAGAACACAACAATTTGGAGATGTTAGTACTTGGTTGTGCCTTTGTCAGAGCTCACGACCTGGGGAGTCCCATGAAAAGTTGTGTATTTTCCTGTATTACTTACAGATCTACAGTATAATACAGAAAACACAAGATGGAGACCCTCCACCCCCCATAGATTCTACATTGTGTCATGACAGCTTAGCTTCCTTTATATAATTAATTCAATTGCACTGGAAGATGAAAGGAAACTTGATGAAACTATAAAGTCACTCCCTTATCCCCTGCACTAAAAAAGCCTTAGATTTGTTGTTGGTGTTTCTTCCTCTTTTTTATTAGCTGTCGGTACAACCCAAAACAATTTGTGCAGCATTTTGTTTTTCCGAAGAGGCACGGCCATGTCTAGGCTTCTGTTTTATGGCCAAGAGGAGTCGTTCGACTTAAATGTTTTGTCTACTTAGATGATACAACTATGATGACATGACAAACCGCGAAGAATCACGGAAGAAAAATACTGTCATAAAAGTATAATTCACTCATCATTATGCAAACATCAATTATTTACTATTTTAATGATTGTTGCTGTGAAGTTAGTTAAAAAGCTAAAATGGTCAAAAGAAAAAAAAGTTCATATTATATCAACAGGGAACATGCAATGACACTGAATCAAAATAAGAGTGGAACTGAAAAAAACTATCAACAGAGATTCATGGTTGGTAATCATAATGACCACAGAAAGAGTCAAGACCCACGCGGTCATGGCAGCAGTCCAGGTCCAGCCCGGCAGACTGGGAGAGCTGGGGATTTGGAAGGAGTTTCCCAGTGAAATGCGTCAACATGTGGCCAGAGAACACACCCTTCCACAGCGACGGTTGCATCACTGCTGCTGTCAGCCGCAACATCAAACGAGACGCTGCATCCCTGCTGAAGCTGTAGGCGGGCAGCCCGCACTGCATGACACATCCAAAATATCCACTTACTCCACATTCCAGCAGCGGAAATAACATGATGCACGCTGCGCGGGGCTCCAGAGGCCGCAAACCAAACAAAGCTTTTACATTTTTACATTTCTTACGCATTGTTTAAGCCAAGAGGAAAGAGTAAAAGAGTCGAGCTGTAGAAATGGCAGCTGTATATTTAGACCGGAGCACATTAAAAATAGAAGCCTGGCCTACAGTGATATTCTGTGAGGCATTCTGCTTACCAAGACAGTGTGCGCACACTAAAATACAGCATTCTGCGTCAACAGAGACAGAAGAGTGCTTCCATTCCTGCAGCTACAGAGGCCCACACAGGAAAGGTATCATCATGTTCACCCTGCCGCTCTCTCAGCCCCCTGCAATTCCCATCAAAGTCCCAGTGTGAGGGATCGCTGCCGCACTTCCCACCCATGACCCATGACAACAGCCATCTGGTGGCTGACGGGATACCTGGCTCAACCGGCTCTGCAGGGGCTGGTTCCACTCCAGCAGAACTGAGAGACATGCGACCACAAGGTAATGGGCATTCCATTGAGCTGAGCAAAGAGCAGGGCTTTGAAGAGGCTATTACCACAATAGAGCAGACCTCAGGGCTTGATCCAATCAGCCTTTCATGGGGGTAAAATAACCCAGATTTCCCTCCAGAGAGCAGACAAACACCTCTTTAGCAGTTATCCCTTAAAGAAAAGTCGGACTATCGAGCCTGGTCTCTCGAAATTCCGCAAAATGGGCAAACGTCATGAAATGTGAATACGCGGTCCGGTCCGCGCAGGAAAAGTCTGAGAATCTTTCACGAAAGGATTAGATGGAGGAGACGCGACTAGAAACAGGTGGTAGTTTCACGCTGAGCTAGCAAAGTAAGGGTGTGGAGGGCGAGGGGGTGGATGGGCCAAGATTACCTTCAAGTCCAACGATCCAGGTTCAATTCCCAACTCATGACAAGAACTTTTCTACTGGGAGTGAAGTTTTAATTTTCAGAGAAAGTTCTTCTTATTTAACCATGACCAAAAGCTTAACCCTAGCCTTAACAAAGTTGTTTAAAGAGTCACCTTCCATAGAGTAGAATGTGGTGACATCCAACCCGGTCTCACGGCAGTCCGTGAAATGGTCATGAAATTTAATCTATTGATTCGTGTACATGGACATGATTTTTCCATTTTTTTCGTGACACTCAGCACTACTTTCAAACTAATGTATTTCAATTGGAAGTATCTTTCGTGCCTGCAACACGTTTTTTTTTTCTATCAGTCGGGACTCAGGAAGTAGTGTGACGTAGGAATAAAACGGTGGCCAGTAAGGGTGTTGTGGTCGGGGTGGTGGATGGGTGTATACATTTGCCTTCGATGCCGACAACCGGAGTTGATTTCCCAGCGTGTTCAAACTACATTTCAACTGTAAGCCACATTTAAATTTTTAACGAACGTTTTTCTTATTTAACCATAACCAAACCTTAACCAAGTTGTTTTATTTGCCAAAACGTATGTTTTCAAATTCGTGGTGGAGGAACGTACTTCAGGTCATGGTGGAGGCACGTTTTTTAGGTTGTTGTATTCATTTCATGAAAAAAAATGGCAAAATCGTGTCCATGTACATAAATCAATAGATGAAGAGACCTTGTTGTGTCATCACCTGGCACCAAAGACCAGCCAATAGCAGATGGACAGTTCAGTACCCTACTTTTCACCATTAGGTGTCAGGCTTCACCACAGATTTGGGTTTAGGGTTAGTTACTCTTTAACTTACCTAAATGTGACTGTTAGCTAACCTGCCGAACGAGTGAAAATGGTGTGTCCAACGCATGCTACTGGACACAATTATTTGCATCCACAACATGTAATCTGCATTTCAGCATTCGTGCTCATTTCACAACATTCTATGAGACTGTTAGAATATCTTTGGATCTTCGACTAAATATGTTTAACACATTTGGCGTCACCCCATCACATGTAGCGTTATGCTCCGTTGAAGTTTATTGTTCGCTCCCTGCTGCAACATAAAATTTGGGCAGACTTATTGGGGCTCGGGCTTCGACAAACTATAGCGCTCGAAAGAAACAAAAAATAGATCCGCTGATTTATTTCTTCAGGCAGGTTGCATATGAGTTCATTGTCTGACCCACACTGCGCCATTAAGCACAAGCAGTACACATTTAACTATCAGGCCCAGTGGGAAAAATGAGAGGGGGTATAATATGAGGGACCTCCACGCTGCCAATTACACATGTCTGCCAAACATGTCAACATCCCTGTTAATGTGCCAGATGGCTCTGCTTTGATCCAGCTTTATGTGCCTCACCTTCCTTGATTGTCTCAGAACCTGGCAAGGCTGTTTTCCTGCCTGCCTGCATCTTCTTCATCCAGCTCCCCGCCTCCCACTTCCATCCCCTCTCTCTCCTGCCGTAATTCATATTCGTACTTTTGTTTGTCAAAGCGTTCCTAAAGCCCTCGGCGTTCACGCTGAACTTTTAAAAAAGAGGAGCTTGCCGAAAACGTCTGATTCATTACGCAGTGGCAGATTTCCACCGCTGAGAAGTTTTCCCTAGAGCTAGGAAAACATAAAGATGATAAAATGTTACCATGTTTTTGTTCACTCAAAACAAAAAATTACAATTAGTTCATATGTCATGAAACGAGCGTCCAAGTAATATATACACTGGATGCTGGAAAAAATGGGAGCAAACCAAGGTCACACAATTACTTCAACCCTCCACTGCTGTAAAAGTAATCCAGGAGAAAAAAATATTTTGATAGTACAGGATAAGGGCATAGTGATGGGAAAAGTATTGGAACAATGGCTACTTTTATTCCTTTTTTATTTTTTTTGGGTGGTAAATGTCTTTGTAAAGGTACATCTTTATGGAGATGTTAAAAAGCAAGTGTCTCTTAAGTGGTTGTCAGGTCCTTGCTGTGCGTAATATCTCACCATGGGAGTTTGTGGAATCTCTCCGGCGTCACTGCTGCCTTCACTCTCCTGATCAAACACAACAAAGAAAGCCACCTACTTCATAAAGCCTCCATCCCAAAGGCTTATGTTCCTTTATTTGCCATCCCAATTTGTTTTGAGGCTGCTATGGCATGTCTTTTGGTTTGCCTCAGTGAGGCTGTTAACACATAGCAGATTTTTACATGCTGCCATTAAAAGCCACACTCTTTAAAAGCCCCCTTTTTTATTTTTAGCATGTCTCTGTTTAAAAAGAAAAAGGAAAAGTGGCTTTGAATCCCAGCTTGAGCAAATGCCATCACCAAAAGTCACCCAAAACCCTCAGAGACACTGCCAAAGACACAAGGTCCACTGCAACTACAACATTTATTGGATGGATCTAGCTGAGAAAGCCAAAGCCCCCACCTTAGTAGGACAATCACCCATTTCAGGCTGTTTCGCAAGGCTGTAACGCCAATTTGGTACCATGCTCTGGAAGATGCCCACCCACCTAACCCAATTACTCCCCAACACCCCCCACACTTTCATGGCGAGACGACGTAATTATGAGAAAATGCTTTGCTAAAACTTAAAGCAGACGCAGCGCCCCGAAACCCTTTGGGGGTTTTTCATTGGCTGGCGTGACTCTGGAGCCCTGGAAACCCCGGCAGATCCACCCGCGGTCCCACCCAGGACTATCGTCTGACACTCCTAACTCTGATCCCAGTCGCTCCACAGACTAATATGTGGTCATCAGGAATGCCTGGCTGACCACAGAATGCATTCCTCTCTTTAGATCTGACGCTATATAAGATAAACACTGCCACCGTCTTAACTGCCAGGATAAATGAATCCTCAGTGTTCTTTGTCTTTCTCCTCGATTCAAAGTAACGGCAAATAATTTGTCTTCTTCTCAGTTTTTTGTCAAATGAAATATCCTTTAGCGTGCTATCAATCACAACTATGTCTCACATGATGAGATGTTTAGGGTTAGGGTTTAGCCAAAATCATCAGAGATTAAAAAAGTCGTAACATTAATTAATTCACAGTCTGTTAAGGATGTTAAACGGGGTGTGAGGGAGAAAGTGGCCACACCATCCTTTGAATTTGACTGTGAAAATAATATTTTTGAGGAAAAAATACCACCACGCACCAACAGTTATTGTAATGTTCCTGTTTAAAAGTAAATTATCTAGGGCCCACAGTGAATCCTGTGGTGTCTAGAGACAATAGACCATTTATTGATGAGAAATCCATAAACATCGAGTCTGTCTGTAATAATACTTTGGGCCTGGATCGCAGCGAGCAGTTTGAGTGACTCATGGAAATAGCCTGAGCATGGATGGGAAAAATAACACACAACAAAGAGAGTAATTCACAATAGAAAAAAAAAAAAAATGCTGAGAAAACGCACAACAGATGGAGGCTGTAATCAATACTGCAGCCGAGCTTCACATCTGCATTAGCCCGCGGGTAATGGAAGCATCTTTCCATCTGACCAATCGTGAGTAAAACCAGAGATCGGCACTTTAGGTTTATTCTCGCGGGGGCCGTCGGCTGGACCCACCGTTCGCTGATATGAAAATAAATGATAAATCTACCGTAGGCTTCCCCACACAGCGGCTGGGAGGATGGATTCTCCAGCTTCCTCCTCAAGCCCCAGGGAGGAAAGGATTACCAGGTTATCACATGAAGGATTCAGTAAATTCTCATTACAACTACTTGGACAGTAATAGGTAAAGTATTTCAAGGTGTTCTAGGGCCACAGGAGCCAAGCAGAGACTGGAAATGTCCAGGTTTTTGTATGAAGTGTCTATTATTTTATAACTTTATATCCCTGCAGAGTTAATTTTCCCAGCATTTTTACACTTGGCTGTGTCAGTAATGGCATATTGATTAAATTTGCTCCATTATTTACTTAAATGGTTTCGGTCAACATAATAATTACATTATAGTTGACAAAAATATTACGTTTTCGTGTAGATTGCATTTGCAGCATTTAAACATTTTATTTTTCTGTTTCTAACTTTCGCCAGATTTTCACCAATACTAGAATGAAATCAAATTATTTCAAATATCGACTTAACTCTGACATTAACTCATCATAGGCTTTTAGCAATTTCGTCAACAAGCATTTTAGTTATTATTTTCATGATAGGATTAACACTACTGTTGCACAGTATATAATCACATCTGAGAAAAGGTAGATTCATCTTTGCTAGCGTAATTAAAGGGACATTAAGTAATCTGTAACCACTACTGACCTCTATAGGCGACCAGTAGCAATTTCAACAACATTGATAGAATTTATCTCCTCCTACACAAGTCTCTGGCACTCTGGTATTGATCAACAACCCTATCGACCCCTGCAGATGGTCATTTGTTGCTATGGGACAGTAATAATCTTACTTATTTCACCTTTAAGTTTTTACAGCATGTATGATTTGGACAAAAGAGCAGGAAACTTAAATAAGTACGCAGTACGCTTGTGCAAGTTGTTGAATCCCTACTGAACCGTGTGGCCTTGCCTAAACATTAAATCTGTTTGAAATGTCATTGCCCTCCTCTCTTTACCTAATAACTCGCAGTAATATGTTTGGGTTCTCGCATGTCCGGGGGACATATGGAGAAATGCTGAACAAGCTTCCTTCCCTTCTTTCCTCCCCCGAAAGGCTTTCAGTACTTTCACTCCCCTTCCTCAAGACATTTTAAAACAATTTACAACCACAGAGTCACAACAAGGAAGTGCGTTGCGGCACTTGCGTATCTATTACACCGCACACGGAATGGTATTGCCATTATAACAGGGATGGCCCTACTACGACCTTCGCTTCACTTTCTCCAAGTAGCACTGACCTATACGCCATTATTGAAGATAAACACCAAATCTACATATGCCAAACACTTCAAATCTCCCAAAAAACAGAAAACAAAATAAAAAAAATAATTGAACTAATACAGTTGGATGTGTCATTTAAGTGTGAAAGCCCTATCATTAACCCAGTTAGCAAATTAACACCAAGCGCTAAGCGACACAGCAAAGCCCCAGGTTGGGTTGAATAAGAATCCTAATGTGCTTTCAAATGCCATTTTCCATTCAGCTGAATGCAAAGGTCCAGCCGCTACAGCCAGCCTATTACAGCCGCTTGATAGATGTACCATCATGACAAGTAAATTGATACACATGGGAAAAGTGTTGGAATTTTTCTGCTGAAAATCAAATTAGGAAACTATCAGGGACTTTTGTAAATCACTCCTCCCCATTATAATAAATGCCTTGAGTCTGTACAATATGTGACTCGGGCAAATTTACAGTAGGAAACATCAGGGAAAATAATATCTGCATGTCCAAAGGAATCAGAAGGGGCTAAAAATAGTGATATCTCAGTATGGAGCACAGCAAGTTCATGCATTTTGAATTCTGTTGTGAGTTAATAAAGACATTTTTGCCTTGATATATGCGTTTTTTCCCAGTCTTCTGTTTTTCCTCCTCTGCACTGCAAAAAACATCCATCTTAACAAGTCATTTATTCTCATATTCAGCCTTTAAATCTTATTTTTCTTAAAACAAGAGAAAAATTCTGCCAGTGGGGTGCGATAATTGCACTTGTTTCCAATGCAGTTTCACTTGTTTCAGGAATTTTTTGATGAGTGTCAGTATAAACAAGTCAGGAAAAGGCAGATCACTGCACTACTATCAAGAAAGTGACACTTGATTCTACAAAATTCTTGAAACAAGTTGATTTATATTGGAAACAAGTGAAATTATATAATGTCATTGGCAGATTGTTTCACTTATTTTGAGAAAATTACTATTTTAGGACTCAATAATAGACTAAATGACTTGTTAAGATGGAGATTTTTTGCAGTGTGCTATCTCTTCTGTTTTCCAGTTTTCTTTTGGGCCACTTTTTTCATTGTTCTTCCTTCTTTTTTTCCCCCCCATGTCCTGCTGATGCTTGGAGATGCCCCCGACTAATATTCACACCACATTTTTTTTTTTTTTTTTTGGAGGGGGAGACAGGCGGGGCAGAGTGGGGGGGCGGTGGAATGAGGCCTGTTCTATATGAGCCGGAGGTCTAGTCAGGATGTTGGGCCATTGCCCCTGCTAGCCCGGCACCGCTCGGTTCAGGCAAGGACGCGGACCGGGGTGCTGGTTTTTTTCAGGGGCATAGGCAAACACGGCAAAGAAAACAGAGCCGGTTGCTGGTTACGGCACGCTGAGACAAGAAACAGTGATAAATAATTAGGCCGCCACTCTCCTCGACCCCGGACGGCAGAGACGGCGCTGTATTTATTGTTTTATGCAAGTGCAACGCGCGGCAAGTACGACAAACGTGCATAAATCTGAGTAATTAAGAACTTGCAGCAACCAAACTCTGCCTACATGCCCATGCTGCACACAAACACACACACACACCCTGCCATATTTCCTGTCCTGCCTGCACAGCCAAATTTATAATACACCCTTTAGATCACCACATACTTGTGGTCCCATGTGGATAGGGCATATGTTAGTCCCTAGCCTAAATCATACAAGTGAAAGACCATTAGGCACCTGGAAGCATTTCTTAGATATTTAGTAGCCTACATCAGTGATTCTCAACCTTTTTTATATCAAGGACCCTAAGTTAGTACACATTAGGGCCATGGACCCCCATTTGTCTCTCGGACCCAAATCTGAGAATATTTTAATTGTTAGATATGATTTTGTCCAGAATTCCATGACTATCTGTGTTGTAGGCAAATATAACAGTGAAACTATGATAGTCATTCTACATTCTGTAACTGTCTTAACTTCTTGTAAATGATATAATGGTGAAGTTTAACAGTTCATCAATTTGCTGGGGACCCCCTGGATCCCCCTCAAGGACCCCTGGTGGTCCCCAGACCCCACGTTGAGAACCACTGCCCTAAAGCTCCCATTCTACCTCATACTTACCCTATCACAGTTACATTTAAAGACAGGAAATGACATACAACAGTGTCATGGTACAGTAAAAGATACAATAAAAATGCATTAATTAAATGCAAAACCATTCCAATATGTACTGACAGTACTTATCTCGGACTGTTGGGAACCTCACTGTACTTTTCCAAACACTCATCCTGCTTGACCTGCGCATCTCAACACACTGTGGAATTAATTGTAGGTCACAGAAATACTCTGCTATCAAGGAAATGTAGACATTTAATCATATTCATATTGGCATACAAATGAAAGATATTTTCATGAATAATTTCTTTCCAATATTTGACTATGTATGATTGTTATTGATATACAACATACAACAGTGGTTCTCAACCCGGGGGTCGGGACCCCCAGGGGGTCACAAGATCATTTTGGAGGGTCGCAAGATGATTTATGGGATAGGAAAAAAAATCATATTTCTATTACACAAATGTATTATTATTTCTATTTTCTCAAATCTTTCTCTCATTTTTGCTTTTTTTTCTTGTGAAATACTGAATAGTTTTCAGCCTCTAGGCCTCCTCTGATATTGAATCAAATGAATCAACCTGAAAAGGGGAAATTCTTTGGTTGAACTGAAAACACGCTTGTGATGGGAGCTATGAGGAGGCATCGCTTCATTTTAAGGGGTCACAAGCCAAAAAAGGTTGAGAACTAACTACAATAGCAGTGAAGAGTGAGCAGCAATAATCAGTCACAGGGGTCGAGGCTGTACTTTCGTGTTGCCTCTCCAGTAGATCTTCTGGCTTCGCTCCTCAGAGAGAGGGAGGAAAAAAAAAAGGGAGGACAGTGCATCAGTAAATCCTCACTAAGCTCTTTTCTTCACGGCATCCATTTTTGGAGAAAAAATGACACAGAACTTCCATTACCGTCTTGGCAGATCAGGCCCGCCAATAAAGAAGGAAATGAGACTAATTATTTCCTGAGTGGAAGTCAAAATTTTTCTCTGTGCGCTCAGAGAGCCCGGCTCCGGGCCTGGAGGCTCGGGACTCTGTTAGCTCTGGATAAACACCCACCTGTGATCTGCTGCTACCTGCAGCCAGCCGCTAATGTTATCAAAACACCTCTTTTTGCAGCACCATGATTGCTTTTACTGCAGGTATTATAATGTAAATGTGGCATTGGCATCGCTGAGATCCCTCGGCCTCCCTGTGTGGTGACTGGTGTCCATTTCTGCTCAGTCATCTAACTGCCGCTAACTGGCTGTTGCTCCTGGCAAACGGAAATCAGCACATCCTACACCCACTGGTTGGAATCCCTTCTGGACAGAACAAAACGTCTGCAACAAATTACAGGCCTGCTTTTCAATCACTAGAACACTAAATTCAAGTAAGGCATCCGTTTTTTGTCAGGAATACAGCACTCCGACTGATAACGGAATGAAACAACTATGCCTTATTAGCCTTTGACACCTGAGAACACAACATGCATGCACGAATGAATCCATAAAGACATGACACAGTGGAACTTGCACTGCATTTTTGTGCATGGTGCAAAACGACACCGGCTCCTACCCCGAGGAAGATAGGATCAGACGTTTATGCAGCGACAGAGCCCTCATTCTCTACTGCGTAAGTGAATTTTACAGGATTTTCCTCCATGCATTGCCCTCATGAGGAGTGCTGGGGATTTCTCTCTTTTTGGCACAGGAGGCCGCCTGTCAACACGCCCCATCAACAAAGCCTGTTTCCATAGATACTCCCAAATAAGGAAAAAAGAGACGCAAACGACCAAGGCCAAATTGCATTTTCTTCTCCTCTCAAGTCAATTGGTATGAACAAGGGAGTTAGGTTAAAGGAGTTGATACTTTAAACATGTCATATACAGTTAAACAAAAAGAGTGGAGTATTTTTTTTTCTTGCCGGCATCTGCCTTACAGAATAAGGGTTAGTCACTACCGAGCTTTTGTCCGTCTGAATTCTCTCTCCCTCTCATTTGCTCCAAAGGAAAAGGACAGTTAAGTCTTTGAAAAAAACAACAACAACTGGAACTGTAAATTGCTCAGTCACATATGGTAACGCCATCAGCCTAATCAAATCAATTGTCCGAGTGCAGCTATTTGCAGCCTGAGGGGGGGAACCGTGAACTATCAACTCTTCCAAAAACACAAAAGGTAGATTTCCACTGCAAAAGGGCCATTAGATTTTTAACCACACATTAACAGGTCAGTGAGATCACAGCACTGTGCGGGACGCGACGATTCAATAACTGCTTCTTGGGCCTGTGGAGGTTCAGAGAGAGTTGTGAATAGGATTTATCTATATTTCACAGTAACCTGGTACTAGTTCAGCTACCACTAAACTCAAATTTAGATAGTGCTATTACCTTTTTTGTCATTTTGAGGTATAGTTACAGTGGTAATCTGCAAGTTCCTTACTTATTTTTCATTATTGTGTCTCCATCTTTGGTGCTAAGCGCTCATTGCTGTGGTGTTCCTGCATTGCACTTCCCAGAGATCACCTGTCAATCAAACAGTGTGGGCAGAGCTTGGGTTTACTGTCGATGCAGTTTGAGTTTCTGTAGGTGGCGCTCTTTTCTTTGTCTGTTCAACCACGGCGGCTATCGCTGCTCATGCTAACTCCCTAGTTACCTCCACCAAGGAGGTTATGTTTTTGGTGCTGTTTGTTTGTTTGTTTGTCTGTTTGTTTGTCTGTTAGAAGGATTACGGAAAAACTACTGGCCCGATTTTCATGAAACTTCGTGGAAAGGTGTAGCATGGGCCAAGGAAGAACCCATTAAATTTTGGAGCCAATCCGACCCACAAACAAGCAATAATAGCACGAACCTTGGAGGAGGTCTGTGCTCTCCGAGTGCCCTTCTAGTTCTTCCAATTGTCTTTTTTTCCAGGAAAGACCAACCTGACACTTGGTGTCATGAACTGGCTATAGGTTGAATCACTATCATGTCATATCAATCGGCTATAGAGAGTAGCAAAACTTTTTTGTTTTTTTACTTAAAATTAACCTCATTTTGTTAAAGACTCTTTTCTCCTCTAGTCTTTTTCTACCAACTCCCAAATGACCTCAACCTCTCAATTTCTTTGTCTCTCTCTTCCAGTTTAAATCGCCCATCCTGCACAAACTACAAGAAGAATGCGGGATGATTCTGAGGTGGCTCTCTTCTGGAAATGTTCTAAGCGGGAAGTCAACGTCAAGGCGACAGGCAGACGGACTGAGGCCACACAGATCTCTCATTTCCCACTTTTCATTGACACGTTAGAAACTTTATAGATGTAAATAAAAGCCAGTAGCAATCAAGTGTACCGCTTCAGAAACTCCGAGCAGATGAGTAAAGATTTACGAGGTTAACAAAATTACTTTTTTCCAATATTGCGCAGCATCTTGAATCCGATATCCGAATTGAATTCAGATTTTCTTGCTGTTTAATTGGAGTTGGTTGAGATCCAACGAACCTAAGAGGGCATGGCAAGGATGGTGGTGGCGGTTCTGTAGTGACTAATATATTCCGTGGCGGAGAAGCAAATTGTCACTATAATCCCCTTGTCTTGTGGGCGGGGGTCTGTCATTATGAGCGGGGCTTGAGCAAAGTGTGAGTTTCATTGTGGCACATGTCTTGTGTGTTTTTGTTGTTTGCGGAAGAATGTCGCCTGCGTTCCAGACGATCCCTGTTCCTGCGCCGAAGTCGACATGTCTGCCACCCGACCGCCGTCTGCCAGGGGATTTTCAGACCAGAGAGACACTCTAGACGATGACTTCTTTGCTCTTTTTACTGTGCGGTCGAGTAATTCAATCCTAGCCCAGGAACAAGACAAGGGCCAATAAGTGGGGGGCTGTACAGTAGCACCTACTGTAAGTTTACAACCAAAAGCCTCTCCACTGCTCTCCCCTGTACCAGATCCAGATGTTTGGTGAAGTCTGGATAAATATAGACTCTGTCAGAAGCTGTGAAGTCCTGAGTATGTTCTGTAAACATTTTCCTTACCATAATTTGAATTTTATTATAAACTTGCTGTCTAACAAGCCAGTGAAAAAGCAGTCGTTGCAGCAATAAACAAGAGTGGCTACTGAACGCCGAGACACAAGTGCTTTCAGCTCAGCATGCAGTATGCCTTTGAGTCGAGTCGAGTGAACGCTGTGGAGGAAATTCACAACAAACGCACACGCACAAATACACACACATTTTCCGAAGAAGATGTCAGGTCGGGCAAGATGATGAGGACTGCTTTAATCGTTTCTGGACAGATTGAGCATTCCTCTGCCGCATTTTAAGAGCTGTCTGACTTTTACAACCTGAAGCCATGAGCCTAGAATCATAAGCAGGTTGCGGCTCCCAGCTCTGGACCACTGGGATGGCGCTAGTGGAAAAAAAGAGAGGCGAGGGAGGTCACATTATTAAACCAACTCCACTACTGCTTATTATCTTCTGTCAGACTCTGCCTGTGTTTTTCAAGAGGTGTGGACATGGGAGTATTTATGAGCTCTGTTTTTAATAGACTATTCCTTTTAGACTAAAACGAATGCCTCTCATTATATCCCTACCAAAATTGCCATAACTACATTAATGACTGGTGGCAATTCTATGATCCACAACTGTAGACCATTAACATCTCAGTGTAGGAGTGTGTTAATCTCTAGCACTTACAGCTACACTCCCCAAGCCTGCCTGGGACTAAAACTACAACTGTACCACCACTGCTGCTTCTTTCGTGTGCGTGCAGCCGCGGTCCAAGCTTCAGGCTTTGGGGTAACCTCTTTACCCGGCCTTCACATCGAAGCGGCCCAGTCCAAAAGCTCGGAGGGGTGAATAAATAAAATAAAGAGCGAGTTAACAACTGGGCAAACCGCATGATACCCAAGCTCCAAGGCTCAGCAACCAGCAAGAGGAGAACATGCAGGCCGAATGCCATGTTTTGAATAGGGAAAAGGAACGTTTAAATTCACTCAAAAGTCTTTTGAAGGTACAAGGTTAAAAGAGTGTTTGAGTTTTTGGTTTATTTTTCATAATCTTGATTTTGGAAGGGGAAAAGGTCTCTGTTAAGGACTACACTGACTTTTTGGGTACCAAAATCATTTCTGTGTCTCTAGCAGATAGTTCTGTCCACAGGAGCATATCTATGTTCCCAGGGTCCTATGTTCCCCAGATTTATATGGCACATAATGGGAACATGACTAAACCCTAACCCTAAACCCTAAACCCTAACCCTAACTAACCATATTAAGCGAATACAGAGCTGGGGAACATCTTTGTCAGGTTCCCATTATGTGCTATATAGAGCTGGGGAACATAGGACCCTTGTAACATAGGACCTTGGGAACATAGGACCCTGGGAACACAGGACCCTGGGAACATAGGACCCTGGGAGAGCACATATGTAGAACTGGGGAATGCTTTAGCATACTGTACGTTAAGTAATTGTAGGCTGTTAGCAGTATCCAAAGCATGAAGATAAACCTTTTAGTAATCTTTTACTTTTTTTAGTAATCCACTAATTTACTAATTTTAGTAATCCAAAATTGGTATTTTATTCTATGGCCTGCAGAGAAAATCTCAATCTTCATCATTGGTGAAGTTCAATACGAATAAACAGCACAAAAACATTAGCTGTATGGCTAACTTCGCTCACTTCCTGTGTAAACAAAAGAAGTTATGTTCAAAGTCTCGCAGGAAGGGAGTTCTTCTGAAATCTTTTTGTCGAATTCTATGTCTATTATTATGCCAACACCTACCTGAAGTGATAAACTGGGTTAATTTTCACTCTGGCTCTCATCCTGAGTTCAAGTGTTGACTTGCATACTTTCTGCCATTTACTGTAGACTCTGTATCCAGGCCAGCTCACCATTTCATCAATGAGCAATCTAACAGTATCAATATTGAATGTTAGTCATTCTGCAAACACTATTCACGACTACTGGAACTTGTAGCTAAGAAAATAGAGCTCACAAGCCCAGGTGAATCACTCCTACTTTATTCAGCCATTACATCACACTCGCTCAACAGAAACTTACAAATGGTGCTGAACAGAAGTGCAGACAAATTTGCTAAGCTAAAATATGGTGGAGTGTGGTGAAGGGAAAGAGCTATGATACCCTGCTTAATTAGCACCCAGTTTTTTTTTCTTCCAAATCTAGGGCCTGTATTTTGAGGCATGGCAAGGAAAACTTGCAAAGGTCATAGCAATTATTTCACAAATGAATAAGACCAGTGTAGGTATGGCATGGAGTTCAAACATGGCCCTGGAGTCAGCCATAGGGGTGGCCAGGCTGCTTGGCATGGAGGGGCGATGACGTGACACGTCAAATAAATGTCCACACACAACTTGGTCCACACAAGAAAAATGTACTTGCTTTTCACTTAAAGAAGTCGACTCTATTTCTGCCTTCCTCTGTGGAGCTGAAGGCAGCAGAGCTTGGTTTCATGCTTTTTCTTGTGCTTTTTGGCCTTTTGGAGTGCAAAAGTGTCACAGGTCGTAACTGTCCGAGCACTCGGGCTCTCAGCGTATGCCAGAAGGTGGTGAAATCAATGTAATTTGGAGGAAACGCTGACTGCAAACAAACAGATGTGACTGTAATACCACCAAAACTGGGTATGTGGGCAGGGGAGACATGGAACACCTTCTCCATCCCACAGTAAGTATCATATACTTGAGGAATCTGGGTGCAGTCACATCACTGTCCAAAATTAACATCTTGGCTCACCTGCCAAAGGCTAGTAAACAAAAAAAAATTGCTTTTAGCCGGCAAAATAATTAACATACATTTTTCATATAAATAGGCCACCCTACACATTTTCAATATTATTTTGTATATAGACTAAAGTACTGTATGGTACATTTTTTGTCTTGATTTTTTTCATTTTGGTGTCTTCACATGCATCACCACTAGGGCTGAACAATTAATCTAAACTTTATCGAAATCACAATATGGCCTACTGCGATTTTCAAATCGCAGGAGGCGCAATATTTGTTAAAGGCGAAATGTGTGTCAAAATACCATTTTTAATTAAATATCGTCGTGCTGCAGAGATGTCCTGGCCTACACATCATATTCTACAGACTTAAGAAAACATCTTTGTTTGGTACAGATCCCCACAAAAATCACACCATAATCATTTTAATAAGTTTTTCAATGAAAATGAGAATAATGATGTAAAAATGATCATTCCGCTCATATCGCAATTGCAATATCAGTCAAAATAATCGCAATTAGATATTTTTTCAAAATCGTTCATCCCTAATCACCACATGGGAATAATGTTGTGTTTCAGGTAGCGTTTGGCTAGTTAAACATCCAGGAAGTTTAAACGCTACCGCTTTGTGTAGAGCAGTCAGGACAGCCAGTCAGGAGCCTGTTTGATATAGAGCCATTGCTTTGCTTTGATTTGATTGGCTTACAGTCAGAGACAGTGTATGGTGGCTAGTCAGAGTCTGAGAACAGACCACAGACTGCATCTAACCGAGGCATTCAAATGTCATTTTCTGAAAAAGTTAGCCAGGTGGCAGGTGAACACTTGATTTATCCACCAAAGACAGACTTCAGACCATGAACTACATAGGAGATGGGAGTTAGGCATTGCAGAAGGGGGAAATCTATCCACCTGTTGATAGGGAACCCATTGATCGATCGATGTATGTGAAAGTCAGATGTGCAAAAGATCCAGGCCAATGAATAAGCGATTTGCCATTCCCACTGAGAAAGGTCCTCATTAAGCCCTGTATCTGAGGCACAACTGTGGATAGAGTGTGGAAAAAAAGAGACATCCAAGGTTTTAAAAAGCTGATTGATTGATAGATTCTATTTGGCTGGTCATAATTTAATAACTGTGGCCAACGTGGTTTCGGTATGTATACCCTGATGAAAGCCAAGGGGCCAAAACTTACAATAGAATAAAGGCTTTTTAAGAGATTTTTGGAGTGCCTTGGATCTCTCTTATTTTTTCCACATTTTTTAATCCAAAGATTACCCAACCCCATGATAATTAAATTTAGAAGTTAAGAAGCATCCCAACCTCTTATCTGCTGGTGGATAGAGTTTATTGAAATGACACCTAGGCTGCATCCAAGTCCACTTGTAACAATGGCTGTCTTTACATGTTCCTTTTTATATATCCAAGTCCTCAGTTGAAGTTGCTGCTGACAGCTGCGGTCGGCCTGTCTCCTGGCCCTCGCCTCGGTTTATTCCCCCAATCAAGTTTCTTACAGCACGCCCCAGTTGATCACTAATGTCATCTAAACATCACCATAAAAAAAAAACCCTCTCTTAATAGGCCGCCCACACCCTGGAGTCACTTGTTACCCTAGTCATTGTATAAAATGTAGACATCAGTTAATCAGCAGGGCGAGCGGACTGGAACTGAATCATCTCATCTGGACAACAGACAGCCAATAGGGGACAAGTGCCTCGGCGGGGTCCGCCCTATAGGGAGACGTTGCGCTCGGCGTCCAGGAACGACGGTCACTTTTTCCCAAACTTAAAGCTAACATAATTATTGAAAGGTTAAAAGAGCGACGCATGCCAGGCTCTACCTACTGTGCAGTGGAAAAGCTGCGGCCCTGTGAAAATCAACACACTTAATGACACCCTGATTCAGGGTCAGACGCTACCTGCCCTCTTGAAAGCCAGACTAGGATGTGGTCCCCATCCCTCTCCACCCCCCCCCCCAACCCAATACTAACATGAGCCATTGGTGGAAGACTATAAACAACAACCTGCACATGCCAAGGTCTACCTGGGCCGGAGTAGCCACTGCCTGTGAAAATCAACAGGCTTAATGACACCTTCATTAGTCATCTGGTCAGACGCCCCCGGTGGCAAGGTTCTCCCCATTGAGCTCTGGAAACTTTGGATCACCGTGGCCGGTGACTAACGCACTGTTTACATACCAGAGAGGGCCAACACTGGGGGTTAGCGGTTAGCGAGGCCTGGAGCTCCGGCTGCACAGACTAGCAGAGGGGTAACGGCAGCCCAGTCGTGTCCATCTTCACTCACACTCCATAATCTCTCTTATGGGGGAAACAGGAGAAGGTTAAAAGTTGATGTTTTTTAACTCACTGTGCTGCATTAGTGTTGAAGACTATTGCTTTTAGCATTTATCAGGGGCATTTCACCATGTTTGGGTGGGGTTTTATATTTCAGAAAACAGGATTTCCTTCTGCAGTCATGGTGTGTTATGAAATAATGTAGCTGTAGAACTTTTTGGCAGAGAATAATATAATTAGGACCATGGGAGTTGTGGAAATGCAACATGTTAAACAAATACAGTGTTCCTATTAAGTTGCCATAATACTACCACAAACAAAGTCTCACACGGTATCCATGCAGCAGGCCTCTCCTCTGTATACATGAAATACATGATTTCCCTTGGTTTATAACCTGATCTGCAGGCACAGCGTTGAGCTCTGCACCAGCCGCTGGACTCCAATGAGCAATCAGCACCAGAGGCAGCCGTCCAAGTCGAGTTACACGTTTATAAGCAATTAAAAAACAATTTATCATCCTCTTTTTAAAGGTGCCTAACCACAGTCATACAGCCGCCTGCGTCTGCGGTGGACCTTCTAAATCGGCCCTCCAAAATGGCCCGCGTTTTAATGAAGAGAAGAAAAATAAGCAGCACCACCCTTGGAGGGGACCTGCTGCTGATGTCATGCCCCCCCACGGCCAGAAACATTACCCCAATACTGAAAGCACATTAGCAGCTAACCCTAGGCCTGGCCAAGCAGAGCCATCACCCACTACAGTTTCATGCACACAGTAAATCAGTGAGAGCAATTCACATGAATTGTGTTCGCATGCATATATTGCATGTTAAAGCAAGTACTGTTAATATACCAATCTTTGCATTATTTCAGTTTTCATTCAGTCTTGCACATCAATAGAAAGCCAATTAGTCAATAGCTTCTTCCTTTATCCTACAAGGAATGCCAGTCATTTTTCTCATGCCATGAACTAGTGCAGTGGTTCTCAACGTGGGGGCCGGGGACCACCAGGGGTCCTTGAGGGGGTTCCAGGGGGTCCCCAGCAAATGATGAATGAATTGTTGTGAATTGTTAAACTTCACCATTATTTAATTTCCAAGAAGTTAAGACAGTTAGAGAATGTAGAAGAATGACTGTTTTGATCATAGTTTCACTGTTTTCTCTCTATCTACAATACAGATAGTCATGGAATTCTGAACAAAATCATATCTAACAATAAAAATATTCTCAGATTTGGATCCGAGAGACAAAATCTCATCAAATGGGGGTCCGTGGCCTTATTGTGTACTAAGTTAGGGGTTCTTGATATGAAAAAGGTTGAGAATCACTGAACTAGAGATATACTGTTCCTATGTTATTTCTGTCATTGCCATTTCTTGCATTCTATGATTTAATGAAATGCCGTTTTAAGAGCATCATCTTTCCATAATTCCGTAATAACTATTGTACAGGTTGTTGAGGTGGGACATAACGTGGAGAGGGATTGTTCCAAAGTGGTCGACAGTGTAAACTGATGGGATATCATTATCCATTAGGGAGACAAAGGCAGTTTTATGTGACGGGTGGGGCAAAAATCTGTGATGGTATTATTGGTTGGAGTTTTATGTTTGTCTGCTGGTAGGTGATGAAGCAACCATTAAAAGTATATTGTTTTCCAGGAAGTAAAAGTAATGGGGTTTTGATTAAAAACAATGTTGTAAATTTTTTGCTTCGTTTTGCTTGTATTAGTGCATGAAGTGATGTTCTTTCAGTGATGAAGGGGTGACTGGGTTCACTAGAGGAGGCCGGTCGTATTCAGCAGACTGCTTTCCCCTCCTCCACCCCTTCCCTCTCCATCTCCCCATCCCTCCCTTTCCTCACAGTAGCCATCAGCAGCCTTCAGCGGTTTGTTAGCCAGCTCATTTAGTGTTTTACACGCTGCTTTAAATGACTTATGCCTGCCCAGTTTCCTGAGAGCGGCCAAACACACCCATGGAGGCGACAGCTTAGCCCTGTGCCTGTAACCACAACAGCAAAATGACTGACAGACCGCTTGGTAATATGTATTGGAACTGCTAACTTTTTGAGACAATAACATTTAAATGCCTTGGTTCTATACAATCTTTGGTCTTTGCCTGTTCTCAAACTTTGTCCCTGCTGGCCAACATACACTCTCTCTGACCATGAGCCAGTCAAGTCAATGCAAAACAATGGTATCAAACAGGCTCCTGATTGGCTGCCTGTTAACGCTGCTCTACACAAACACCAATAACTTGAGGCTATTTCCACCTTCACGTTCAAAATAACAAGAAGACATCATCATCAAAGTGGAGTTGATTGTATTGTATAGTGAATATAACTGATCGTTTACATTTTATTATCTTGGGTTATCTCTTGACATTGGTCGATTAGCTGCCATGTTTGCCGCCTGCGTTGAAACACGTCCTACTTGTAATTACCACTAGGAGGCTGATGTGAATGTTTTTTCCCAGTCCACAGCTTATATTTACTGTAAATCCGACAGTGAACTGCGAACATGGTTGAATTTGTATATGTCCGTCACATGACCACACACATTACGCCTGCACCCCATGTCTAAGTGTGAACCACAATATCACAATACCTGTTAATGGCTCTCTCTCTCTCTCTCTCTCTCTCATATAATCCACAGGCCTAGCTGGTCCAAGTAGGGCTAGAGAGCATCAGGGCAGTCTAAGCAGAGAGCTTCCTGTTTAAAGGGCAGGGTCACTGGAGCGGCCACCGCTCTTCCTCAGGGGGAGCATTTACACTTTCAGGCTGCCGGCCCACCAAGGCCACTGATCCCTGGAGCCCACCCCCTCACCCCCTCCGCAACCCCCCATGGGCAAATGCACTAAGCTGTGCAGGGGCTGCCCAGCTCTCCGAGGTTGCTAATTACATGTGATTACACACAGGTAACAGTTTCACTCAGCGCACAAACACTTGAGTGTTTCACACCTACCCTCTCGCACCGAGGTCCATAAAAAGCTGCCAAGTACAGACTGGATGTGAGGACGGGGGTCCAGGTGTGGGCTCTGACCCCGGGACAAGTAAGCTCTCATTTACACTGGATGTTGTCACATTTAAAGGGTTTACAGAGGACTGAAGAAATAGAAGCAGTTCAAACTGGGGGACTTCTTATTGTTTAGGTGGTCCATATATGGCTCATTAAAACTCTATTTAAATATTTATTCATTTCATACCAGCTTTGCAGAAAGACCTACTGATATAGTGATCAGGAGAAAAATTCATAAATTTTCTTTATCCGCTTATTTTTCATTCTTTCATTCATTCAACCTTTATTTATACTCGAGAGAATCATTGAGGGAGACCCTCATTTACAATGATTTGGAGTCAAATTACATAAACAAAGAAAAAGAAAACAACAGCAAAGACATAAACCAACAGAGAAAAGGCAATACCACAATTAACTACCAATTAGGGAAGAAAAGATAGATTACGATAATTAAAATAAAATAATTGTTAGGGGTTGAACCTATGACCTGTTACATGATGCCCAAATTGATTAAAATAATTTTAAATGTAAAATAAAATACAGTTATGTAAAACAATCGGATCAAGTTTATTATTATATTATTATTAGTATATTATTTTTTAGTTTTATTTCTTTTCAGGGTGGTGAGAGTCTGGAGCCTGTCCCAGTATGCAGAGACACTCTGGACAGGTCTCCAGTCCATCACAGCCACAACCCACAACCTTCTGGCTGTGTGGTTACGGGTTAAACACTGAGACACTGTGATACCCCCAAGAGAAAAAAATTACCCTGAAAAACCATATGACAGAGTTCTGTCTGGTACACTTTTTCTCCACGCTGTTATATGTCCATAAGAGGTCTCACTCTGCATGCTAAGCCCTGGACCTACTCAGTTTGAGCTTAATGAGTTCATTGCAGGTGCAGCATGTGCATAAAGGGTCCTGCGCTACGCTATTTGTTTCAGCAGGGCCATGTGGGGGGAAATGCCCCATTTGTAAAGTGGCCATCAGTCATAGTGACAGGCCGGAGATCAGGGCAGAGGGAGCTGAGTGAGGGCATTGAGGCGACCATGAGGAGAGGGAGAGACAGCCATCACAGACGGCCCTTTCAGACCGCCACAACCATCTCTGTCTGAATCAGTAAAGGATAAACAACTCAGGGCCTTTGCCAGGCACTGCCGGGTGACCACTTCAGACCTCACACACTAACCGATGCAAACACACACTCAGAACCACATAGAAATACACATGCAGGTACAACACATGGGCAGAGAAATAGTGAACACTCACAAATCTCTAATAACCAGACAAATATACATCCGAAAGTTCATAATCATGTAAAAATGCACAGAGTGGCACACACAGACGAGCATACAGCAACGGTGGCTTGCCAAGCTTGTTTGCTATGGTGGCATAGCATGCTTGCAGCCCTCATTAAGGCTCTGGATTCTGCTCTTCACTTAGACTAACAGCCTGGGCCGCCCCAGCCCCATCATTAAATTGTCAAGTCTGATGAGTGTGTGGCCAGAGACTGAGAGCGCCTTCAGAGGCACAAACCCGCCGGCCGGGGCCAGAGCCGCAGAGCAAACTGAAGGTGGTCCAGGCCAGAAGACCCCAAACCACAGTGGGCTTCACCCCTCCTCTGACGGGAATCCACCAGCACCTGCCACTGGCACACTAGGAAAAAGTGGGCCTAACCTATATGCACAAACAAACAAATACACACATATACAAATACACACAGGCACGCAGACAAACATTCATATGTGCTTGATACATGTGGGTGCATACACACATACACACACACACACACACATTTGCACACACATACACACACACACAAGAATATTTCTAATATGTTTATAATGACTGAGAACTAAATCAAGGGAATTCTAATAAAGAACTTCAGCAAAGACCAGCCAAATGTGATGAATGGGCTAAGGAAAAACCTGACATTATTAGAGTTCATTTGTACAGATCAGGGACTCAACTCATAATCCATGGCAAGGCTAACAGTATGGAGTTACAGCCTTGAACGCAAGTATCGATGCAGTAGTACCTCTCAGTTACCCGCAGTAGTCGCATTTAGTGCTTGTTTCATGGGTGGAGCCTTCTGACTGCTAGAGGGAGAGGAAATAGGTTAACAGGATTCAATCACACACCATAGCCAATCCAATTATGTAGTTAGCCCAAGCTCAGGTGCCACTGGCAGGAGCAAGCGTGGAGCACCTTGTCTCCATTTGGATGATGGAAAAAAATGAAATGGAGCAACTGCTTTGCGGTTTTTACATGCGTATGAACCACAACAAGGACTTTAATGTGGCCCTGAGTATGGTACAGCTGGGTGAGAGAGGACTGGCACCGAGATCGCATACAGGTTCCTTCAATAAACAGCCAGACTTAGGAAACACTCTGGGTGTAATCGTGAGTCTGCACCATGAAAACAAACAGTGTTGCAGTCAAATTCTGCTCCTCTGGCCCACAGACTAACCTTGAGGTTTACAGAGGTAAAGCCCTCTGAAATGGGAAATTTCTGGCTGAAATAAGCAATCTGGTTCTGATTCCTCATCCTCAGAGAGGTTTGAGTATAATCATTGATGCACTGGTTCAGTTCCTCAAGACACCTGCTTTTTTAGCCTCTCTCAGTTTGAGACCTCGTCTATTCCCCTTGATCTCTTTGCTCTTTTCTATCCACTGTTGGTGGAACTGTCAGCAAGCAGCACAGAAACCTGAGTTCATCTCAGCCGTCACCTCGCTCCAGTTTCTACACACCTTGGCTCGCAGAGACATGGATCACCCTGTTTCCCCTTCTGCTGCATAAGGCTTCAACTACTGTCCAAGGCCTTCAGCTCTGGTGGTGGCACAGGTTTGCTCATCTCATCCAGGTGGAAATTTCTTATTCCTCTTCTCTCAAACGTCTATTTTTTCATTTGAATTCCAGGCTATCACTGTAACCCACCTTGCCTCCCTTCACATTCTAACCCCCTTCATGCTCGAACCAGCTCTGTCAATATTTTTCACAGAATGGCTTGTTGGACCGCAAACCAGTTTGGCTTCAATACATCCAGTTCTACCAAGACTGCAGTCCAGTCTGCTCTCTCATGGTTTTCCTCCAACCTGTCAGGTCATACTTATCATGTGTCGAGGAGGGGAACTCTATCTTCATCACACACTAGGGTCCCTCAGGACTCAGTCCTGGGTCCCCTTCTCTTGTCTCTCTATACTAGATCACTTGGCCCTGTCATCACGTCCCGTAACTTCTACTACCATTGCTATGATGATGACACTAAATTCTACTTTTCTTTCCCATCCTCTGACTCAGGTTGAGGTGTGCATCTCAGCCTGTCTCACTGACATCTCCAGCTGGATGTCTGCCCATCACCTCAAACTCAACCTCAACAAGACTGAGCTGCTCTGTTTACCTGTAATATTCTACCTCTCCACCAATCTTGGTGTAATTTTAGACAACCTGTGGGTTTGAACTTCACAAAATCAATTAATTCAAACCCTTCCGGAGCTGACTAAAGTTCAAGCTTTAGTCAGCTCCTGTCTGGATTGTTGCAGCTCCCTCCTTGTTGGCCTCTCAGAACACTTCCTTCAGCCCCTACACCTCATCCAGAATGATGCAGTCCACCTCATCTTCAACTAACTCTCTAAATGCCAACCTCTACTACATTCCCTTCAATGGCTGCCTGTGGCTGCTTACATCAAATTCAAAATCCTTGTTCTGGTGTACAAGGCTGCATCCTCTGATCCACTCTGATCCAAGCATCTGTATAATTGTATAACTGGCCTTTGTTTGTTAGTCAAGTTATGAAAACACAAAGCTGTAACTGTAATCACATGACAGAAACTGACAGTCCCATGATTCTCTCTATCAAAAGGCGTGATTGTTTTGAACACTATTTTTATCAATAACTAGGAAATCTTAAGTTGACCTATAGAAAGGGATGAGATTACAAAGCACATCAAGTAAGATGTAGCAGAAACAATCCACTTGCAGGATGAGCTGCAATTCACTACTCGTGACTTCTGTTAAAAGAAGTTCCCACATAGCAGGAACTAATAAAAATGGATCATATTTTACAAGCAGCAGCATTGTCCATATTCTGTAAAGCTACACTAGGCAACTTTGCACATGGGCGGCTCCAAATGGGAGCTGTTTGAAAACAGAATTTCAATACCCAGAAATCCTGTGAGGTGATGTCAGTAAACTGCACACAGCACGCTCATGTTTACCAATCCGGCCGGTCTGTGATGCTTTATACCATAGGATACCAAAGGGACGAGAGAGACAAAAGCTCTGATGATAGACAGTCAAGTTTTCTCTGGATAGACCTCTCGCTCACTGCTGTTTAGGACACTTTTGGATGTCACTCTTAAGTTTTGATTTGTCTCTTCCTGTGTGGAGAAGATTTCCCACCAGTGACACATACTGACACGAGAATTCAATGTGGGCAAATCTACAGCATCTTAATTAAAGAGGATGGAACGCTCCTCTCTCTTGCAGCCCCACTTTGATTAGGCCTAGTGCAGCTTTAACTTTAACAGGAGTCAAGGAAGAGGGCCTCAAGGGCCTATACTAGAGACTAGACAAAGGAAGCCCTTGAATGGACCACAGGAGACACCAAAACAAAGCAGGACAAAGGAGCAGGTGAAAGAGAAAGGGGGTTCTGATGATGCTTTGAAGCAAATCTCTTGGCAGGGGAAGAAGAATAAAAGCAAGTTTTTCTAGGGAAGCAGCGCTCAAATCTCCCCACATTCATTTAGCTAATTGCTACAGCAGCCACGTGCCAAGGGACCAAACAGTGTCCATTTGTACTGATAAAACCAAGTTTAGAGGCCCTGCCAAGCCTTTTGGTATAAGATTGAAATATTTTTGTGAAATACAATAGATGTACTAGATTTGTGGTTTTCACAAATGTCTGAGAAGCAATTACTGCTCACATTTTGACTTTTCACTATAGCATTGAGGACATTTATATATTGAGTAATGCTTTTGTTGATACTTTCACATGCATCACTCTTTGCAAATAGTGCCTGTGAAAGTAAACAGACATCTATGTCTACCTAACATTTATTGCCAATTTTGCCTTTAATTATGAATGTGATGAACCAAACAGTGAAATATGAAAAACATACGAAAAACATACAATTATTTATTACATAAATGCACAAAAATTAGAGTGACCATTTCTCTTTTTGTAAAAGACAAGGGTTTTTTAGGTGTTATTGTGAAGTCACTGTACTTATTGTGTACTTATTGTGACATATTAAATCAGGTCATTAAGATTATCCAATCAGCAGGTATTAGATCCATGGACAATCTATGGAAACTAATTTTCCTTGCACTTATTGTACCATGGACTACGGTTTGTACAAATATTGTTACTCATGTATTCGTATGCTACTTGTAGTGAAAATTAAAGCCAGAAAGACTGATCAAGTATACTGGAAACCACCCACTTCAGGTCTTAAAGCAAAAACCATCGCTGAAAATGTTATGCATGTAGTTTATACCTGACCGAGTTCAACACAGGGACTTTTTCCCTTTTCCCTGTCGCAAGGAATCAGATTTAGGCTGTTTTGGATGACTGATGGAGACACAGCACCCGAGGCAGTAGATGCTTGAATACTCCGTCACTCCTGAATCAAGTTCATGGAAAGTAGAAGTGCCGAAGTCTCCTGCTCGGACCGGTTTGACGGAAAATTAAAGATGATGTCATGGTATGCATTTCAGGCTGAGTGGCTGTTGATTTGTGGGGTTGAAGATGTGATTATTACTATTATCATGGGCGCGCTCTCTCTAACATTGCTGTGATGACGTTAGTCCAGAGGTGGGGTCTGCGCTCAGAAATGACCCTGAAAATGTTTATTCATCACGCACTTAGCGAAGCATCATCTTGTCACAGTTTGATAGATGCGCCGTGATTATGGTTAGCTGACACTGTGAGGGAGGTGACAAGCTATTGAATTCCTCAAACTGAATTGTGAAACCACTTGCCCTGTGAGCAACCTCCAGGTCCTGCAATATTCCAGTCACTATGGTGAAAGACTGCGAGTTTTCCTGTCCATTCCTTTGTGAGGTTAAGATAATGATTTTCCATATCATTCCAGTGGCAAAACCAGATACTCTTGGGAGTCATGCGCTGGTCAACAGCGTACAGCATGCATGACTTTTCATCACAAAGACAACTCAATCTTATCTCCTCCTCCTCTTTTTGCAGATCTCTCCTTGACAACAACATTTTTACAACATTTACAGTGCGCCAGCAACCCAGAGGGCCGATGCAGTCCTACATAGCTGTGGGGCAGAGTAGTACAGTATGTTAACAATAACTGAGAGCTGAAAGCAGAATAACATAAAATAATCAGGGAGTGTACTTTGTCTAACCGCTCAACACAAGCCCAACCTGGGGAGGCTTTCAATCACCCGTTTAAGAAATGGACTCTGTGGTCTCAAAGGGAGAGAGAGAGGCAGAGAGAAAGATAGAGTTAGAGAGAGAGAGACAGACAGAAAACAGGCAGACTGGCTGCAGATCAATAGTAACATCATTCACTGAACACTAAGTGTTGAAAGGAGGAAAAAAGTGTGGTTTTGTGGGTCTCTTTTAAGATAAGCAATTTAAACATTAGACAGAATGGCTACAGTATGTATTATCCTCATTTCAGGAATGTCTGTGCAGTGAAAACACCAAAACACTTGCACGCACTGTCGTTAGCACTCACTTGCAGTTCACTTCCAAGTCTAAGGGTAACCTTGAGATCTTTCCAGAACTCTGGAATGCATTATTGTAGTGGATGGGATCAAGGAGGTTTTAATAGAACGTGACGTATAACCAAGTTGTTAGTTAACCAAAAAACCTCTAAACAACAGCTTATTAAAATCAGGAAAATAGGAAATATCTTTCTTTTCTCAATTCTTCATTGCAACCTGTGTCTATTCAAAAGAATGGGGTCACAAGCAACAGTGGATATTTTGCAATATTTACTTTAATTTCATGACGTACAAAACATTTTCAACCCCTTGAGGCCTTCAAGGCTTTTTTATGTACATTGTTGATATGACCTGATGAAAACCTGTATTTGATGCAACAATAATCTGAATGAACTAAACGGATTCCGATGTGACTGACAGGTATTCTATTTAAGACAGTGGATCTTTTATCCACAGACAATGATGAAGGCTGAAAACATTTTGTCCTTCGTGAAACCGGATTAAATATTGCAAAATATCCTCACTGTCAAGCGCGACCCTGTTCTTTTGAAAAGACAAGGAACATGCATAGACCGGTCTCAGTGTTTTGTCCTACCTGCAATCTGCAGTAAGATTACAACCTGTGAACAATCTGAAAATGTCAATAGATCCTTCCCTTAACTTCTAGTGCATCAGAGCGGTGCGTAGGTCTTTTTTGTTCCTTTTGGATCCACACCCATCCAAGCAATTCTGAAAGCCAACCCTAACATACCCAGAATCCAGCAGATAAAAGAGTTTTCAAACCCAACCCAAGCGCACAAACAATAAAAAGAAAACAGTGAAATGAATAGTGGCAATACGTTTGTTGTTGTCACATTTATTGAAAGGTAGCTTCACAAAAGCTGTAAAACGGCAGTGGTTTTGTCTTTGATCTGGATCTTGGTTGATTGGGTCATTGTATCCTTGTATCCATCTATGTAGTGGTCTGCAGTTACAAAGTTTTTAACCGGCAAATCGTGTATTTTTCACTGCTTTGGCATTGCCTTTCATAACAGTATGTCGTTTTGCTATATTACTAATAAGGTAGCATTACTCAAAAATAAACAGAAAAATCTCAATACAATTCCCCGTTTGCAACATTTCTGTTTACATGAGCGCTAAATAAAAGGATCGCATGGAGGGTGTATATGTGTTCCAATGTATGTAATCATAATAAAAGTTCCTGACGTGCAAAATACAGAATCCAGCACTCTAACATGGGCTTATGTTTTTAAAAGATGGACCTGCGTCGGGCGCTTGGCACCGTTATTTCTTTACTGCTGTTCTTTCTGATGAAGCAACAGCTTTATCACAACATACGACTCCAAGTGTCAGAAAAAGACGTTTTGTTTTGCCCCCGCAATGATTGGGTCCATTTGTAATTTTCACCGCCATACACTGAAACTGGCCCTATTAGGCAGAGTCAGCACTTGATATAAAGGGCTGCGCCACCTACATCAAGCCCGAGGTTAAAAACCAGCACATCCATTCAAATTGTCCTGGAAAAAAAGTTAACGTAGTTGACGTTACTTACGTCAAATGCGCGAGCATGTGCAGAAAGAGTCGAGATATTCCAACCAAAGAAAGTGATCGGAATGAGTGTTTACATGACAACATTTTATCCATCGACCGGAAAGCGCTATACCACCCCTCTCAAACGGAATGAAATGTCATTCCAGCCAGCTTATTCTGATTGAGGTGGTTATATGAGGCATTTTTATTCTGATTGGGCTACTATTCTGATTAAAAGGCTCCATGTAAACGCAGCTATTGAGGCTACTATCTGCCTCAGTGGTTCCCCAACAACACCTTTTTATTGTCTCTCAAGAGTCAGACCACTGCAACAAAAGCCGTACTCCAGTACTCTCTGTGCGATGACAGAGCAACAATGTTGGAGAAGGTAGATAGTAGGATGCAAAGCATTTTTTCGCAAATGGTCAATTGCTTCAGAGCTTCCCATGAACCCCAACGATGGATTCAACCGTTCTCCAAGCATTGTCTTTGAGACGTTTATGTCTACATTCCTGTAGTCTTTCAAGTAAAAGTTAGAGAGAACTGGGAACCTTTCAGTGGCTATAACTTCTCGTCCATTTTGCACTGGCCCGGCATAACAAGGAGACCAGGAAATCTGATTGGCTATCTGATTGGGAGACGTGGAAATCTGAAGGACAACTTTTCTCAGCCGACAAGCTAGTTGACTGTCCACACATCGGCTGAGTTTCCCTGGTTCAGCTCTCTAGGAAATTAATGGACTCAGAGCGATAACATCCCATTTTAGCTTAGCCAGGTATAGATATAGGTATAGTATACATTAGCCTTTGTATATCTGTATAGATTTGTATATGTGAAAACAATCTCCAAAATTATAGAGTGCAGAATATATGCAGGCCACCGAGTCTTTTCAGAAACAAATTGACTATGTGAATCCAGGTGAGATGGTGAGGTTTAGCCATCATTCAACACTTTCACTCTTAAGTTTCAATCACTTCCTCACTTCCTGTGGAGATTTCCCACCAGTGACCATACCGCCAGCAGAATTTAATTTGGGCAAATAGGACTGTACTGCATTTCATTTAGTCGGAATGGTAAAGCCCACTGCCTGATTTAGGCTGCTGATTTTGGCTTATTTAAGGCCCCCATATCCAAAATTGTCCTTTTTAGTGTTAATCATGGTATTATCATGTGAATTTTATTCAATCAACATGGCCTATCCATATGCTTGCCACACATGATTTTAAAGCTATATTTTGGTAAATACTGTTAAATCAATGTTGCTTTTTTGTCAAAATTGTCATTCAGTGTCTTAAATGAAACCATCTCTTTAAAATAATTGCACAATTTCTGCAAAGTACTGCTTTGAGTATACGTAGGATCAGCTCCAAAGGAAAGTGAGCGCACTTGTGTAATACTGTTTTCTAAAATATTCAATTTTCACTGGAAGTAGTATTTTCTTTTACAACACCGAAGTTGTTTAAAGTACAGACATAAAGTGCCCCTGCTTGACGCCAGTAATATTCATTGGGAGGGTCTGCTACAATAAAGCGTTTCCTCTTGAGTCTGTAAGGAAGAAATTAAACTCTGTTGCAATGTGTCTTTGTTTCTTGGCTGTGACTAATTAGCCTAATTGCCTCCATTTTCCCTCCTGTGTTAACTTATCTATAAGCATCATCCGGAGCCTCTTCATTGCACTATGGCAACTGCAGCTTTTGGAAAATACAGTGGCTTCTAGAAACCACACAATAAAATCACTAACATGCAGAAAAGGGCCATAAAATATAATCCCCTGTTTATTTTTTTGACAGTTGTACTTTTTGGTACTTTGAATTCCCCTATTGCTATTTTGGCCATCATGCTTGCGATTTTTTTTCTCACAATATGCTTCAGCTGCTTGCATCAACAAGAGACGACCCAGTTAAGTTGGGAAAGGCGGACGTACAGTACTGTAGGTAATAGGCCTGCTGCACAGTAGGCAACCGCATTGTTGTTCTGCAAGTCTTACAGTATCATTATGTAGCCATCAACTGCACATTACAGAGGCTCATTATCTTCCATTCTTCTTAACAATTTCCAGTTCCAAATGTATTATAATAACTCAGGACTATCCTGCTAATATTAACTTGCACCCCACATTACACAATCCATGTCGCTTCCCTTAATCTTTCCTTAATCTTCCCTTAACCCCTTTCCTCCCCTTCATCTCCAGTACGTCTCTTCATGGCTGAACTTGTTTTAAGAGGTGAAATCTAAAAAAAAAATCTAAGGTTTTATCTGGATTCACGTATTCACGTACTGTCTACATGTATAATGTAACATTTCGGTGAAGTGGTGCCTGACATATTGACATTTAAAAAAGTTTACCTTCCTGTTTGCGTGTTGTCACTTCTTCTGTGTGTCACGGCCAAACAGTCAGATTTTCAAAACTTTGGGTAGGCTAATCTCTAACTGTAATATAGAAAGTCCATACATGCTGTGTGCAAAATATCATTGAGATTGCATCAACTTTACAGGACAAATAGCGAAAAATTGTTTTGCATAAAATTACATATGGTAGAAATGAAAACCAACATGTGCAATGGATTCGTCTTGAATGAAGCAATCTGAAGGATTTTTTTTATTTATTCTATCCCTTACTGTAACAATAAGCAGTAAGCAGGAGTAATGTCAGCATAGCAGTGAAATGAGATGCTATGCTAATGTATAAAATGGCCAAGTAACATATGGTAACATATAAAGAGAAAAGTGTATGAGCCCAAGAATTGAGCCCTGAGGCACACCACACATAATCAATGAAGCAGAATAAACATGACCAGAACTCAATTTGTTTTCTTTCACAGGTAAGATGAGAAACATACCATCCCATACCAACCTAACAATACTGGACTCCATCTACTCACTATGCAATTAATTAAAGGGAGAGGAGCAGAAAATGGCCAAGGGCCCATGTTATTAACGCCGGAGACAAGGGGAAACAAACATACTGTGGGAAAATAGTTTCACAATCACAGTGAACAAGAACAATTCATCATTTGGCCTAATAGAAAACATTTCTGTATCCCTTCTCTGCAATCCACACAAAAATGTATACTGGCTCAAACAGGCTCAGTTTACATGAATACTAAAATTGCCATTTGATATACATTATTGCTACTGCTCTCTGTAATTTAGGATGCAATTGTAGCTCAGAATAAGAATAACCCTTCATGACATTTTGCAAATAAATGTAGTTTAGTGGAAAATGAATGAATTTATTTATTGAAAAAAAACTGAAGAATACAAATGCTGCAAACTGGCCTGATTGGACGGATTCCAGTAATTCTTTAGTAAGAGGAGCCAATCAAGTCCAGTTGTGATGCGTTGGTCTGAAACTGACTGAGAAAAAAAAAACGTGTTTTTGAAAATAAAATCACTTTAACTTTAAGCACTCAAACAAAATGAAATTTTCTTTGATCCGATATGTATAAAAATAGAGGGACATTTGAATTCCTGTAATAGAGCCACTTTAAATACGAGTAAATCTTCATTTAATGGACAAGCTGGACTGTGGGAAGGAGCAGCTGATCAAAAGAGTTGCGAGGAGCCATCAGAAGCCACGGTATGCCTGTCAGCTCCAACTGCGCTTCAAGGATGATCAATGGGCAAGCTGCATCATGGAAAGCAACATCTCAGTCAATATGGCGTCATCCCAATGAGTTGTCTCTGGGTGGAGCTGCTTTGCTGTCTCTTTTGCCCCCTTCACCATCCTAGAACCCCCGTCCACCACCCACATGCAAGCACATAAGCACTGAAGAACGCACGCACACAGACACGCACACACACACACACACACACACACACACTCACACAGACATGCAACAATACCCTCCCATTCCGACACACACTATCCCATCCCTCACACCCCGTGCCAGAGGACAGAGTGACAGTGTGGCTGGAGACAGACTGGCTTGGATGTAAACAGTTTGAATACAAACACAACATCAAGAGTCAGTGATGTCATCGCTGATACTGATCACACTCTCCTCCCTGTGTTCAAAGCAGCAGGAGCAGCACGCACGCACACACACACACGTGCACGCACACACACACACACAGGTATTCTCTTTCAAAACAGACACAAACTAGGTTTCCACCCAGCTGTCAAGCGAATTTTATGCAAACTTTTGAAATGTTGCAAAAAATAAAATGTGGATTAGGTGAGTTTCCATCAGCTGAAGCGAACAAATCGGCCTTCTGAATCTAAAAAAAAACACATGTACCAGAAAAATAGAAAGAGTTTTTCAAGAATTTATATAATATTGGTGAAGTTGTTATTGTTCTTTAGTGTCAGATAATGTTGGCCATATTTCTGCTTTCATCCAAGGAGGAAAACAAAGAAATGCACTCAGTGATATTCTAATGTAGGTCATACAACTACAATGGAGACTTATACATGGGAGTGACAGCAGGTTTGACATATCTGGAGGTCATGGTCAAACTGGTGTGCAAAGAAATTGAAATTATTTACCCAATATATCCAATTTCCCCATGGGGATCATTAACAATTTTTCTGATCTTATTATTCAACAAATTAATTTCCATTGCAATCCATTTATTGCAGAAATTCTATACTGACAAAAACAAACATCTGCGTCAAGCAACCTTAAAAACTTGCAATATTGCAATGATTTTATCATAAATATTCACACAAAAAAAAACTTGGATGGAAACCCAGCTACAGAGATACAGACAGACAGACAGACAAATAGAAAGAGACACACACACACAGTTTCTTGGCAGTAAGAATAACAAAGTCATGGTCAGTGGGTCGCCAGGCAGTGATCCACCCAAAGATATGGGCTGGCGGCAGCCTCGGTGGGTGGGAGTGCAGACTGTCAGGACAGGGGTGTTTCCAGTCTGTCACAGCATCGGACCGATCCGGCTGGTCTACAGAGTCCTCGAGGTGGGAGGCGTTGCCTTTCCAAACCTCCTAAAAGTTGAAATTGAATACAGCTGCCAGAGTTTGCCAGCAGCCTCTCCCTTACTGGTGTCTGGGGGGTCCAGATGCTGCTGAGACGCTATAGCGGGCTCTTTGACACCCCAACTTTCGGAGGAACTTCATCTTCATATTGGCAGAGAGTATTAGGGTGCTAACAATTGTATGATATGCTTAAAATTGCGCTTTTAAAAAGGGCTTTAAGTAATCTATGACTTATTGACCTCTATAGGCGACCAGAAGGAATTGCAACAACATGGACAGGTCTCTGGCACAGATTACGGTGGCCTGTAATTGACATAAATATTAAAGTCACAAAAGAGAGGAGTACGCTAGCTACAGTAATTAGAGCAGTCAGATATATTATGGTCATTTTGTGCTTTGGGACAGTAAAAACCTTACTGATTAAACCTTTAATATGGTTACAGTCAGTGGGTCTGGTACAGTAAAGGTATGAAGTATAAATATGAAGAGTAAGCTAACTCTTTGCATTGTTTGTGTGTTGTTTTTAATATTATGTGTTGTGTTTTTTGTCAATTCACTCAACAAGGGTTTTCGGCTTACATATTTTGACTTCATCTTGATGCATCTTACATTTTAGAACATTAAAACATAAACATTACAAGATAGAAACAACAAGAAAGAAACAATGAAATTAAAGTCTAGGGAGGTAAGAACTTAAGGAGAGGACTGGACCAATGGTCTGGAGGACTGAACCATGGTCTGGAGGACTGGACCATGGTCTGGGGGTATGGGAGTGTAGGACTGGACCATGGTCTGGAGGACTGGACCATGGTCTGGGGGTATGGGGGTGTAGGACTGGACTATGGTCTGGAGGTATGGGGTGTAGGACTGAACCATGGTCTGGAGGACTGGACCATGGTCTGGAGGTATGGGGGTGTAGGACTGGACCATGGTCTGGAGGACTGGACCATGGTCTGGAGGTATGGGGGTATAGGACTGGACCATGGTCTGGAGGACTGAACCATGGTCTGGAGGACTGGACCATGGTCTGGGGGTATGGGGGAGTAGGACTGGACCATGGTCTGGAGGTATGGGGGTAAGACTGGACCATGGTCTGCAGGTATGGGGTGTAGGACTGGACAATGGTCTGGAGGTATGGGGAAGGTCAGGAATTGGAGACTATGCTTTTTGTCAGTCAGTCTAGGCTTGATGCAGTAGTGTCTGGTAGTAGATACAGCACTAGTTCTTGCATTTCTTTACATTTTTTCAGCTTTTGACCCAAATGAGATCGTAAGTCTATGGGATCTAGGCTGTACTACATTAGCTCCTTGGAAACCCAGCAGATGTAGGCCTGTGAGCCAGTTAGGGACCCAACCCTTAGCTTAACAAACCCAGCTGTACTGTGTTGTATTAATACTCTGTGAAGAGGGTGTTGATCCCCTCTAAATGATGAGTCGATAAGCTGTTTGATGCCTCAGCTGAGCAATATGAAAAGTGTTACTGTAAGTGCTTACAGTACTGTATGCTGTAGTGCTATACGAGCCAGACGCTTTCAGATTTTACTGTAAGTTTGTAGTAAGGCCACAGGCCTTTTTTGGCAGACTCTCTGGCAGTGTTGGTAAGACCAGGCTTACTCTGAGGCCTCTGACGTGAGCCAGAGATGTATTCCTTTCTACTTTGGTATCATAACAAGTGAAACTCTATGGTTTTTGACCGCCACCACAGACATTATCCACAACACAGGGCTGCACAACGCCCACTGCTGCTTTTAATAGCCTGCTTGTCACATGTGTATGCTCAACCGTGAAAGCACCCCACACTGCGAATAGATTCCCCTCTCACAATTACATTAAGGACAATCAGGAACATTCGGGAAGACAGGCGAAATTAATATGATCAAGAGTGAGAATAATTCAACCAAATGAGAGCCACTTGATGCTTTGGAGATGAATAAAAAAAACTTTATGTTGGCACAGGATTCAGCTTGTGGTAGCCTGACATGAAACGTTCTCTTTATGATAAAGGGGAAAGAAGAAGAGCTAGATGGATGGCCGTTGTGTTTTAAACAACTGGGTCAACATACAGTATTCCCATGCAGCGCTGGTTCCCGTCCCAGAGTTATGACATTGTGGCCTACACCAGCCCTCCGCGCCCGCCCACGCCGTCGGCAGCCTATCAGAGTGGCCGAACCCACAGTCTGACACTGTGGCTGCTCCACAGACAGATGGATGACATCACCGCTGCCTCAAAAACAGAAAAACTGGGGTGGATTTAGCAGCGTGTGGAATCCCGCCTTCGTCAAACGATGTGCCGCCCCCGCCAACTTTACAACTGAGCTATGTTTACCAGGGCATTGGAAGGAGAGGCAAAAATCAGAGCTCAGACTGTGAGTTTCTGCTGTGTGTTTGTTGGCAGGGAGGTAGGCCATTTGTGGCAATGCCTGAGGTTTAGGGAGCTATGGGGGCTGGGGAGTAGAAACAGAAGTGGGGGGGGGGAGGTCCCCGGTGGTGTCTAGCCTGTGTGGGCCTTAGCCCTGCTCCAGCTGGCTGAGACCCGGCACCCAGGAGAGTATAGAAGAGGCTGGGAGTACAGAGACTGCACGGGGAGCCGTGGTCAGACACCCAGACTGGGCCCCCAGGGGTCCCACACCAACTACTGTAAGGGGGACGAAAGCAAGGGCAGAGGTGTACTGTGTCCACAAAATAAACCCAACCCATCTAACCACACCTGGCCGGGGACCAACAACTACAACTACTTGTTTTTCAAGTTGAACAGCCTTAAGGTGCATTAAGTAAGATTTCTACTGTCCCATAGCACAAAATGACCATAATACCGTATATCTGTGGGGGGTTGATAGGGTTGTTGATTGGATCAGTACAAATGACTGTACAATTACTTGGCCAGGTGCTGAGATTTCTGGCTTTCAAAACCCCCGTACTCGTTTTGGAACAAAAACTCCTGCCCATTGCAGTTTCAAGATCTCCCCAGCACACACTTCAGCTACATTTTCAAGCCAAATAAGCAAATGACAAAGCAGTGTTATTATCCCCGTATTTTGCATGGTGATATATTACCTCTTCACTAGAAGTTTCTGTTGGATCTCTGCTCTGATTACCTAGCTTACTTTTCTCTATTGTGAGAATGTGACTTATTATTTATGTCAACTACAGGCCACCGTAAACTGTGCCTGAGACCTGTCCATGTTGTTCCTTGGTCACCATTAGACGTCGATTTCACGGCACTACAGATCAAAATTAGCCATTAGAAAAGGAAGATCCAGGTGTCTACTGT
Source organism: Centroberyx affinis (assembly GCF_046629955.1). Lineage (NCBI taxonomy): Eukaryota > Metazoa > Chordata > Actinopteri > Beryciformes > Berycidae > Centroberyx > Centroberyx affinis. The sequence continues at coordinate 95,287 of NW_027281633.1, read as the reverse complement.
CTCAACTCATATCAAGATGTTTCTAGTGTTTCTTTCCTAGGTACCTGTCACAGGCAGAATAATGCCCTGCCCCATTCAAAACACATATCAAAGCAAGATTCATCACTTGGCTCATATATTTCCTTCAGAGACATGTTTACTGTCATATTTAACATTTCACACGGGCCAGTGATACCAAACAGACCAGTGGGCGTGGGTCAGATTTATCTTCATTAACACCCCAGTCCAGAAAACCCTCATTTTTTGATTGTTTTCAATTCTTTCTGTACTGAAAGCTTTGAAAATTGCTCAAACTGGCCCAGCCTGTATTATCCCACTCCCTAAATCAACAACGATAGCACAGTCAAACCCCAAAGATCAATAAATAACGCCTCTCCGTCGACAATAAAATAATCCTAACACTTGAGCAGCACGTAACATTTATTAGTAATCTGGCTGTCAACAACACGGGCCCGTGTGAAATCTGCTCATAATTCCCCATCATTGCTGTGAGACACAGTAAAGCGTCAGGATTACAAATGTCTTCTCATGTTTCTGCTGGGTTTTTAAGTTGACATAAATTGATCCTTTCACAGAACATTAACTCCCAGTGTCACCGAACAGAGGAGCAACTGCTCCACTCCTCTCATTCCTCTCCCTCCACACACACAAGGAAAAAACGACGTGCTCAAGGCCCTTTTGGCAATTCTTCTACAAAAATACTTATAATGGCCTCGGGAACACTGGTCGTTACGCTCAGAAACAAAAAGGAACAGTTGTTGAGCTGTACCTGGACAAAAAGATACAACGCCAGCAATAAAAGGTACCTTTTTTCTGACAGTGTATGAGTATACTCACACACACGCACACACACATACACCCACACATCCACGTCCAACGCTCCTGGACGGTTGGAGCGGCGGCCATTTTTATGTGAACTGTTGGTCTAGCCGTATAAATCGATTTACAGCAAGAGGTTTTACTGCAAGAACCAAAGGATCTTCTCCGTCTCCTTGCTGCCATGGACTGCTAACATGCTAATGTTGACTAGAAGAGCCAGAGAGAGAAGTACAGTCTGTGATAAAGCTACGTTAGCCTCGTCGCTAACGTTAGCTTCCAGCTGCGTTTTGGCAGTTTGCTAACAGACTCAGCTGCTCAGTTCTCAACCAAGTGTGACACACTTTAAGGTCTTACTATGCGTTCCATTTGAACTGGGAAGTCAGAATTTCCGAGTTCCCAGTCAGAAATTTCAACTGGAACACCCCCTGAAGTCGGATTTCCGACTCAGAAAGTCGAAGAACCTCACCAACCCCGACCTCAAAATCCAAGATGGCTGCTACGCGCCTCAAGCTGCAGTAATATACTGTTTATTAGCACTTCTGTCTTATTTGTGTCTCATTAAATCAGTCGTACACACAGCACTGTCCAACTTCCATCTGTGGACATGTTGCTACAGTGTTTGTATGCGCAAAATACAGCGTAATGCGTTGTTATCAACTGGTATTGCTACAGTAACAATGGCTAACCTGGCTAGAGCAAACCCCACTTCCCCCACCCCGTGAAATAAAAAAAACTAATTGGTTTTCCGACTTGTTGTACTGGAACGTGGTTAACTCAGGTGTGACGTCATTCCCAGCTCCAACTTCCGAGGTAAATGGAACGCAGCATAAATGCTCCGACATGTGTTGTCGCCATAGCAACTAACCCTTAAAATTCCATAATCACCATTTTATGCCATACTAGCCAAATTACCATGGCAAACACTGGAAGGACCGTTCTATCCATTCAAGTTCTGTGCCCTCAACACTGCATGCCTAATCTTAACCCTTGCCCTATCCTAACCTAATCCTAATTGTATAACCCTAAACCCCTAGTCCTAATCCTAAATTTACCATAATGTTAACCCTTATCTTAAACTGGTTCTCCCAAGGATAGAAGTACAAGAACACACACACACACACACACACACAGAATATGGACCCAAGCACTGCATTTCACTTCATTTTAGTAGAGTGAAGAAAAAGTTGTTTCCATCCACATAAGATATCTCAAGAGACTCTTAGTCATTACGCAACACACCTGCATGCCGGGCCTTCAGCCTAACAATATACAATAGTCGGGAGCGGGTCTCCAGCTTACCGTGAGCTGCCACAGCAAATAAAAAACGTAAGCACTCACCGCTGCTCAAGAAACGGGCTTTTCAGAGCCTATTTATTACCCATCATCGATCATTACATATAAAATCATCTGAAAAGTAACTTTTGGTTTGAGTAAATGACTCGTAGCAGGGGGGCTATTTGGCAGGGCTCTGTACAAGCATTAGGTCATGCTCACAATGTCTGCCTTGTCGCATGTAGCTGAAAGGTTTTCACAACTGTTTTGGGCATTGTATGGACATGTTCAGACTCCAAGTGTGACTATTGGATCCTGATGGCCCTCATTCATATTCATACGTGTGAGAAAGCAACCCGGTCTCACGGCAGTTCAAAAATAGTCACGAAATTTAATCTGTTGATTCGTGTACATGGACACGATTTTTCCATTTTTTTCGTGACACTCCAAACTAATGTATTTCAATTGGAAGTATCTTTTGTGCCTGCAACACGTTTTTTTTTTCTGTCAGTCGGGACTCAGGAAGTAGTGTGACATTGAAATACAACGGTGGTCAGTAAGGGCGTTGTGGTCAGGGTGGTGGATGGGTGCATACATGCTTATTGCTGCGTTAGCACTCTTATCGCTGCTCATGCTAACTACCCAATTCTTCTAATCCGAACAAAATGGAAACATAAAACGCATCACTTCCTGTGCGACAGAGAATTTTTCCCAGGAAAGAGCAACCAGACACCTGGTGATTAGAGCAGCAAATGTAAAAGCTTTCATGAACTGGATAGGTCAAATCACCATTGCGTTACATCCGTCGGTCGGTGATGCGAGCAGCAAAGCAAACTTCGATATATAGGAAAATGTCACCAATTACTTTAAACTCCAACTATTTGGAAACATTCAAAATAGATCCTGGGATTAAGGAAAGGTTGACAGCGTCATGGCTCTGACATATCAACAAGCTCCAATAATAGCAACCGATTTCTATCTCTATCTCTTTCTATGTCTGACGTTGGGGTTCATTTTAGGCTGGGAGAGAATGAAAAGTCAAGGAGATCCACAAAGAGGCAGGAGCGTGCGTCAGTGCGGGGACACCGTCCCTCCCCCGGCTGGAAAGCAAAACCCGAGCGCGGGGCCCACTAAATGCTGGGAGCTGTGAAAAGACAAAACCACAGTGGTCGCTGGGCACAGATAAAGCCGCTGGTCCTCCCCGCCTCGGACCCGCAGATTAGTCTGACTGCGGCAGTGTGGTGTCCCTCCACTATGACTCTCCCTCTGCTGTGTTATTATAGCATTATCCAATCAGCCGCGTCTGGCCCGGAGGGATTACCCCCCCGTTTTACACAGCTTGTTCAGCTCCCCCCACATCACAAGAGGTCACCATGTGAGACAAGCTAACAGGGTGTAATGTGGAGTTACAGTGCGTTAATGAGGGTGCCGTGCGAGTTTACTGGAACCCAACTTTCCACTGGAGAGATATGTCTCTAATGACAAGTTAGCAAAGGCAATTCTAATACCCTAATAAGCCCTTTATGGATAGATAAATACTTGTGGTGAAAATATTGATTTGTAGCACCCATTTGTGAAACATAAGACAAACCTTATTTTCAGAAATTGCCAATGCCGGGCTATGAATAGTAAAAGACTCAAAATAGCATGTCAAGGACAGTCCAACTTTGAATATAAATGTACGGTAGTTTTCCGTCATCCAACCTCTAGTCTACCTCCCACGCCGATTGCATGTCGCTGTGACATCTCGAGGCAACATATTTCAATATTTTCTCAGGCGATTAAAACTGAAAATACAAAAACATAATCCCCGATGGTGGCAAATTTATGGGAGAACGCACGCAGGGGAACGAGAGCACTTTTCAACACGGGGCAGAAAAATTAATTCCGAAACTTATGCACTCAACCCCGGTTCCTTTATAATTCGTTTAAAAGACTTGCATCGCCTGCCGAGAGGGGACTTCAAGTATTCCGATTCAAGCTTTCTCGGCGCAGTATTTACTGTGCGTGTGTGATGAACTGTTTTTCTTGTGGTTGGTTTACAGTAGTTTCCATGTGCAAAGGTGTCCTTAGAGATTAGGCCCGCGTAAGAATCTGTAATTCCAGCCTCTTTTCTTCCACTGTTTGGCTACAGCAGCACAGGGACAGCCAAGCAGGAGTTGTGCTGCGGAGGACGGCGCCAGTGAGAATTTGAGTTTTCCAGTTAAAAATGAAGACGTTAATGAAGCCCTCTCACTGCACAGATGTAGGTAACTAGGAACCCCCAAAATACAGATATATTCATGCAGCTGAGGAAAGCCAAGATATGAGTAGGTCTAATCATATAGGAGCCCTGCTGATGTCAATATCACAGATTAATCCATAACTCTTGAGTGAGGGACTGTGGACAGCAGAGCAAGGCAGGGAAAAGCAGCATGCAAGCCAATAAAATGTATAATTCTACTGTGCTGGAGCCGTCTGCCTGGCTTCACTTGAAACGGCTTCACTTCGCTTCAATTTCCAAGTTGACTTTCCGCCACACAAAGCAAATCAGACAGATCACGCAACTATAAATAGCTCTATAAAATACCACTCGCTAATAACAGAGAACAAGTTGCCATATGTTGATATTAGCGCGAGTGTATGCACAGTGTGTGTGTGCATGTGTCTGAGGCAGATAGAGTGCGTCTTTCCATGTGTTGCGTTTAGCGTGCTGCATCATCACCATTGGAACGACTGAGTTCATCTATCTAGGTTTTCACAGGGGGAAAAAAAATAAGTTAAGGCCACTATTTACCACATCTTCTATTCTATTATGTGTGAACAAGATAGACTTTGTTATGTTGTTTTAATTCATCCGAGCGCACGAGATACGCATCATTCCCTTGTTTTGGTTCATTTGTATGCACATTTTCTTTATGTTGTGCATGCAATTTCAGCATTCATGTGGACAAATTAATAAACACATTAGCCTGATACTTGCTGAATAAAAATAGATGTAGTTGCTTTGATAAGGTATAATGAATAGAGAAAAACTGACATATTGAGAGCTGATGGGCTCTAGCATTGTCAATATTCAGACTATATTACAGATGTAAAAGTCAGTTGTAGTTGCATTGTCTATGATGCACTCTGTTTGTAGCCTGTCACCATGAAACACAGGCATCGCTCCATTATAACCCTCACTGATTTGCATGCTAGTAAAAACATGTGGTTTGAATGTGACAATGCTGATTCATTCTGATCCCCTAATATCAGATTTGGGGACAGGGTGAGTTCAGATTTATTTTACTAAAAGATAGAATAATCTTATTTGACAAGAGGATTGGATCATTCTAGTTCAACTGCCATGTTGTCATTTTTTCTGACATTGTCCCAGTATTAGGTTTGTTCTTGTAAGTTGGCTATTGATTTGCATATTCAGAAGTGTAAGGACCCAAAGACAAAACAGCAGTGGATCTGCCTCTAAAAAGTAAGTGTAATTACTGTAATTGCATAGTAATAGTGATTTCTGTGATGTCAACTGTTATATGATATGAAAATGAATTTGCATCAGCTTTTCTGCCTTCAATTTTGATAGATCTCTTTTGATTTTGCACAAGGAAGCTAAAGGAACTGGTACTGTGTTGTGCATTATGTTTTCATTTTGAAACTCTGCATGTATATTCTGTATGGAATGTAACTGATTCAAATTATGCGTTCAAAGTAAAGCCATATTGGCAAACATATGAGACCTGACAGAGGGGATCAGTACCATAATATATGCTCACTGACTCAGGGGGAAAATGGATTCTGGGAATGCATCATAAACCATAGCAGAAAAGAACATAAGGCTACTCCTTCAAGTGACTTGACTGGTTTTGATCCATGTTTAATGTCCCACGCTCATTCGCAACCACTTCTATGGGTAAATATGTTTTCATTGTCAAGGAGATGAAAATAAGAGATTGTGTTCATATCCTTTGCCTTTCAAAAGACACCATAGAAGCTCTATGTAATGACACCCGATCAGAGATCAGATAGGTTCAATACGAAGCATATCTTTTAATATAATGTATTACAGGGATGGCAAACATTTAAAAGAAATGTCAAATACATCTGTTGTTGGTGTCTTATTCTTATACTATTCAGTTACTGCAGCCTGCTAAATAATTTAGGATTAATCGGGTCTGAAATGAATAAAAACTCCCATTCTTCAGCTATAGTTTAACAAAATTATAATGAGTGAAGTGCCTTAGTCTCTTTCACGGCAGTTGCAGTATGCTACTGTTAATCAAGTCCTGTTTTTTTTCTTGCTCAATTGCTCTTGCTTGTTTGGTGTATGTTCATAAAGTGAGGCTTCATTGTGAGACTCAAACACAAACACTTTCAATTTATATTTCCAGATGAAATGGAAGTGAACTTTGTGTTAAGAAGCTAATTCGTTTAGCATGGGGCGTCTGCAAGGATGCAGCTTCAAAGCGATTCATTACAGGAAGATTACTGCATGTGCATTAGAATTCTCTCTATATCTGACTTTCTCAACTTTATGTCTCCACAATAAACAAGACACTTACGCATGTGGAAACATTTCACAGGACCCTTTTCATCTTACAGTTTCTTAATAAAGAAAACAGCTTCCAAATGAATGCCACATTGGGTTCATGGTAGCACAGCAGATTGTACATTTTTGACAGATGAAGCAAAATCCCTCTAATGACATTTGTTCTCATGTTATCTTGTCCATTTAGTCTACATGCATTAATGCCGTTTTTCCTCAGTCTTTTGTTACTATCTATAGCCCTGCTTTTGATAGTAAGAGTATCAGACATCAGCCGGAGATTTAATCATGAGCAATTGTTTAATGTGGTTTCATCAATGACTAATTTTTTCCAAGAATAAAAAAGAATCTTCTCTTGATAACACTGAAATTAATACGTTTTCAAAACTTGATCTGTTGACTAAAGCAGTGTCAGTCTCTTAATTGTATATGAGTCCCTATTCATTTCTACTGTTGGCTTGCTTTAAAGTCAAAATGAAAAATCACTTTTTCACCTTGTTAACTAACATCATAACTTATACCTACTAAACATTTATATACTTTTTTTTAATTTTCCTGTATTTTCATATCAAAATCCCATTACTTTTACTTCCTGGAAAACATTATATTTTTAGTGGTTACTTCATTGTACCAGAAGGCAAACATAAAAATTACAACTAATAATACCATCACAGATTTTTGAACAATCCCTTCTCCCATATAAAACCTGCTGCAGCTTCATAACTTTCAAAGTGACAAGTGGCAACATGGTACGCCCAACTATAGTTGTGTCCCGGTGTCAAAATGTATTCATTTTGTAGAATCAGGAATTTGTGAAGCTCAAGATTATATACAAAGTCTCTCTGGTGTTTGTGGAATTACGGAAGCAAGACACCATCGAAATGCTGATTCCTTGTGACTTTAAACTTATTCTTCTCTAACATCAGTTCCTAAAATAGCACAACATGTGCCGGTCATTGTTTACAGTCCGATTAGCAACTTGAGACGCGAGAATGGAGTTGGAGTTGAGAAACTCTCAGATCGAGCAGATATCTGTTTATAGAGATTAGCCGAAATGTCGTCTGGACCTAAAACATGTACAAAAAGTATCGATGTTTGTGTATTGTGTGGCAAAACGTTCGACTCTCGCGTCTCAAGTTGCTAATCAGACTGTAAACAATGACCGGCACACAGAAGAGGAAGTCTTGGCCCAGATGTCCGCTGGCTACACCGGAAACCCCAAAATATTGGCCGTCGCCCCCAGAGTCTAATCGTCGTCAGACCGATAGACGATGGGTTCCGAGATTGTTGCTTGCCTTATGATGATCACCGACTGGAGGTAATAGTTTACCAAACAACATTTAACTCTACTGTGTATAACTGAACATGCAAACACATGGGGGTTTGATTTGTAAAGTGTCTTCAAGGCAAAAGGGAGTTATGGATCAGATGACGCAGTTCCAGTATAATTAACAGGAGTGAAAATATTATGGCTGCAGTTTTTGTTGGATCCGCATGGCAGAGAACATGAGAAATTGGCTTTTGGATTGACCTAATGCCATCTATCATGATACAGTATTTCTCACCCTTCAAAGAAAGAGTGTTTAAGGTTGAGCAGATGAAGAGGAAATATTACCTGCACAAGATGGAAAACACCATCATTAACCTTCACACTGGGAAAAAAAGGCCTTGGAATTCAACAGACCCAGATGTTGAGAATCTCCTCAACTCTTCCTCTGGAAAGGAAACATGGGTAAAACTACAGTATGGTTATGGATGGTTACTTATTGGTTATTAAGTGACTCATTGTTGGCAGAGAATAGTTTATGTTCCAGTAAGATGGCTGGAATGTATTGAAGGGCACAGCTAAGAAGGTGAGATGGGGGAAATAAGCAGTCACGTAAATGCTGAGCAGTTAGGCTGGAGGTTAGAGAAGCAGGACCATCTGGGAAAATGTACGTGGGTAAAAGTGAAAGAGTAAGTCTCTCCCCTCCTTCCCTGCCCTTGAGCAAAGCACTGAACCCCCAGCTGCTCCAGTGGAGCTGCTCAGTGGCCACCAGTAGAAGACTGTGGTTGTAATGGCCAGCTCCCAGTGGCCAACAGTAGAGAAATCAACCAAGATAAAGGCTAAAATAAAAATGTAAAAAAAATATGGCCGTTTTTAGATGGCTCGCAAGGACACACAAGGTACTAGAAGATAATTTACTTATCATTGCATCTTGAGTGGAAACTCCAGTAGGGTTGATGTCCAACTGGAAAACATCCTAAAAGAAAGTCTTGGTACGTCAGGTGCAGTGGATCCACAATAAGCTAGACAACATCAATAAATGCAAAGGCAAAGTGATAAAGCCTCAAGCAGTTGAACTGCTAACAGAGTAAGCCACTCTATTTTCTGGAGTCAGTTAGCTTTACTACAGCCAGAGGAGCAGCTCATCTGTCTGACCTGGAGGGATATACTGCCAGAAGCTGGGCTTCCTGATGCAATGTTTGCCAGGACACAGACCCCTGCCAGGTGCAAATATGCAAATTTGGTTCAAAGAGCTATTGCATGGGAAGCAGTAATTCAGAGACTAGCAGTGAAATCCTCACCGAAAGCTTAATTTGCCATGTTAAAATAGTGACAAAAACACTGTAATCTCCGGAAACAAGCAGCGGCACCAATGGAGCCATTGCACACGGCATTGTCATGGGACGCTGAGGCTTATCATGTGTTTTACTGTCAGTGAGTCGGTGTTACTTAACAGCTCATGTAATGAGGCTAGGCTTGTTTTTTGTTTTTCTTGTTTTTTTCGCCAATTCAACACCTTCACTGAACAACTTTTATAGCAGCAGCGTTAATGATTTCACCATACTGCGCTTTAAAAACAAAAGTACGGTAGATCATTGATTCAACACTATCATACACTTGTTGAGGGATAGTAGGCCATTAGCATCATCTCAAAATTGAGAAAATGAGAGCTTTTGGCAGCTGTAAAGCTAAATGGTAAGAATGTTTTAATGATATACGGCTAAGTCTGGCAACTTTGTGTAGGATATTTGTAAAATTTACATGAAATATGATCGAAAAATAAGGTGCTGTTTTGAACTAGCAGGGACTACTTTTCCTGTTTCCATAGCAAGTGAAGGTGGTGGGAGATGGAATACATGGTTGCTCACCCGAAATAGCTCCAAAAATAAACCTGCCCACATCAGCTATATTGAGTTAATGATGTTTATTTTTTTTAAATGTATGAATCTATGGGCCATATAATACAAAAACACCAAATAAATATCTTAAAAACTTAAAAAGTCAGTCTTGTTACTTTGGATAATGCTAGTGGCCTGCTATCACTCAACATTGTGTATGCTAAAGCAGAGATGTGGACTCGAGTCATTGTGACTTGGACTTGAGTTGACTCGAGTCACTGTTTTGATGACTTGCAACTTGACTTGACAGAAAATAAATGACTTGAGACTCGACTTGGAAGTTAAAGACTCGTGACTTGACGTGAGACATGATGACTCGAATGACTTGTTTGTGTTCATTTTATGTGTTCAGTTTAAATATTAAATATTAAATATTAAAATGTTCAACGTTGTCAATGTTCACATTACAAGTTTCTGTAGTGTGTAATGTTACCCGGTATGCGAGCGCACACTGGGAATGGCATTGTCATGACTGGATGACGACCCTGTCAGTCAAGCTCCTCGCTACCTGATGTATTTTTCAAGAAGAAGCACTCGTTACTCGTTACACCCTCCCACTCTAGACTATTTCGTATTTCTGGTGGTTACACACACACAGTACGATCAGATCTTTATACGGTCTATGGATCAGATCAGATCATCATCATCAGGCGGCCGCGACTGTGCCTAGAGTCATCACTCATTTTTTTTTATTACATTTATTTCACTGAATATCAATAATTATAATACAAATTCAATTCATTGTCATACTTTTTGAACAGGTTAGATAAATTGGCCAATAATATCATTATTAGACTGGTACTAATACCTTGTCTTTTCTCTTTATAAAGACCGGATACTGCAGGTAAGACTGCAGTATCTTGGGGGGAGAAAAGAAAATGACTTGACTTGGGACTTGACTTGCCTTAACTAAGGACTCGACTCGACTTGACATAACTGGTGACTTGACTTGCCCAAGAAAAAATGACTTGGGACTTGCTTGAGACTTGAACCAAATGACTTGAGTCACATGTCTGCCATTAGCATGGAGCACTAGAACCAACAATCTACCAGGGACACAGATGATTTTGGTGACTGCATGCTCATCACATGATTTCACAAAACGTGATGTATTCCATTAACTAATAGTGTAGCTGAGCATCTTCTTAATTGCTCCCATTGTGTTGTTAACCTGGTTTGTACAGGTCATGACCCAGTCCTTGAACTTTCTCAAGGGAACTTATTTTTTGTCTCAGGTGTTTTCGCAGCTCTGGCTATTCTTCCAAGAACATAAGTGGTACAGTAAATGCTGCTTGGCTTCACTGACAGCCAGTGCTGGCAGACTGGAAATGGCAGGCAGGCAGCCTCTGGCTACGCTGCAGTCTTCTCCTGAAGGAGTGTATGACCCGGCGTACACAACCCAAACCACGACCCTCTGCTAAACATAGAGAACCTCAGACCAGACGGTACATGAGTGGAAACTAGAGCGCATTCGTGTTGGGAGATTAAGAGGCACACTACGCAAACAGGGGTGGGAGTGACGAACAAAACCACTACTACCACCGCTGTGTTTTGGAAAGATTTTTTTTCCCTCCCACCTCCGGTCAGTCCAACTGAAGTCTGGCAGCAGGGGGTCATTACTTAATAGAGTATAACTCAATTGGGATAGACAAAAACAGAGACAACACCAACCTTGACTGCACTGTCTGCAAACACTGTTTTCATAGCAGGCTTTTAAATGATTACATTAATCTGCCTAAGTAAAGTTTAGGTAGTCTTTTCACCTCAGTAATAACAGTCATTTTTAGGTTGAATTTAACATTTAGGTTTTATTGCCATACCTCAGTGACGTGCAAAGAGCAGAACACTGTGAGGAGGATCAATCTCTAACAAAGTGAGAGCATTATCATTAGACTCCCCCTCTACCCCAAAAACCATGACTAGTGAAAAACATGTGGCCAAAGGACAGAACACAACAAAGATCATTGGCATGTGGCATTAGTTTTGACTGTGAATTCTAACCTAAACTTGTGGTGTCTGCGTGTCTGCATGTGTGTGTGTGTGTGTTGTGTTTCCTCGTACGAAAGAGGAAAGGAAGGGAAGACAGAAAGGGATGTGGGAGGGAGGGACAGATAGAGTGAGTAAGTTCATCCATCTAATTACATATGCAGCTCATGGCTTCTAACTACCATGAGGCGGTGATGATGATGATGACCGGCAAATGATGTCAGCAGGAGGGCTTAACCTTATTTATATAGCGTTTCAAACCCCAACTAACTTCACAACCAGGCAAAGCAAGTGCAGACACACTGCAGCACCTCCAAGAGAGCAGAGTATCCTCTTTATAAGAGCGGTACCCGCTACAGAAGACTACCAGAACATATGACTGAGGAAGTGAGGAAGTTTTGATTTTTTTCTCAACTCCATACTGGATTGGTAATAATCACAAGAAGCCAGGAACTCTGATATAGAGGTGAGTACATTTTGCAAAATAGTGAAAAACAGTTTGATTGTGTGTCATGGCCTTTCTGACAAATATTTAACCTGTGAGGACTAGTGTATTGTTCCACTCAGGCAAATCAAATGGTGTGGGTTAGACCTGGGCTTGTAGCCTTGTTAAGAGATTTTTTTGGCCGTATAAAGTCCGTACAATAAATAATGGGAGACCAGCCCGTCTAAGCCATGTCTGGGCTGGTAAAATCTCTGAATGAGAAGTTGTCTGTGTGTGGCAATGTGGAATGCTTGGGTGGTGAGAGGAGAGCATTGGTTAATGTGGTAGAGACCTGCAATTTAGGAAGACTACAGGTAGTATTGTAGTAGGCAAGAGAGATGCATAGAGTTCCATCAAGGCCAAAGCCGACTCGAAAGTGACTCGAAGCGGTCCGAGATAGCGCACTAGTTTAAAGCCTAATCAAATCCTAAACCCTGACGACTGCGCAACAAATGAGAACTGTTCAGCGAGTCAAAACAGCTCAAAACCACTTTCTATCCCCTCTCCATAGTCTAATCCAGTTTTCTGGCAGCGGAGCGCTAACCATAATCAGATCTAATTGAGCGCGGGGACTCGATTGCCTCGGTGGGATCCAAGTGTGACACACCAGCGGATTATGTACACCCATCTGGTGACATCTGCTAAAGTCAGCCGGAGACAGACAGACAGACAGACAGGCAGGCAGGCAGATTGCAGGCGCCTCTCCCCCTCTCCTCGTAATGCTGTCGGCTCTCCAGCGCTGGAGCTCCACGCTCCGCTAACACACCCTGCAGAGAAAACCAGCCGGTGCCAAATGTCTGTGGAGATAACTCTGACTTTTGCGCACCATCGCTGCTGCACTTTAGTTATTTACGCTGACGTAAGATACCTTGTTTATATGTCAAACTCATCGTTACGCTACACTATGATGTGAGTTGATCGAATGCCAGGTGACAAATCAATGTCTTGTGCTCATTCTGTATCACTGAGCTTAGGTTCAACTGAGAATTTAATTGTGAAATTGTCTAAAATCCTGATACAATTCAGTGAATGTGAAATTGGAATTGATATTCCGACAGTAAACACTACAAATTTTTCATTTAATTTAAGGAAATATAGCCTAATTCCATTCAAGGTAACTCAAATGATTTGTTTACCTTTTCTTTCAATTGATCAATTTATCAACCCTTCACAGTTCACATTCCAATGTGTCGCTTTAAATTTATGAAATTGAATTTGACACAAATGAGAAGTCCTGAATTGACCTCAAGACCACTTAAATGCTCACATTTTTTGTTGCACATCCTTTTCATTTCACTCGACAGAATTATTTTCCACAAATTTAATGTAGTTGCAGTAGAGTAGCTACTGGAGATACTACTAGTAGATAGGACAGTTGCTAAGCTTTGTACATTGCCTTGAACGGTCACAGGGTCAGGCTGGGGAGCAAAAACTTCTGAAAATGTGACTGCTGCAGCTTTTACTGTACCGTACGCCTCAAAAGAATGACTATTTGTGGTTGCACAGCGGTGGCGAGCATGTGTTCCTGTGGCTGGGCGTATGGGCTGGGTGTATGTCGTATAATGTGAATGAGAGTAAAACAGGAGGGAGAGAGAGAGAGCGAAAAGGGGAGCTTGTTTTTTTGGCACCGAGAGCTTCTGTCCATCCCCAGCCCAAAAAAGAGGAGGGTGAATCGTACATTCTTTGGTTTCGCCGTTAAAATGTGTCACCGCCGAGCGAGGCGAGGGCCACAGGGAAGGAGGGAGGGCCAGAGGTAAGCCAGAGGTTAAGGATGAGAGACAGAGGAGGGGAGAGAGAGAGAGAGACAGCGAGAGAGAGAGAGAGAGAGAGAGAGGAAGGCCACCCCTGAGAGGAGAATGAGCGAGCCTCGTCATGGACTCTTCATCATCCCTCAATCATCATCATCCATCAAGCTGCTCCCTCCCTCTCTCCCACTGCCGGTCTCACTTTTCCTACATTTTACCATACCCCCCCCCCCCCCCCCCCCTTTTTTCTCAACGCAAACACCGGCGCTCCTCTCTTCGACTTATTACGAGTCGCACAGCTGCAAACTGCCATCACGCGTCTATTAAATCCCATTCATGAGGGCGAATTTTTTAAGCCAGTTACGGCAGCTATCGCTCCCGGGACGGTGTGAGGCCCCGGGAATCAACAGGGCGGCAGGAGTCGGGACCACTGATGGAGAAAGGCTAACAGTACGTGCCTTTGTGAGGAGAATTGTTTTCAAAGGGAGGGGCAGGAGTGGGGGGGGATGATGAAGTCGCAAGATTAAAAGCGGACATTTGTTTTGTGTATGTTGTGCTCTGCCAAGACGCAGCAATTTTCTATGAATCTAAAACAGCTTTCCTGGCTCCGACCCCATATACCGCCCGCTGCCAGGAAAAGACTTTTTTTTACCTGTTTATGTGCAGGTAAAGTAGCTTTTCGCAGAGTGGAATCATATGAGATCTTTTTTTCCAGCTGAATGTCAATGTGCTGTGCAAGGCTTGGAGGGGGGGGGGAGACTGTGACAGCAAGACAACAACAGGTAGACTTAATACTGATCCCCTGAGACTCCTTTTGTTCTTTTGCATCTGGAGATCTGACATAACATTGGACTGACTTTGCCTGAAACAATTCCATCCAGAGAAGCTCATAAAAATGGAAGGAACCTTACTAATTTGCAGATGACTGGGGAAAACTACTCCCACGATTCCCTCGGGAACTAATCTTTTTACCGTCAAAATGTTGACTTCTTTATATCCCAAATGATGACCGAGGAGTGAAACAATTGATTCTGTTTACTATTAGGCCAACACAACACTAATGAATGAAAAGAGCACTTGAAAGAGATCGCGTTCACCTTCATTGCGTCACCACATCCAGACCCCATGTTGGCAGCTGTTGCTGACTGATGCCATTCTTTATAACTAGTAATTTACCTATTTAGAAAATAATGTACCCATTGTGTGTTGTTCAAGTAATACAGTGACCTTTACAGTAAAGCTGCTAGTCTGGGCAAATATCAAGGACGCATCAATAGACTAACTACAGTCGCCAAGCCAGAATGTTAGAGAAAATTGAGTAAATTGAAAACACAGTCTGACTCAACTCAGCCAGTTGAGTTAGTGTTGAGTCAGAATACATAGGGATCCCCTGATAAATATCTATATCCGCACTCACAGCCTGGTAAAGCGTATGCTATGCGTATAGGATTTCCCCCCGTAAGAAAAATTCGTCATTCCCCTTTAGGGATGTTGGATCGGTTTAAGGAACATTGCCCATTTGAAAACCCTGGAGGCCATCCATAATGTTAGCTAAACATTTGGAAGTGCATGGTGGGCTAATCCTTGGCCTTTCATACGACTCTTTACGCTCAGTGTCTCCAGACTCAGAAGAACGAAAGCTGATGAAGGGCGAGTCAGATTAGCCGCTACAAGCAGACTGATTAAAGTTGCCCCAAAAGCAAACCTAGGTCCAGGTTTTAAATATGGCTTTAGTGGCCCTTCTCTCTTGCCTTAGTTAACCTCCGCAGATGGGAGCCTTCTCTCTCCTCTAAAGAGCAAACAACAGTAAGTCAGACAAACACTGCGGTAGGAGCGCCATTCCCCTCCACTGCTTTGACTGACACGTGTTGAAATATCAGCAATGTATTCCAGCTGTCGTCCCTTACAATTAAAAACAGATCTTAAAAAAAAAAAAAGAAAAATCAGCAAAGACACAATAGGCCTTATCTACCAGGCAAGAGACCGAGAAATTTTGAAATCATTTAGAGAAAAATGTTTACATAAGCAGTGTGGCATTCACATTTTTGGAAATTAGATTTCTGTGTAATTTTATGCATCATTTTTCTATCTCAGTACCATTTGAATACCATGACTGAATCATTTACTCTATAGCACAGTGATTCTCAACCTTTTTCATATCAAGGACCCCTCATTCAGTCCACATTGGGGCCACGGACCCCCATTTGATGAGATTTTGTGTCTCTGACCCAAATCTGAGAATATTTTTCTTGTCAGATATGATTTTCTCCAGAATTCCATGATTATCTGTATTGTAGGTAGAGAGATAACAGTGATCAAATCAGATAACTATGATCAAACTAGTCATTTCTACATCTCTTTTCTTGTAAATTTATAGTAAATGAAATAATGGTGAAGTTTAACAATTCATCAATTTGCTGGGGACCCCCTGGAACCCTGTCAAGGACCCCTGGTGGTCCCCGGACCCCACATTGAGAACCACTGCTATAGCACATTCTGCTAAAGAATAGTGATCGCGTCGGTAGTCTGAGGCTTCAAAGTGCGAAAGCATCTCTCGCTGTTTGATCTGGAGGCAAGAGGAATGTTTCCTATAAAGCCAAACTCATGCATATTTTACATGATTAGATTAGATTAGATTAGATGTAGTGATCCCTGTGGGAAACAGAGTCGTTACAGCAGCAGAGAGAAAGATATGGTTAAGAATAGAGCAGAGTATGAAGCTGAAGATAATACAAGTAATTACAGCAAGAGAGCATATTGAGATAAAAGTGATATACAGGTTAGAAGCAGATGTGCAAATGTGCATCATGAACAGTTCACGTTATCTGGCGTACAGATGGTAGGATGTGTTGGAATGTGCGTAGACATGAAAATGCACATCATATTTACAGATGGAAGTAGCATATATACAGAAATGTGTCTAGAAACATATAATAATAAGAGGTATGGCAGCTTCTGTAGATTCTGGGTAGAATGATAACCTGCAGACTCTTGGACCTCCATCGCACATGGTTGAGAACCACTGGCTTAGATTGATGTAAAGCAGTGATTCTCAACCTTTTTCATATCAAGGAAATATTTTTATTGTCAGATATGATTTTGTCCAGAATCCCATGACTATCTGTATTGTAGGTAGAGAGATAACAGTGAAACTATGATCAATACAATCATTCTTCTACATTCTCTAACTGTGTTAACTTCTTGTAAATGAAATAATGCTGAAGTTTAACAATTCATCAATTTGCTGAGGACCCCCTGGGACCCTCTCAAGGACCCCTGGTGGTCCCCGGACCCTATGTTGAGAACCACTGATGTAAAGGCTTGGTGTGTGAATGCTAGAGCCAGTAATGATGAGTATTACACAGTCGTCTATCACAAGAGATCCAGGAACCAGCAGATGAGAGTCGCTGTGATAATATTACGACTGGAGAGTGCGGTTCCCATGTTCCTGTCTGGTCCCATGAAATTGTGTGAAATGCAAGAATCTTAAAATGCAAATACGGTTCTCTTTGAAAGAAGAGTGAGAGAAATGCGTTCCCCCCAGCAGGAAAGGATTAGGTGGAGGAGACATGACTAGAAGCAGGAAGTAGCTTGACATTGACATAGCGAGGTGGAAAGTTAAGGGTGTGGAGGTCGACGAGTGGATGGGTGAAGACATTCATCTTCAACTCAGACGACCTGGGTTCAATTCCCAACTCGTGAATTAACCATGACCGATGCCTTTCCCCCTAACCCTAACCAAAGTGAAGGCGAACACGTGAAAATGGCGTGTCCAATTCATGCAATTGTCACATCATCCTTTTGTAGTTGAGTAATGTATCTTCACGTTATTTGCAGAGGTGGAAAGTAACTAAGTACATTTACTCGAATACTGTACTTAAGTACAATTTTGAGGTACTTGTACTTTACTTGAGTATTACCATTTTATGCTACTTTATACTTCTACTCCACTACATTTCAGAGGGAAATATTGGACTTTTTACTCCACTACATTTATTTGATAACTTAAGTTACTAGTTACTTTGCAGATTCAGATTATTATACAAAATATAATCAACTAATAAATTGTGATGTATTATTATAGATTACTGTAAGCTACCCAGCAGTATATAAAGTAGTGGAAATCAGCCCTTTTCCAGCTGCAACATTAAAGTGATGCTTACACATTAATGCATCAATAATTATAATTCAATAATATAATATATATTGTATTATTCTGAAATGGGCCATTCTGCATAATGAGTACTTTTACTTTTGTTGCTTTAAGTACATATTGATGCTAATACTTTTGTACTTTTACTTAAGTAACATTTTGAATGCAGGAATTTTACTATTTTTAGTATTTTTATACTGTGGTATTTCTACTTTTACTTAAGTAAAAGATCTGAGTACTACTTCCACCACTGATTATTTGTGTCCATGAGTCTGTGAGTTTGGCATTGTGTCCGTTCATGTCTGTGAGTTCAGCATCATGGCCAGAGGACGATAGTACCAGTCCAGGTACCTGACTCTTCTTAGTGTCGGTGGAGGGGGGGGGGGGGGGCATGGTCTGCAGTGGGTGTATAAAGGCCAGCGATGGCCCAGAGTCACAGCTCTGACCCCCACTTCTACCGCCTGTCGCTCTACATCAGATAACGTGACGCACTTACGAGCCCCTAAAACGGAAAAATACCTCCGGTCCAAATACTACGATAAAAAAGTACACGTCCGACCAACATTATTAATCAAAACGGAGAAATCTGTAGCTTCTCAAACTCCCAAACACTGTCTCGTTAACAAACCCTTGCGCTTTCTACCCAAACAGTTTATCACTTTTCTCTAAATTGCCGCTTTGGGGTGTAAAGAATGCTATGAATTTCCCTCAAGCATTTCGTTGGGGTGTCAGCGGTGGAAGAAGTTGGAGGGGTGAGGGGGTGGGGTGGGGTGGGAAATGCACAACTCCCCCATCCCCCCCCCCAACCCCATTAGAGAACATACACACACACACAGAGGGAGACAACATACACACCTCTCCCCCTCTCCCATATATCCTGCTCTGATCTCAGGGTAACTTGCTGTGGAGTGCTGCTTGGGCGCCACCTTCTTGCCACCACTGGCCATTCTTTCAACTCCCCCCCCCCTCTGCCTCCACCCCTTCTGTCTTTTGCTATCTCACTCCTTACACCAGCACACACACCCCACACCCACACACACACACACACAAACAGGAGTTGACTCCACATTAGGGGGCAGAGGCATCATCGGGGCCCTGCCTCTCCCATAATAAGTCCTCCCCTTCCTTGCCTCTGACCTGCACAGCTAGACAGGCAGCATGCAGCAAACTTTCCCATCAGTGCTAGTAGTCCAACCTCAGCCTCAGCCGGTCCCACCGCTGCCCTGCCTCTGTTATAACAGACTCCAGGTCAGCTTCCCACTCCACAGTTACTAGAGGATACCTGGAGGGACAGCTGGTCCTGGTTGCTGGACTTCTCTAAGACTTTTAGCTCACTATCAGAGGAAAAAGGGTGTTGAGAAAAAAAAGTGAGTGGACTGACGACAAGGACCTTCTGGATGTCTCTTCTGTGGGGATTTTTTCAAATTCCCCCTGCTTTAACGAGGGTATAATCACCTGGATTGACCTAGACATTTTTGTTTGTGTTTTTTTTTCAGACTGGAAACTTTGAGATAGTTTTCTGTCTTTTGGAGACTCTGAGGACATCAGTGACAATACTTTTTTTTTTTTTTTTTTTACGGGACGGACACTGCTTTGGGAAAGTAAGTTCCCACTCTCTTCTTCTCTTTGGCTTGTTGTTTTATTTCAGCTTTGTTGTGGCAAATTGGGCTCGGTGGAATTTGTGTTTTGCTCTCAAACATGCTGGACTGGTTTCAGTTCAATAAGGGCTGTAGTCATCCAGTCTGTGCTGGCATTGCTGCCTCTGTCTGCAGGGGAATAGTATGAAGGAGGGTATGCTAATCGTTTCAACTGGGCTCAAATAAATACTTGCAGTCTGTTGGCACTTATTAGCCTTTAAATAACTAGGAATACAAAATATATATCCTGAATGCAATGTATTTTCTTTCAGAAGTGCATTTGAGTCAAAGTTGTTCATGTATTTGTGTGTTTCTTTACAGAAATCTATTTCCAAGATGTTCTGCTCTAGAAGAGTACTACAACAGTGGTGCTTTGCTCTGTTCTTACTGTGCTCTCCAGTGCCACACTATGGGAGACCAATTGATGCCCTGAGCAACAGAATGTAAGTCTGACTTTCTTTTTTTTTTTTTTTGCATGCTTTTGAACAATTACCTTTTATTCCATTTTAATTCCATCAATCCGTGCTCCTCAGTGTAAAGCCCGGGAAAGCTGAAAAAGTTGAGGGTGGAAATAATTACTTTTGGAAATCTTTCAGACGTTAAAAGAAAAAGTTTTTCGGCATCATCTTTTTTTCCATTATTTGCTATTTCGATTTATTTATTTACACGTTGTCCCGCTTGGCGGGCGAGCAAACGCGTCGGCTGGAAAATGTGTTCATTTGTGAAACGTGCTGGCAGCTGTTTAGATAGTCTTCGCCCACCTGCGTGTTTGCCTAAGGAGAAAGGGGGGGGGGGGGGAGGGGGGACCGTCCGTGCGATAAAGTACAAGCAACTCTGGAACCCTTTTACCTCCTTCCTCCCTCCTTCTACTCCCCCCCCTCCAGTTCCCAAGCAGAGATGTTCACAGCTCCTCTTTAACTTCCAGCCCCCCCCCCCCCCCCCTCCCCTCCTGACACCCCCAGGGCTCGGTTTGACGGGGGTTTCAGACCACCGGCTACACACAGAAATGCTCTTGTTTGTTACCCCCTTCACACCTTCCACCGCCATGCCAGCTTTGTAATCCACTCTGCTGGGCTGCCTGCTGGTGTCCATCCGGGATAAAGACGAGTCTTAGAGGGGGGAAATGAATAATGCTGATGTATGGCTAGGCGGTGTACCAAGCAAAACCTGCTCCTCCTGGTGAAGTATATTATGCCTAGCAGAGTAAATGTTCTTTCAAGTTCTGAAGCCAGAATGCAAAACACGCGTTGAGAGCTTTTCCCTTTGGAAAGATAATATCCCTGAAATGGTTTTTGGTGTGTCTTCGCTGCCAGTGGTGCACTTTGGGTGAATCAGTTTTTAATGAAGCAGCAGAGTCATTATGACAGGATGTGGGAAGAAGCTCTAAAGGCGGTCAATATTTTGGACCAGCAGGACATATCCATAACATTGACACAATCTGTAAGGCTTTGTTCTCCCTGTGCTAATATCACGTCCCTAAATGATTTTTCAGCCCAAGATGTTTGGCCCCTCTAACCGAATCAGTATTGAGACTCAGGAGGAGAGATCACATCTGAAATGCATTTGGCGGGCGGCAGTGCACGTTTTGAACCTGGTTCCTGAGGAAGAGCGAGGGAGCCTTTAAAGTTATTAAAACCGTGTGTCATCCCGGGCCAGGCAGGTTTACATGGACGCGCGGAGAACGGAGCGTTAACGGGCTCCAGGCGCGGTACCCGAGACGCCATGCCTCTCTGTTTCTCCGTGCAGCGTGTGGGGCCTGTTATGCTTATGTCAGGGGAAATGGAGGTACACCCGTTGTGTGATATGCACTTAATAGGATTTCAGGACCGAGTTAATGCCACCTGAGTGGAAAGGAAAACATTGGCGCGATGAAAACTGGTGTGGTAAGATCACACGATTGGCTGACACACTGCAGCGGGTGAAAGCTCACGTTCGCAGGTCACTGGTGATGAGGGAAATTTTTATTCTGACCTCTGACACTCCATCTCCTGTGGCCTTTAATCAGCAAATAAGGCTATTAATTTTGCCAGTGAGTTGATCTAGTTTGTTTTAATTTATGTTTTAGATTTATTTTTCATTTTGACATACCAAGAGATAGATCAAAATCATGAGGATGGAGTGGTAACCAGAGCTGCTGTGGATATTATTAACCAGTATCAACCAGTAGGGCTATGCTTCATCCCAGTATTCATCACACAAAGCGCTGAAAGCCTGGGAATGAGCGAATTCTGAGCAATCGATAGCTCTGGCTCAGAGCCACGGAGCCTCAGGAGGCAAACCGACGTGTCATTTGACTCGGAGCCAGCGCCGGGCTTGAAGTTCAATCAGCCAGCACTGGGAAATGACATGCTGGTGGTTTAGGGTATACACTCCTCCTTTCATTCCCAGAGAGAAACAATTAACATCAGATAGGCCAAGAGAGGGGTGTGTTGGACCGGTGCCACCTCAGGATGTATCAGGGCCATTTTATTCCCCCCCCCCCCCGCACTCCTTTCCCTCCTTTCCTCTCTCTAGCTGCTCCTTGGAAAAGCGTTTGATGTGAGCTTATTAAAAGGTAAAAACAGAGTGAGATCAGTTTTCAAAGACAGCGCACTCCCAGTGTTTTTGCTTTTTTTTTTTTTTTTTTTTTTTTTAGGCCAGAGATTTACAGGAAATATCTGTATGCATATAAACAAAGCCACTCTCGAGAGCTTCCTCTGTATGGGAGACAAATTTTGTCCAGGATATTATTTCATTCAGGAGGAGAAAATACACTTCAGCTCGAGCTTCATGCATTGGAGGAACAAAAGGAGAGAAATGGAAAACTTATACACCCTGTTGAGCTTAATCTAATGTTAATCATTTTTAAATGGTAAATTCAGCATATTGCTTTTCAGTTTGTGTGCAGCTTCCTTTGGTGATCCATTTCAATTCAAGTGAAACTACAACCACCAAACAAATCATGACAAACATGTATCAAAGCAAAAGTTTGATTTCTATAACACCATGAGCCCTTTTTCTCCCTCTGTAACCGTTCAGCTGTCAAAACTCCATAAATTAGCCCAGTGTTTTCAAATAGAACTACATACTATATCGGTCTATTTAGTACTACAGAAGTACATACTTTTGTACTCCAGATTCTAGATAATAAAAGTAACCTTGCAAGAGGTAACCTGGGAAAATCCCTGTCCCGACAGCTGAATAGCCATGCTGTGCTCTCAGTAATCAGGCGCAATATCTTCCATTGAAGCCCTTTTGTTTATGTGCTCAGACACTTGAGGCTGAAAACGGTGTTTGGCCGAGGTGTCCGCCAGCGTTTGGTGTGCTGTCGTTCCCATGCGTTGGCGAGCAGCGCTGAGCCATGCCCTCTCCCTCTCTATTTTCCTAAGAATTAAGGCCTGGGTAACAAGACACTCCAGCAAAGCAAAGCATGAATCCTTTGCCGCTCACACAGTATCTGAAAAGATAACAGGTTGGGGCACTGCCCTTTCCCATCTGGTCAAAATCAGGACGACAGAAGGAAGACCTGACACAGCGTGATTGGGAGCTGGATCTCTCCTTTTCTGTGTTGTGATCTACTGTACTTCTTTCATGCCTTACTCCTATGGTAAAGTCTAGAGTAAACTCTAGATTATTAGTCTCATGTATTTCAAGTTCAGATATTAGAGCGAGTGTAAGTCTTTTTAGCTTTTGGACCACAAGTAGCCTAATTGGCTTGTAGCATATGTGGTAGCAATTTGCACCTATGGGATCTGACTACCATGCATCTGTCAGTTACTGGATATTAATGAAATGTGACGGGTCAGAGGTTTGCCCAGTGCAACACAAATGCCACGGTGATAGTAAGACGATTTTAATGAACTATCAGAAGGAAAATTGGCATTTTCCAAAAGAGAGGAAAACTCATCTCAACCCCGTTGGCAGGGTGGGATCTTGTGTATCAGTTTAACAACCCTGGAAAAGGCTTAACTCCCGTGGTTCTATGAATCATGTCATGATGATAGCCAGTGATTTCATGGATGCAGGGGCAAATTGTTGGAATACTGCACAATGAGAGCAGTGTTGCTCAACCTTTTCAACTAAAGGAAGGGAGTACGAGAGCACTGAAGATGGATTCCTGATCAAGACAATCCCTCTCTCAAGCATAAAGATATAGGAATGTCTTAAAACATAATAACATAAGGAAAAAGCCCAAAAAAGTCTTACTCCTTGCTGTTATTAAACCTATGCAATTGGTCTCTTTGAAACAGCTAATTCATTTGTTTATTCATACTGACCTCTACTGGTGAAGCAGTGAACACCCAAATTCCACACCAACTGAGTGACTGACCTACCTTGGGTGTACACTATCCAAATAACAACACAAACTGACAAGGATTACACATTTAAATGCTTAAATGTAGGAAATGTAAGGATTGATTTTGTGCTTTTCTCAGTGCTAACCCTCCAGCGGTCTGGTCTTGTCTCCTCCTATAGGAAACGTTCTGTGACCCATGCTCAGCTGATGCACGACAAAGGCCGGACGCTGCAGGACTTCAAGCGTCGCATGTGGCTGCAGGAGTTGCTGGACGAGGTCCATACAGCCGAGATCCGGGAGCTTCCCGTCCGGACCGGGGGCAGCAGCGGAGCCGGGGTGGGCCTCCCAGGGGTGGGCATGACCATCAACCTGAGCACCACCGGCAGCACCCTCCACTCTAAACCCCCAGGAGGAACTAAGAATCTCCCTATCAGCTTCCAACTGGAGGAGGAGGAGGGCACCAACCTACCCCAGGAGACCAACAAGTCGCAGACGTACAAAGACGGGGTGCTTAAGACCTCTGGCAAGAAGAAGAAGAAAGGGAGGTCCGGCAAGAGGCGAGAGGGCGAGAAAAGGAAGCGGCGGGCACGCTCGTTGGGATGGCGGCTGGAAGACGAGCCCGGAAGTGGCTTCCACCTGGAGTGGCGGCCTCTCCTCGGCCTACAGGGGGCGCTTCACTAAAACACTGTCAGCCTCTGACAAAGGTGAGTCTAGGGCCGTTCTCGAAATCCAAGAATGCCAAGTCAGTACCAAGTCAGAATTTCTCAAGAACACGAGCAGAGAAACCTTACCGTTTGAGAAGGACTGTGTACTCAATAACGTATTATCAAATTAGGCTGTGATCACATAGGACACTTTTTGAACATACCTGCGCCTTTTTTTTCTGTTATTTTCAATGGTTTGGGCACACATGCCTAGTATTGTGGAGGCAGTGGGTTTTGTGGTGCTGCCCTTCACTCCAAGTTGAAGTTGTCTTAGCTTCTCCACACACTGCATCAGTGTGAAAATAGTCCTTGAAATGGCTCTATCTAGGTAAAGTTCTAGATGAGATGATAGAACTGTGGGTGCTCTGTTCTCTCTGGGAGGACGTCATGTACCCACATCCTCTGTTTCAGCATGGACTCCTCATCGTCTTCTTCAAGAGCAAGCAGAGCAATAGCTAACTTTCTCTTGTCCATTTTTATTTTCAACAACATTATCGCCTTTGTTACTTCAGGTTAGTTAGAACACTAATTAGCTATCTTGCGCCCTTTGACCTCTTGCTCTCTCTGTTACCAGTGATGCTCACAGCTGAGCTTTGTGTTTGAGAAGGAGAAGAAATTCTCCTATGTGATCACAGCCTAAGACACAGCTGTTTCATCTAGCTCTGTACTATAGACTATAGCACTGTTTGGATATGATGTGTCAGTCTTGCAATGAATCTTGGGGCTTCCCATTTGTTCTTGACGCATCCTCAGTTAGCCTGCAAACTTTATTCCCCCATCCTCTGCGTTCTTTTGTTTTGGAATCGTATTTCTACTGTTAGATAACACATCAAACGCATCATGGAGGACACAAGAACACAGACTGAGACATTTCCACCATGGCATGTAAACCAGCAGCATTACTGCCCTTCCCTGTCCAAAATTCCAAGTAATTGCTTAATGCTAGTATATGGGTGTCCGTGAGGCAGAACAAACATCTTTTGATCAAATTGCCATTTGTAGGAACTCTCAATCACCACATTAAGGAGTATCAGTAATTTCTATACACACACATCGCACGCACCCTCTCATTTGCTCTGCAAACGAACACACTCAGATGTATAAACACACTCGAAGCACATATTTCTCAGCTTCCCAGCTCTGTTTTCGTCCAGAGAAACCCAGAGTTGTTTGATCTGAAGGCCTGTTTGCTGAATGAGGTGTCTCTTTGGCATGATTGCAAACACATGTCTGAATACGCACCCTCTAAGCCCCTAACCCCACCATCGGCTCATTATATATGGGAGATCATGATGGGCCTGATCAAATACACAAACACACACTCGTACGCATTCAAGTGCATGTGTATATTCCATTTTAGATGCATCCTATTTGATCTGCCATCTCAAAATCATATTACCCATAGTGTTTCTATTATAGGCCCTACATGGTATAAGAACACTGAAAAACTGGAAACAAACCAGTGAAGTAACTTGTTTGTCTCTTTTTCCTTGTCTTTCAGAAACCAACGGACAGTTCAAGTGGACACCTAAATACTCATGTTACAGTCTTCTGTAATAGTGATTGTTTGGAAAGAAATAGGAAAATATTTATTGTCTGTAAATATTCTAAATATAGCAGAATAGTGATAATGATGACAGTAAAAAAAAATATGATAAAACCTTATTTGATGCTCTGTGGGGCAACAGATTTTAATCATTGTGAATCCTTGCTTTTTTTGTTTTCATTCCAATTATAAATGTCAGATTTGCGGTAATTTATTTTGTTTGAATGGTGTATTTATTTTGTAAATGTATCGAGGTGCTGCTGACCTTCTATATTTTTGTACCATAATGCACTTTAGATATATAAATATAAATATATATACCAGTAATTTTGTTAATTGACTTTTTTTGTGGTTGATTGAAATGAAGAAAACAATGGTCATCCTTCCGTGTGTTACTTCTCAGTTTTTATTTTTTTTTATTTTTTTTTTAGCTCATATGATCTTGTCTCTGTTCAGCCGTCCAGTTCTGTTTCTTTGCTGCTGTTTAGGATGTCTTTGTTTTAACCACACAAACACCCCCACCCCAACCCATACCCCCCACCCCCCACCCCCCCACTCTGGGACTCAGTGGGGCCTTTAGCTAGTTTGTACATTACGCTATAGGATGGCTTGTCCTTATTACACAGCCCCCACCAGTTGCCTTTTGGTGTCCCTGTTTCTTCCATGGCCTGCTCTGCTTCTGAATGCCAAAGTTCACTTTGTACATAAACTGAACACATAACAGCTCGATATTGTTGTTTGGCACTTGCACTGAGATAACACCCTATACTGAATGGATTAAACATTTGACAGTATCCTCCCTGATTGTCCCGTGTCTTTGGTGTCACTTCCTCCTGTTATTACCTTTAAGGAGACAAAGTTTATATTAGTGGTCGTTTTATACCAGGTAACTGGAATTAGTGTCTCCTGCATACACATGAATGGTCCACTACACATATGCATTTTTTTCAGAAATTAGAGTTAGATAGTAAGTAAGATTTTCCTTGCTATGCCAAACATGTTATACAACAGCAAATATAACCAAATTATTCTCAAGTAGAATACTGTTACTTACGGAGTTTTTACTGAAGTAGTAGTTACTGGTTCAAAAATCAACTTGCGTAAAAGTAAAAAGTAGCTCAATGTAAAATGTACCAAGAATAAAAGTTTCTGAGTTACTTTTCTACAAAAGAGAACATTGTTACATAGGATCTTTGCCATGCAATGCAAAATACTTATTCATGAATAAGTATTTTTGCATTGCATGGCAAAGATCCTATGTAACAATTGCATCTAGATTGACAAGAATTTGGCCTAGATTCTTTTAATAAAAGTAAAGTAGTAAAAGTAAGTAGTAAAAGTACATGAACAAAGTGAAGCCACATTACTCTTCCTTTCAGCCAATTTATAATTGACCATTTTTTTATACTGTGTTTTATACTTATGGAGACAAAATTTGTTGTCTGTAATGGATGCATTTTAACATTGCATCGCAGAGTATGATACTTCAGTCAAAACATACTTTAGTAAAAGTAAAATTACTTTAAATAATACTTTAAAAAAGTAGTACACACAAAAGCGACTCAGTTACAGTAAGCACAGTAAATGTAATTTGTTACTTCCACCACTGAGATTACATTACATGAAACTGTATTGATGCCTGTGGCAAAATTGGGTCTTTGCAGCAGCAAAAGTAATACAATAGGATGCAGCATGGACAAAGAGAAAAATAGAATATAAGCACAAAAATAGAATCTACAATACGTGATAAAACAATAAGAAAAACAATTAAAGAAATAAAATAGAATATAGATTTATGTCAGCCTAAAAAGGTGGTAAACTATATTCCACAAATAAAAAGGTGGGTAAACTGAGTTGATTGAAACCAGCAACTGTCTGTTTTTTGGTCAGCCTCTCAGACGTCTAGGCAATAAAATAATAATAGCAATAAAAACAATTAAAGTAATAAAATAAAAACAAATGGGGTCATGTAAACCCATGCAGCCAACAATTCCGTACACATTACATAGACTGAATGAGTAGGAAGAGTATGGATCACTGATGGATTTACTTACAGTTGTTACTTACTCTCTAGGCCAAACTTCAACCCTAACCAGACTCCTACTTTCCCTCTCCAGCTTCAGACAGCAAATCAGCTTTCATTATTCACATGAAACCCTCTGGAAGTCAGTTAAGCAAACTGCATGCATTAGGTTTCATTAGGCTGAGTCATGTTAGTTCAGACACATGCTAGAAACAAGCAGCTAAGAACACACACCCTGTAAGTTTCCACTGACAGCTTCCTGAAGCTAATCAAAAACTAAAACCTGCTTGGACCGACTTCCATTTGGATGCTTCCAACCTAGACTAAACAGTGCAAGTAGCAATCTCTCAGCAGACATTCCTCACTACACAATCTATTATGGAAATCCACCAATTGCTGATATCTAAGATTGAGTGTTTCTGTGTCCCTGCGTCAGTCACATTCTATGTATTCAATAATGTCATAGGTAAAATCCCTTTAAAATGTACATTTACAGTAATTGCCCCTACAAATTCATAAATGTATTGCATGTTCACAACATATTTATGGTAGGTGACCACAAATGCCTTCTACAAGAACATTAGTAACACTAATAGTCGTCATTTTCAACAATGCTCAACAATAAACAGTGTTACCACATTGGTAATAACACTGGATCTCTATTATTCATCTCCACAGTAGACAAAATGTCTCATCATATCCTTATCATAAACCTTCCCATATCTCAGTATTTTAATATTATACGAACTGGCATAGACTGCATATACTATTTAAAGGGCTAATTGGCAGTAACCCAGCAAGCATGTGCAGGAGGTGACCAAATTCCACACAAAATGTTCATGTTATGATATCACAGCATGGTAAAAATGCATAGTAAAACAGCTTTGGAAACTGTGTTGAACTGATATCAGAAAGCAGCTAGGGATGATTACGGGTGTCTTCTCAACTTACATGTTGGTACTATATTTACATGGGTTTTCAACATTGCTGCAAGTCATATCAACATCTATTCAACGTCAATTGCCCCCAAGGAAATTGCCCCCATCAGCTGGGAGCTTATTTTTGTATTTCAAGGCCACTGCAGCCGCTATTCTACTGTAACACATACAGCAGGGGAAAAAAAATTACAACTTTCCACTCAATAGAGCAAAAGTGTCAACAAATTGCCATCCCTCATCATAAATTCCATCCAAAATTCAATTACAAATGATCAACAGCTCTAGGCACAAGAATGTGGCAAGAAGGACTTGGCTTCTTTAAGAGCCATTAAAATAATTCCCACCGCTGGGCTTTGCAACATGACAAGTTTGGCTTGGCGGGGCGCTGGCAAGCTGAGAGACATCTAGCAGGAGGAGTGGAGCGGTGTTGATGTTATGATTCAAGCACCAGCGGAGCGACAACTCCAAGACGGCCTCGACATCCAACCAACAAAAACAAAGCGGTTATAAATACCCAGAGCCCTCAGCAGAGCCCAAAAGTCGTCTGGAAGTGAGTCCGGGCCAAAGGCTGCACGAGTGGACAGGATCGACCCGCCGGACTATGCTGCTTCACCTTATTTTGTCATGAATCTTGGCACAGTGATTGTGTAGGGTGTTTACCTTGGTAGGATTAGCATTCTATTACACAAGATTGACCTCAAGAGAGACAACTGGTGGCAAAGCGTGCCAAAGTCAGAATGTGAGAAAAGGCAGCAAGTCTGTAAACCTCGAGAACTCGTAGAAACCCTAGTTGTTTGGATGGGGAAGGGAGCTTACAAAATAAAGTTTGGCCCAGTTTCCATTCCAACCTGGCTGGAATTCAAATGAAATGTTGACCCTCCTCCCTCTAAATAAAGAAGGATAAATAATGACTCAAAATTTTGCCGGTGACAAAGCTTTAACCAACATGTAAAAATGATCACAGGCACCGGTAGTGTCGCGAAGAACGTACACGCTTAACAAATTCGAACAGGAATCCAGGGGACGAGTCAACCTCCATTCATGTTGTGTCAAAGATCATTAACGCTGTCATATATTCTTTTGAGGATTTCTGGATCGCTCAGCCGAGTCCGTTGGTTCATTCATGGGAACGCGTTCAGTTCCAGCTGACATTTATCTGGAGGGAGGAAAGAGAAGCCAATTACTGTGTCAGGTCCTTTTATTGTTATGGGTAAATCTTAACTCCTGCGGTCAGTGAATCTGATGAAGGCATGGCAGTGACGAAGGCCTACAGCGACCGCTGCGGCATTTTAACAGCTGAAGTCGAGGGCCAGATGTTGCAGACGGACTATTGGGCCCATAATATAATCTGGTCAATAGCGGAGCTGGCGTTCCTGGTGTTGGTTTCCCTTCAGGAGGATGGAGAGGCATGAGTCAAAAGCCATCAATATTCCCTCTGGGTCTCGGGAACAAGGAGAAGTGAAACTGTATGAGCGCGGCCCGAACAATTAAGCAGCAGGGAAATCGATCGACCACAAGCGTGGGAAACATCTGCACCATTTAGATCAGTGGCCACTCCCAAACTCGCAAAATTACCCCTGGATTTACTGGTTCAAAGGCTATCCTGAAGCTTCTCTGGTGCTTTACCTTCCTCTCTCAGCTCCTGGCTTTAAAAATGCCCAACTGGGTCAGGAAGGGTGGAGGGGAAAGCCACCAAAACTCAACTTCACCTGCCATTTTATTTGCAGAATCGGGTTTACCACCTTTTTAGCCTGGCATATATCTTCATGACCTATTAATTCATAGTGTGCATCATAGAAAGTAATAAGGTTAGACCGATATATGGGGCCAATATTGTCTTTTAATACCTTGAAGAGCTGCTAAGGCTAAAATAATTGAATTAGTCTGGGTTTCAGTGGAGAGTTTTAGTGTCCCATGATGGTCTAAATGCTGTTTCAGAGGCTTTTCCACCCTGACAAGAGTACACTTCTGGGGGAAACACTGAATCCTTGTATTTTTTGGTATGAAAATGGTCAAATTTAAAGATACGTAATATTTGCATAAATTATTGGCTATCGGCAGCTTCAGTACAAAAGTATCAGCATCCAACTGTAGTAAGTAGCATCTAAAAACATAAACTGATGCTTCTCTGAAAATGTAACAGACTTGTGTTTACATTGGTGCTCGGTACTTAAGAAGTACCACTGGAGATCACAGTTTACCCTCCTTTTTATTTTCCACTACATCATTGCACTGGGTGATACAGCACCCTATGGTAAAGGCACACTCTAAATAAAAAAAGGCCATCAATGCAAAGCACCTTCAGCCCTTCCTTGTGGGATGCCTTACAGGTGACATCATAGGTGTGGATTTTCTTCTTTAAACAAGCACAGATCCTGTACAGACCCACGGCGCGTGTGTTCAATTCTACCTGTCTGGTGACAGGCTCCGTAAACATGTTATTAGGATTATTATTATTAACATGTGACATGTTAATAAAATAATGCATGCCCATGACTTAGTAACGAGTGGGAGCGAGATCCTTATGTTTGGGACTGAGAAGTAGCTGCTACACTACCAGTCCACATATAGCGCTCTACGCCCTTTCAGCACCGTGGAATAGGCCTGATTCTAGAGTGCTTTTATTGGGGGGTTGTTGATGTTGGTTGGGCACCAACTACTAGTTAATATGAGTGTTCTTCAGGATTCTAAGCTATAATATGCATGGTTTGCTTTTATATAACGCCATAGGAATTAATACATAATTTCTTCAATTTTAAACCCACCTACACAGATCAAGCGATTGTTTTATAGTAATTCAGCCAATTGGACATATAAATGGACAGAAAAATAGCATAGGGGTGTTTAGGACTGATCAGTCCATGATGACAATTCATAACTGAAACCAAAAAGGAATATAGAAAATTTAAAAAAATTCAGAAGGTGACCATGGAGAGATGAGATCACTCACAGCTATTGTCTGGACTACAGGCTTCGCCAGCCAAGCCTGAAAATGCCATACTTCAAAACTTCATCTTTGGAATAAAAACAACACAACCAAATCAGTGTCTGTGTATTTATTTCTAAAATACAATATATACAGAGAAAATGGAGGCATAGCCATTACTTTATTATATTAAATATTACAGGCACATTGCCCAAAGTGCTTGAGTAGCAAAATGGCAAAAAGAACTGAGCAATTAAATAAAAAAAAATAAAAAATGTAATTAAGAGTAACAAAATATAAGGTATTTCAAAAACATGACAGGATTGGTCAATCATCATGAATTTACTGCATGGAATTCTCAGAATGCACTTTTACGCACACATCTCATCTCACACTTCCTATAGCCTACTAGGGATAGGGATGCTGGTGGCTGGCATGGAATGCTGGAATGCTAGTCACCAGCATCCCAGTGTCAAAACACAACATGCTGGTCTTGCGGCATGGTGTAACCAGCATGCATTATGCTGGTCATGCTGGTAACCAGCTATGTTGGTCTATGTTGGTTTTTCTAGCAGATTGCTAGTTTTTGCCCCATCAGCCAGTAGCAGCAGCTAGCTACATTACATCAGTGAATGGAAACTTAATAAGCTAGCTGGGAAATAGTTAGCTAACGATAGCTAACGTTAGCTAGCTACCAGGTAACCAAAAAAAACACCTTATCTTTTTTTTATCTGTTAATGCAACACGGTTGTCGGTTAAATTATCTAATTCCATTAATGTAACTTAAATAACACAGGTAATAAAGTTACCTACCGTTAAAGTTTGTAGGGCAGCAGAAGACGTGGATGTCTGTAAGAGAGTGTTGCTCAGTGTGTGGGAGCAATGGTCAGCTAGCACAACCCAGTTATCGGTTAAATGACCTATTCCACTAACGTCACTTAAAAACCACAAGGTAATAACGTTACCTACCGTTAAGGTTTGCAGGGCCGCAGAAGACGTGGATGTCTGTAAATTAACGGCGGAGAATGGGGCTCACTGGAACTCAATGTGGCATTTATCCGTGTATGGGACTCAATGTGGCATTTAGCCCATAGACGAGAGGCCATCTCTTAGTCAAAAACGCCCTCTAGAGGCCATCTCACATAGCGCATCATCTCATGAAGCGTCAGATAACTGACTGACTGCATGCCTGAGCTGAATTTACCTCATGTTGCCCTTTGGCTGCGCCGTGGGAAAAGTGAAGCCCTTCCCCTAGTTTGAATCACCTATTAAATGCCTTTAAAGGCATTTCAGCAATAAATTAGCCATGTTTCATATTTTGATTCACGTTTGTCCTCCAGATCAGGCTTCAGTTTAACAATGCCTTATGTATTTAAGATTGATACTAATAATTCTCCTCACTCTCTCTCATACATGCATACTTTTCTCATATAAATTTGC
This sequence comes from Centroberyx affinis, assembly GCF_046629955.1. Classification (NCBI taxonomy): domain Eukaryota; kingdom Metazoa; phylum Chordata; class Actinopteri; order Beryciformes; family Berycidae; genus Centroberyx; species Centroberyx affinis. The sequence goes on along the minus strand of NW_027281633.1, from coordinate 61,654 downwards.
ATCTTTTGTTTCAATCTTGCTGATGAACTGAGGGAAAACAGAGTTGTATCTAGTTTATAACTATGCCCATAGTATGGCAGTGTGATTTAACTCCATGTTTCTGATAAACATGATGAAACAGAACATTTTCCTACAACTTTTTATAAAGATTACTTACCACCTCCTCATCTTTCTGACAATTAATCATTCAGACAAAAGAATGGTGGAAATGTTTACCTTCAGGAACAGACTGGTGTCCAAACAGGTTTCTCCACACAAATTAATTTCCCCCCCAAAAAACACAATCCCTAACTATGAACCCTTACAGGTACCTTATATTTTTAGTGTGTAGTGGTTGAGCAAAATGAGGCGGTGTGAGAAGATTGGTTTTCAACAAGCATCTATGGTTTGTGATGGGGAAGTCTTGAATTTAAATAAACACAAGCAGACTTGTGGCAGTGGTACAAAAGATTTTTTTTTTTAAAGATTAGTAAATGTGATTTTCAGACTGAGACATTTGAGCCAAAGAATGATACCATGGTCATTTTAAGTGATTATTGCCCAGCTCTTTAAAGGCAAAGTTAAATTAATGAGGAATCCAAGTCTTTAATATTGAATGTGATGATAAAGTGTGTCATCGAAGTTCTTTAGACAAATTTAAGAGAATGTGAAACTCACCATTGTGCATGGGTTCCCTTGTGTCATTTGTTATATATTGTATATTTATTGATTGATTGCACTTATTTCACACTACACATCTTTCTTTTCTACTTAAAGATACTATGTGTGTAATTTTAACTAACATTTATAGACTAAACATTTATAAATCATTACCACATTAATTTTGAGACATTAGTATAATCCTGGGCTTTGTGAAATGTGGGGAGGCAATATCTGAATAGGGAGGGGGAATTATTATTTAATCTAAAATACGCCATTTCCTGCAATTTTACATATATATTTTTATACATTTGGTTTGTAACCGTGATGCTTGTTTCTCAATGCTGCATTAAAGAACCCATTACAATTAAAGAGATGTTATTACACATGAGAGGTGTCTGCAAAGGCTTCATTTCTTTTTTTGGAAAATAACAGAATTCATAGGCTCTATTGCACAAAATGACAAATAAGCCAGTTACATGAAAAACATGAATTAACATGTATATAAACATTAATTCATTTGGAATATCATAGTTCTTTTCTTTCCTCTAACATTATCCTTTTGCTTTGGCATCCTACCTGTTGCTGTTGCTCTGCTGTGCTGACACTGCTAACAGTTTCATCTTCAATAATCTGTTGAAAAAATATCACTTTAGCTTTGCTAGATAGCTTGCAAAATGTTAAACAGTTTCAGAGCGAAAGAGTGACACCTTTGGCACGCAGAACACGAAATGGGACGTTAGCCAACCCTCAAAAAAACACCAGTTGTTAGCTAGCTAGCCAAACGTTAGTTCACATAACTGTTCGCCTTTCACCTCTGGTGGTTACACGGTTAAGGTCTTCAGAGAAACGTACCCGTGCTGTTTTTTTTTTGTTTTTTTTTGTTTTTAACTCTCAAACAATTTCAAACAATGGTTCACACAATTATGCTGCTGTCACTCCATTCACAATAGCATCATCCCATCGTCTGTGGTACGTAGTGCAGACTATTTTTAGCGCAGGTTGGAATATACCACTTGGGTTGGAAAGGGGGTGTAGCAATCCAAATGCAACTCTGCTATCCAAATGCAGACGGACACAGAGACAGATATTTTACTTTGTTTTTAATTCAATATTAGATTGAAAAGATTGAGATATTTAAGATTAAATTTTGACTTTTAAAAGGGGTGGGAAAGTGGAGGGGCAAAATTGTCTTTGTGCACCTCCACTTTTCACCCCTAATTTCCAAGTGGAGGGGCATCTGCCTAACTTGCCTAATGGTATAGGCGCCAGTGAGTATAATTACTGTAAACAAACAGGACTATCGCGAAGAGCCTCCAACGGCCTCTACACTGCATTTTACATTGTGCATTACATTTTTTTTTTTACAATGAAGGTTTGCTTGCTGACCATTTTGTTTTGTGAATCAGGTATCTTCCCAATAAATAAGGAGATTGATTATAAAATGAAAATAAAAGATTTCAGTGTCAATGTTGTCCTTATGAAAATAAAATAGGATGTCCTTTTTTGTGAGATTGACATTCAGAGTTGGTTTTGTCCATAAGAAGTCCTGAAGCCCACTCCGAAGTCCTCAACATAATAACATTTCCAAAATAAATGTCCAATTGATTCAGGGCAAGAATTACAAATAACACATTTGTCATCAGAGGCAACTTTGAATCTTTTTATAATGTTTGTTTTTACAAGATACATTCTGTGAATAAGTTTATAAGACACGTCTTTCACTTTGTTTAATATACAATATTTATTTGGTACAGTGAAGACCTTATGCCAAAGTATCTGTCCCAAAGCCGCATTCCAGTATATTTTAGAAATAGGAATACATGTATCCAGAGTAAGTTTTTGTAAGTGAAAGTGAAGGGATGTCTCCATCTACCAAGTTGGATCATACCAAGAGGGATGGCTTCAGTTATGGTTTGGTATTCAGCCAGTGTATTGCAGACATTGTACTTGCATATAATGTCTTCAAAGTTGTATACTTCACCCATACCATTAAGGAATTGTAAACCTCCAACTTCTTGAAAAACTAAATTTGGAATTATATTCCAGATGCTACTTTTATTTTGGAGGTAATTTTGAATCCATTTAACTTTAAAGGTTTTATTTGAAGAATTAAGATATAGTATTATTACCGCCCTCTTTCTTCTCACAACATAGCTCCAGATAAAGTTGAATAAACTGGCATCAACCTGTTTGATTACAGAAGTTGGTAAGAAATGTATATACAAATCTAAATAACCCTTCCATTTTTGACAATAGTATACCGCCACCAATACATAAATCTTAAAAGCCACAAGCTGGATTCTGAGAAATGCAATTAAATATGAAAAGAGCTTAATTTTAGAGAATTTATAGTGGTTTATCTAGTAGGGTATTTGTGTCTGACGTATGGGATTTGGAATTTAGAAGTTGTAGCGTCCAGTGACCAGCAGGTGGCGGTAATGCATCTACCGCTGGAAGACAACCGCCTGAAAACACCGAGTAGAAGAAGACCTTCTGCCCATGTGAGAGAAAGCAAGCATGTCTCCTCCAGGAGGGAAGATCAACAGACCCAAAACAGTAAGAGAGTCGATTTTAAATAAGCTTTATAAAACATAAAGTACAGGAAGGGGAAATTCTTCAACTTAATGCCCCGCGACAGTTCCGTTTTGCTTCAAGTTACGACTGTTTAGCTTGTCAGTTAGCAAACAAGCTAGCCTGGTTAGCTAACAGTAGACATATGTAAAGTTGTTGGCTTTCTTCCACTTTTCCACGGTTTCAAGTTTACTTTTCCCCCTTTCCACGCTATCTACCTCTTGTCAACATGACATGGTTCTTTTTATTAGAATAATTAGAACATGTCATTACAAACATAACCTACATTTTGTACACCACGCATGTTCTATCGTGTACTAGAGAGCATTAGTACAGGGAAGTTCAATGAGTGAAAAAAAAACGTCAAAAAAGGAGAAGAATACCTACTGAAACATTATTTTAAAGCATTCATTCTGACATTACTATTTATCCGTGGGATTTATTATATTTTCTAATATAAGGGAGGTGTGTAGTGGTGATGTTAGTTTTCTCTTTAGATAAGAAGTTGAAAGGTTTATGCAAAATAACCAGATGTTGGGTTTGGAGCCCATCAACCCAGATTTATGAAGTGGGAATTTCCCAAATAGGCATAAAATTTAAACAGCATTGTCTAATGAAGACAGGCCAGTATTGCAATCAAGAAACAAAACCATATTCTCTGATATGAAGAAGTTGTTAAAAGCATCAAACACAGACTTCTGAGTCGGAACACAAAATACTGTAAGCACCAGAGCAATAGAAGTTTACCATAATGCTTAAAAGTGTGTAGAATTTGAACAGGCAGATCTCATGTCCTATTTCAGGTACAGCCATGAAAATGTGTCTCCTAAATCTCCTAATGTGGCATGGAAGAAATGATTCAATTACCCTGGTGAAAAGTAAGTGGGCACCAATTAGTGCTGCAGGCTGTGAGCCTCGGGAGAATTCAGTGAGTGAGAGACTTTGAAGAGACCGATTAAAAACAGAATTTGTACAGAAAGTACTGTAAATGTTACAAAACAAGTTCATTTTCACTTTAACAGTGTCTCTCTTCAATCAGGTAACCAACCAAGTTAATTTATCACTAGAAAAGCAGTGAAAAGAGAAACAGCTTTTTTTTAAGAGGTCTGAAACCATTATTAAGACTCAAACGCAACATTTAACCATATACCAGCAACTGTAGTGTTTCATTGTCTTGTTGTACATGGTGCAGTGTGTTGGTACTGTGTCGTCATTTCAGAGCTTCCAGATTCCATCCGCATCCACTCCTATGGATCCTATATTTGGATCCTGTTTGCCAACCCATGTGTTGTTTAAAATGGGTGAAATAATGTCAGTAGAAATGACCATGACCATCCTTGCTTCACAAAGCCACAAAATGCTGGAATGCTTCAAAAACAATTACAATCCACCTCAACAAATAAAAGAGATGCATAAAAGAGCAACCCCTGAAAGCAAAACTATTCAGAATTCCTTATTTGGGCTGAAGAATTATTTCATGCTTGAGAGGACAATTAAGTCACCAAATCAGCAACAATTGCTGTTTTTAAGTCAAGTGCTGTCTTCTGTTTAGCCCCTTTCCAAGTTGTGTTCTCAGTGCGCCCTCTGCTGGTCAGATGGCCAAAGTCTCATTTGTTGTAGTTAATTGTTAAGTTAACAGGTTCTTGTTGATAAATAAGTTATTTATCACCTAGGTTACTGATACATTTCGTCTGCCTTACCATGTAGTTTTTCATGTGTTGTTTGTTTGTTTGTTTATTTAGATCCCCATTAGCTACTGTATTGTAACAGTAGCTACTCTTCCTGGGGTCTCCATTAGAATTTTTAACAATACTTCAATAACAGAAAATACATCAATACACATCCGTAACATTCATACTCACAATACGACTCAATACATAACACAACCACTAAGACACACAACAACAAACACCAACTCAAAGCCTGTCTAATACATATGATAGCTCTATATAATAATTTCATCTCTTGAGTAATTGAGAAAAAGAAATCACTTAGCAACTCATCCACTAAAGCACAAATAAAAGTGGGATGGATAGCTTAAAAACAAAGTAATATAATATTCTACACTATTCCTTGTGTAAACAAATACAATCTTAATTTTTTGTTAAAACATGTTGTATTACTTTCTGAAATCAAAAAACTTGGTAATGAATTCCATGCCACCATTGCTCGATAATGAACTGTATTACTGTGTATAATCTCTGTATGAAACTAGTTCTACACGGAGGCAACAGAAAACGACCCTCTGATGGCTGCCGAGTAGAATAATGATGTCTATCTTAAAAGAAATGATAGGTTACTATAAAGTATTTCTGGGGTTTTAGTTATGATGATATTTTTAATAAACCACACTAGAGAATAATGCAGCCTGCTTTTTACAGTTAACCAAGCCAAATGATTATTCATTGTACTTTCTTGTCTTGCAGGAGTTGGGTAAGAAGCTTTTCAAGCGGCGCCGAGTTCTCAGCAGAGAGAAGAGGAAGAAGCGTCAGGTTGTTGGAGCAGTGGTCGACCAGGGCCTCATCACCATCCATCACCTGAAGAAGAGAAAGTCAGTAATCGGCACCAACAGTCACTAAATGCTGTAATGTCCTGAATGAACACACTATTCTGTGAATGTTTCCAGATGTTGGGACTGCATTTTTTTTTTTTTTAAGGTAATAGATGCTCCAATCAGCATCCAACGAGAGCCATGTGTATGCATGTTTTCATTCCAACCAAACTAGTTTACACACCTTCAACCAGAGAGGAGGAACTAGTCACTGAAATGAATCAGTGTTTGGTTGTTGTGAAAACCTGCATACATATGGCTCTCAATGGTATATGGTTGGAGACCAGTGATATAGGCTATGAGGAAAAAAACGTAAACCCTTGCTGCAATTATTCCTTATGCTATATTAAGTGCAAAAGATATAATATTTAGTTTTAAACCTATAAAACAGACTAAAACTACCAAACATTAACATGAGCTAGCAAGACTGAATTGCAAATTTAGTGTTGTCACAATACCAGAATTTTGACTTCTATACTAATACCAAGTTTAATTAGGGCTGGACGATATGGTTGAAATCAATATCATGATAATCATAAGGATTTTTTCGATATCAATATATATATGACGATATGGCTCACATAAGCGAAATCACGTTAAATAATCAAATTAATGTTCATCATATTGAACCGAATGGTAATGTTTGGTGTGATGTCAAACTAAACTGAAATTTTCACATAATATTCCTACCATACCTCATTTTGTCTGAGTTTCTAAATAAAATTAGCGGATGAGAACAATCATCAGTTCAGACAGCAGAATTGTGTGTCTCGATATCCCAAAATCACCATATCATCACAATATAATCCCACTGAAACATGATAAACGATAATATTGAATTATCGTCCAGCCCTAAGTTTAATATCTAAAAATGTTATCCTGCTACAACACCACGCCAAACAAGAAGAAAACATTAAGCAATGTGTAGCCTTTGTCCCACACTGTACGTTGTGCTTTATTTCCCCCTCAGCTCCAGCGCAAGAGCAAACATCACTCTATCTGGAAAGAAGAAACGCAAGCTTCTCAAACAGCTGCATCATATGCAGCAGGAAAAGGCCGGCATGGAAGGTAACGCTAGATCTGGTCGTGTGTTCAGCATTACTGTTAAACAATATTTATGACAGTGTTACAGATGTCGTTCATGCTAACCAGAACGGAGCGCGAATGTGTTCAGTCCCTCTCAGATCCTCAGCTTCACCGATCACAGCAAATCAAAAGTTACCTCTTCCTGAACAGTACTCGCTGCATTCATACCGATGCCCAATTCGGATGTCTAAAGAATTATGTACTAACCTACAAATGGTGAATATAGAGGACATCATGCTATGCCATCATAAATCGGAAAAACGGACTGTCAGAAAGGCAGCACCATTCACCAGCCACCTAATCTAAATGTTCCAGCATTGAGTGTGAATGCAGGTATGTCACTGGGATTAGCAAGTGGCTACCTCCCATTACAGGTTTTTGGTTGAACACGACAACCAAAAGCTAACGAGCCAACATATCAATATTCTGAAGAATCAATATATCAATGCTACTAATAAACCACAGCAACCATGCTACCTGCAAACAATTTATCAGCTAGCATGCTACAGACAACCAAAAACTAACATTTCATCATTCTAAAGAATCAATATACTAGCAACCATGCTACTAACAAACCAGAGCAACCAAGCTACTACCAACCACTTTGTCAGATAGTATGCTACAAGCATAAGCCAACATAACAATCAATATCCCAGCAAACATACTACTAATGAACAGCCATACCAACCATGCTATTAGCAAACAACAGCTAGCATACTACAAACAAGAGCTAACTAGCAAACATGTATGCCTGCAAAGAAATCAACATACCAGTAAACATACCACTAACATAAGGCACCAGGAGCCATGTTTCAGTCAAACAAATGGTTCAAACCTTACAACACTCAAAGCTACGTGCTAGTGTTAGTGGCTAGTAGTTCCATGTTCGCAGTTACAGCGGTTGCTTTGCTAAATTAGCGTGCTGGCTAGTTAGGAAAATAACAAAGCTACAACTCAGAGTGTTTTGGAGTAGAGACTAGATCTAAAGACAAGACAGTTTACTGTGTCACAGTAACCTACATTTAGAAACAAATCTACCTGTTCACCTTTACTTACAGGCCCAGTGCAATGAGAATTCCATTTCTCAATTTCTTTTTTTTTTTATACTTTATTTTTTCTGTTTTATAACACAGTAAACATGAGGTCACTCAGTTACATTGGATGATGTACATATGAGTTGTTAGTCATAGAATGGTACACTTTCATTCACATTCACTTTTGTGTTTCACAATTGCATTTACTATAGTTTCAGTTGTCAGACTCTTTGTTAGACAGGTATGTATCCCATTTAGTCCAGTACTCTTCTCCCCTTTCTTACTGTAATCTTCAACTGAATGTCATGCGTTCCATACTGTGCTATGCTGTTTACAATATCTATTCATTGGTTCAGGGTGGGAGGCTCTTAAGAAGCCAGCGTCTTGTAATTGCCTTCTTGCTTGCTACCATGAGAATTTTTAGTAAATATTTGTCTCTGATATCTAGTTCCTTAGATATGTTTCCTAAGTAGCGAGAGAGACAAGTGAACTCAATATCAAATCCTAATATACTCTTAGTGGCGGCTGGGACATTAGCCCAGAAAGGCTGCAAGATGGGACAGGAGCAGAAGATGTGGGTGTGATCTGCCAATAAGTGCCCACATTGTCTCCAGCATTGGTTCTGAAGTCCAGTTTGTTTTGATTTTATTTTTGAGGTTATGAAAAACCTCACACAGTTCTTCCAGCAAAAGTCTCTCCAACTAGAGTTTGTCGTAGTCATCTGAGTGTGGATGATGAGAGACCGTTCCTTCGGGGAGATTTCAATGTCCAGTTCTCTTTCCCAGTTTTGCTTTATGTAGTCTGTTGAGTTGTTCTTCATCAATAATATTCTGAGATACAGGTCCCCAATGATCCGTCTGGTGGGTTCCGAGTTTTATGCTTTAATAAACATCTGTGTAACATCAGAGGGTTCTTCCTTGCTCGGGTCCCTTCACCTCTTTTACATAATAGTGCCGCATTTGCAAGTATCTATAGAAATCTTGTCTCTCTAAACCATATTTTTCGGACATAGACTGGAAGTCTACTAATTCCCCATCCTTTACTAAAGAAGAATACCATGTGATACCGTGCCTAACCATTGTCTATATCTTAGATCTTGGGATGCTGGTTTAAAATTTGGGTCATATGCTGGCCACCTAAGTAGTTTTATCTCTTTCTGGATCTGAAACTTCTTCACGAAGTCTAACCATATACCTAAAGAAAAACAAACCCATTGATTCTGGATATCGAACGAGTCTTTGATAATAGATGGACAGCCCAAAAAGGATTGTACAGATCTACCTGATATTGATAATTCAATGTTTTTCCAGTTGGCCTCATATTCAGGGTTACACCAAGAATCAATTGTCTCAATTGCGCTGCTACAAATTAATCCCTCAGGCATGGTACGGCCATCCCCCCCCTCCTCCCTCGGCAACTGCAATGTAGTATATCTTATTCGTGGTTTTCTGCCGTCCCAAATAAACCTTGATATGTGCTTGTCCCATGCTCTAAATTGTGTGTCAGGAATTTGAACTGGTAATGATTGGAATAGATATAGTAATGTGGGCAAGATGTTCATTTTGATGGTCATTATCCGGTTGCCAAGGTCAAGGGGGAGTGAGCCCCATCTGTTAAGGTCGTCGCCTATCTTCTGGTTCCACTTCTCAATTTCATGGTATAATTGAACAAAGGCCCTGTTAATGTAAAGTTAGCCAAATTACTAAAACCAAACCAAACTGTCAGTATTGTGGAAATTTGACTTACCCTCTGGTTGTCAACAGAATCAAACAGATTTAGAATTCCAATCTATTTGGTCATTTACCTGCTGTAAATGATGTCACCTACACCCAGGTTTTAATGATGTTTTAATTTTTTGGTCGACAGTATGCATAGTTAATCAGGTGTCCCATAGTCGGTCAGACAATGGCCAGCCACCTACTTGCCAAACTAGCCAAAGTCTCCATGCCTCCATGGTTGCTGGATGCTGAAGTTCCAACACTGGATATTTGTTCTCCAAAGATAGGAATATTGTCCAGCAGTGGATGGCACAATCATAGGGAAGGTTAGGTTCTCACTCCATCCTACGAGCTTTGTACCATCTAACAGACCATCTAACACAAAAAGATTCTGCTCACTGTATTAGAAATCAACCTGGTATCTCTCTTATCTTCTCTAACCTGGTTGTTGTATATTTAAACATTATTTGTACACAGACAATTCTCCACTGGACTTCCATGATGGAGCCAGTTTTAGTTGCTAAGAGATTTTGTGACGCCACCGCAAATCCTCTACAAGAGCAGTCGCCTGCCTCCTCGGTCTGTGTCTCACTTTTTGTCCTGAGTGTCATGAAACTGTAATTTATTTTGATTGTCTTTGTCTCGCTCCATAGCTGAGCCAACAGCGGCACCAAAGAAAAAGGCCCCGGCATCCGCTCCAGCCAAAAAGAAGAAAGCGGGCCCAGCGTCCCAGGAGGACGTTGAGATGGCAGATATGGAATGAGAGGAGGGCAACAACACGATCCGCTGCTGGCTCCCAGCCATATAGGGCAACATCCTGCCTTTTGACTTGAATGGACAAATGGGAGTTAGTTCATCCTTGAATGGAATACTGAATGGGCAATATGATATAGTGGCTTCTCTGAACAAACACAGGTGGAAGCAAAGTCAGTTTTCACTGTTTATGCCCAGGGGGATGTTCGGTGTTAGGGTCTGCCTCCACTTGTTCCAGTCAGGCAGGGTGTGCATTTACATACAGATACTGGCAGAATACGAAGATAATTGAGAAATGTAATATCAAATTATTGGTAGGAATAATTTGTGAAGATTTCACTCCAATATGAAGTGTTTTCTGCCAAAACTTTCCACAGATATGCCTTAGATATTCATATTTGCCACTTTGTTTATCTCAGAGTGTCTGCAGGCCCTTAAGTCTGAAGTCATGTCCGCTGTTCTACAATATGCATCATATCTGCTTTAGGGATATGAAGTTAAGGCATATGAAGACTTTCCTGTTGTCCTTTTTTTTATATTGCCCATATATAGTTTCAGAAATTTAATTTGCTATGTTCAATCTTAGCGTTAGTCTTAAGAAGTGTTACATTTGCCTTTCTGAAACCTGCAGATACCCTCAAGCTGTTTCTGATCACTGTTTGTGTGCATCACAAATGTAATGTTATTTAATTTCCTACATCCCATTACCACCTGTCTGTGTGGCTTATACAGCTGCTTATTGTGGTAGATGATGTTCTGTACTGCATTCTCAAGTTGGTGTACTGTGGATTGATGAGTTTTGCAAAATCTGCCAGATTTTTGCAAGTTCAAATATTAGTTTTCTGTGCTTTTTTTCTTTTGTCATCGACCTTGTGATGCTTTGGGTTGATTTCTGGAATCAGAAATTGTGATTTTAGCCCTAAAGCACAAATTATCTTAGATTTATCATTTTAAATTGGTAGCACAGTATATTGGTTCAAGGAACAAATTCAATGACAATATGATATAAAGTGATGCATGAATACACAAATGTCTCCCTTAATATGGCTTATTTTAGCATAATTTTCAGCTGGTGGAGTGCTTGTATATCACATGTATTGTTCACCCTCTTCAATTATTGATAAATCTGCCTATAAATTGCGCAATTAAATATGCTTGTTATATTAAAGCCTATGTTTTTTGTTTTTTGTTTATTTTGAGAGAGGGTTAGATTTGAGCTTTGTTTGTATAGATATAAAAAAAATTTCGTTAGTAATAATAGAAATGTGTTGACGACAGAATATAGTGTAGGCTATATGGGGGTAGAGCATCCCTCCCCCTACCAGAGGACAAAGACTAAAATGGGTCAGACTCGGGAGAAAAGAAGATCTCCTCCTGCATCGCAGATTCCGCACCAGCCATAATGTAATGTAGTCCATCCTGGAGCCACGGGACTATGCTATTGACGGTATTTACCAGCTTGACCATGCCGCCGATAGAGACGCTTTTATTTCTGTATTTCACGGTCGATTAACCCACCGCGGAGAGCCGTTTATTGAGATTTTAAAAGAGAAACGCCGCTGTGTTCTTTCTTTTTTTTCTTTTCTTTTTTTGGGAGAGATTCTGGACCAACAATTTTGTCAACATGTCCTCGGAGTCTTGGGATGGGTAATGTGTCCTCGGAGCAGCTCGGTTACTGGGACTGAACCGGTTCGGATACTGGGCTTCCAGTTTCCAGTCAACGACCTGTGCTGACCGACGGATGCAGCGCCGCGTCGACCTGTGTCCTCCGAGAAAAGGGACAAGTACGTGTGGAAGGGGGGGGGGAAATGGAAAGATTTCACCGAGAACACAGCATGCCGCTTTGTGTCTCGGGGTAGATTACATAGTAGCACAATTAGATCCAGTAGCCTACATCTGACGTATGTTTTGGCCATTCTGTAGCTCGGATAGCCTATATGACAGGTGGCAATGGGAATAGCCTACAAGAAGCTACACAAAGGCAGCAATTACATAGCCTCTATCTTATTTTAGACATACATAAAATACATCCATTGCTGCACGGTGAGACAAAAGTTATCACCGAATTACATTTTGGCCTTGAGCAATTTCTGTAGCCTATCAACAGTGAGTAGCCAAGCTGTTTAATTTAAGGCATTTGTACTGGAAATTGGAATCTTTTTTTTTATTATTAACACCAATAACATACCAGGCTTAATGTTTCTGGGCTTGTTTTGATCCTATTTTTTTTGTCTTATTCCCAGCACACTTCCAAACTAGGCCTACTGGCTAAGTCACTGGTTCTCAAAGTGGGGTGCGGGGTTCTCTTGAGGGGGTTTCAGGGGTCTTTGAAGGGGTTCCAGTGGGTCTTGAGGGGGTTCCTGGGGTTCTTGAGGGGGTTCCAGGGGTCTTTGAGGGGGTTCCAGGGGTTCTTGAGAGGGTTCCAGGGGTCCTTGAGGGGGTTCCAGGGGGTCTTGAGAGGGTTCCAGGGGTCCTTGAGGGGGTTCCAGGGGGTCTTGAGAGGGTTCCAGGGGTCCTTGAGGGTAACAGTGTAGACCGTTCTATAATTCAGCTCTAAATCAACACCTAAAATCATTTTTTATCAAACGGGGGGCCAATCTATGGGCTAATGTGTATCCGTTTGGGACATGACAGTAACATGAAAATGTTTGCGAACCCATTATTTAATAGAATATATCAAGCAGAGTTACCTTGATCGGTAACCTATTACATGAATTTGAATCTCTCTGTAAAGTGCAGTATGGATGTTTTTAAGGTTGATCCAAGTCTGGTTCCTTCCTCCATCTCAGATCGTTTGACTGTTAATGAGCCAGAAAGCAATATAGGCTTACTTCTACAATTCATTAATAAATCAACTAAAGTCCTCACACATAGGTCTCTGGGACAAAATCTGATCTAATGGGGGTTCATGGCCCTAATGTGTCTATTTGGGGGACCATGACATGAAAGCGTTTGAGCGCTCCTGCTTTCAGAGGAAGCTCCAGATGATTCACTCTGTCTTTTGTCCCACTGTAACAAGCCTCCAGCACCAGACATGAGCAAGGTGCAAATATAAACTTGGTTACGGTAATCGTGTCGATAGCAGGTCAGATAGCTATAGCAGTAAAGGAGATAACACTGAAAATGCCATCATGTCCCATGTAGGAGACGGGGTAAAGTCCTGCTGTGTGGAGCCGGTGGACTGTGGACTCAGAGGGCTGCTGAGCATCTGATGGAGGACTGCTTACACTGCCAGGCAGGTGGTGAGTACTCAGCTCTTAATACCAGTGATTTTTGGGGTTTCAATTTAGCTGGGAAGGCAAACTGATGTGTCCGTCCATGGTATAGTTGTAGAACTAATTATTCACAGGAGGATGATTTCCTTTCAAACTCAAGTTTGATGAAGACAACCGGATTATTTATCATTCTGCTGTATAATTTCACATCTACAGGGTTTCATTGGAAAACTGAAGATATCTTGGATGTTCATTTTTGCAGCATCATTCAGACAGGCTCCAGGTGTTTATCGTCACACCAGATTTTCTGTGTGAATCGTGATCGACCTCACTCACCCCCCCCCTGCTATGAAGGAGTGGATGAAATGGTTCCATTTTTAGATTTCTATTTTTACACCGCCGAATTGATATTAAATTTAGTGGTCTATTTTTTGTTCTATTGTCAGTCGCAAAGCTAAGACAGATCTGGGGCTCGCGGGGACAGTGGAAAACAAGGTTTTTATGGTGCCACACAGAAACCGACGTCATTGAGCTGATAAGATTTTGAAGAAGTAACTTAGATGAAGTGTCTGGAAGTTTACAAAGTGCTTAGCTTCATGTGAACGGCTGTCTTAATGTTGCTTGGTTTGGAGACTGCCACCAAGGGGCCTCACCTCAAAATCTTCAGGATTTTGGTATTATAATGTCAAATTTCCTGAATTAGCAACCTGACAAAATCCAATTCTGTCTTCATTATTAATACAATGTTTACTGCATGTTTGTTGGTGAAACAGAAGGTTCACTTAGCTTAGACAATATGAATCAACACTTGTGAACATGAACAATTTTAGACTCTAATCCGTGTTGCTGTCGAGAGCCAAAGCCCTGAGCCGCCAAAAATCTAATAGATTCTGACTTCATCGGTTCAAATATTTGTTTGAGCTTTTACCTCCAAAGAAGCTTTATTTCTTTGTAGAGCTACAGTTAAGAATGTGTAAATATCACCAAATCTCTATAAAATCTCCTTGGATTCTTCAGAAATTCTGTTTCCCGTTCGCTATCAGTGTAGCAGCTGCAGGATTTGTGTCTTGGTGCTCTCTTGTCTCTGTCTTTGGGAAAGATGTTCATGTTGACAAATCCAGACGGAAATTCTGTTCATGGGTGGATTTTCACTTTATGGCCACAACACAAAGGAGACAAAATATTGCCAATTTTACAAATACATCGTATTAGCTTGATTTCTTCCCCTACTGCTCTCCATGTTGAATTTGTCCTCTTTAGCAGATTGGAGTTTTAGTTAGGCCTGTACAAATGTTTCCCGGATGCAGAGCTGCTGTGGAGGTAGAAATAATCAATGAAATCAATCAGAAATCAATCAGAAATCAACAATGTGGTTCTTTGGCTCCGCCCACTGAGGTTTAACTCAACCAATGAGATTATTTCTGCTTCCAGAGCGGTCTTGCCTCCGAGAAATGTTTGTATACCTACAATCAATCTGCTCCCTTTGCCATTGTCCATCCCTGTTGAAGTTAATATTATCACCTTTAACTTATATATCATCACATCCTTTGTTCTGAGGTATGACAGTGTAGAATGAATATAAACGGCATGTACACCCTCTGCTTTTTTACCCCATAGTACATTTCTCTGGATATCTGCTCTCCTACTGTGGACTCTGAGGGCTTGCAATTTGGAAACGGAGCCTTGTGGATCTGCTGAAGCCATGACTCTCTCAGTGACCGGTCGATCCTGGAGGACGCTCAGGCTGCTCATCCTCTCCATGCTGACGCTGATGGCAGCTGTTCCTGTCTCGGCTGTGGAACCAGAGACATGTTTCTCCAGACAGCACCAAAAGGCTATTGTCAATGTCAGATTGGCCTTAACCCGACCTGGGACCGCCATGGACGCCCGTGTAGTCCAGTCGGAGCGGGACTGTGTCCTGGCCTGCTGCTCAGAGGAAGTAAAGCCAGGTTGGCAACACTTAAAAGAAATACACCAAGTATTTTGGAGTTTGGCCTATTTGTCAATTTAGCCATTAAGTGACGAGAACAGATAGACATCGAAATCATGTGACCCCAGTAGATTATTGGCTCTAGTCCTCCATGTTTACATTTTAGCATACACTTTGTTGAGTGATAGTAGACCACTAGCATTATCTCAAAGGTGAGAAAATGAGAAACTACAGCTAAATGGTAAGTAATCTGAAATGATATGTGGCCACGTCTGTCAGTTTTGTATAAGAGATTGGTTAGATTTACATGAAAATTGATAGAAAATAACGTACTGCGTACGTAGCTGTTGCACAGTGATTTTTAGTGCTAGTACTATCACACACCATAGTGTATGCTAAAGATTTAGCATGGTGTCTAAACTATCACTCAACATACTGTATGATAAAGCGTTAGCATGGAGCCCACTATCACTCAACATAGTGTATGATAAAGTGTTAGAATGGAGCACCAGAGCCAATGATCCACCAGGGACACATGGGTTATTTTGCTGTCTGTGTTCTCATCACTTCACAGGGAAATTGACCAATGGGACAATCTCCCAAAAACCTGTTGTCTTCCCTTAACAACACATTATTCATCCTGTTTAAAGGTTTCAGGATGTGGTGCTTTTTAATGTTGTAATTTCCTAAAAATGTCAGTTACTTTTTTGGGTTGCTTTAACTCCATAGCTTTCAGTAGGCTTTTAAGAACCACCTATCCCTCCAATCGATGTGGGCGTAATGTGCGTTTACTTTCACATTTCAGGCATTTAGCTGATGCTTTTATCTACGACAATCTACATAAGTACAGTAGCATGAGCTTAAATTGCTAAATCACCAGCATTACAAGCAACCGGTAGTACGGGGTAGAAGGTTAAAAACAACAGCGACCAGACCGCAATGCAAATTCCTGTGCTTCTAGAATATTCATTTATAGCAGAGAGGTACTAAGTAAAGAGGCAGAATTAAATAGGATGCTATTCAATCGTGCTGAAATTATATTAATCTATTAAAGCTGCAGTTTGTAGATTTTCAGGTTGCTAGGTTGAAAAGATTTCTTTAGTCATGTGTCATCTCTGACCTTGTTCCTAGCTATTATGTCATCTATTCACTAAGAGATGCATAGAATTGAATATGCGTATTCCTCGGTTAACATAGTTTCACGATGGCACGATGATAAATTTGCTCCAAACATCCAAGCTGCATTGCAATTAACTGTATCCCTCTGGGAGCAAAAACTACGAGCCTCAAGGTACATTTTTGGATCCAGTCTAGACGGTAGACTTTGAAAACACTGAAGTGGGTCAAAGCAAGGTTGTGTGACAGGCTTTTTATAGTGGTTTAGTAGCGATGTTACAGCTTTACTTAGCAATCTCTTTCCATTTATAAAGACGCTGCAGGGGTATTTCAGTGCTCAAAATCTTGCCAATTGAAACTTGAGTTACATTATAAAATTAGGTGGATATCATTTGATTAAGTCGAACATAAATCAAAGAGGGGCAGTGGCAGTGACATGATTGTGCCTAGTTGCCAACTAAAATGGCCTTTTCAAATTGCAAACACTGACACACATAATATAGAAAACCCTACATTTAACTTGGTCTGGATTAAATTAATTTGCTTCCTCAAAGAGAGAAGATTAATGCTGCAGAATTAACTTCATATAAATATTTTTTACAGGTGCATTCAAAATTCATCCTTTTAGCCCAGTTGTGGTACAGAATCATTTGTGTCTGATTTTTAGTAGCTTTTGTATATTTGTTTCAAGCTAGTCTGTAATTGGTTGGTTTTATCTCACTCCAGTTCCACTCCAAGAATATCAAATATATCTACGTCTACATATACATCCATACTTTACTACTCAATGTACCTATTCCAAACTAAGACCTACTGCTAGTTTAATCTAAACTACGCCTGTGAATTCAGCCAATGAAATATTAAAACATGCAAAAGTCAAAACTGAGTCATTCAAAATCAATGCACCAGTAACATTCACTTTGCCTTTATTGATGACGCCATGTCTAACAGTCTTGTCTCTTTCACCTTAAAGGAGCCAAGTGCAACATGGCTGTGTTCAACTCCAACAAACCTGCCAGCACTGATAACTGCTACCTGTTCCACTGTGAGACAGAGCAGGACTGTCCTTTAACCAAGGCTCAGGACGGCATCAACACATACGACATCTTCAAAGGTAAATCAACCTTTCCTTTTCATCAAGACTTACTCTTCGTATCTTTTAGGGATGGGACGATATTTTTATGACGCAATATGCGATACAGGGTTTGCAATTCGATACAACCACGATATGGTGTAACAAGCAGAAGTTCAATGACAACAAAGTATGACTGTACAGAATTATTTTTATTTCTGAGCCATAACTCTGACTAGAAATGCCATTGGCTTGCTAGAATGTAAACAATGAAAACAATTTAAAAATTTCATTACAAACTGCAATTAATATAATTTCGATGTAGAGCTTGTGAAATTGTCATGGTCAAGCTGTCTCATTTGTGATTACTAGAGCAGAATAAAATGGAGCTAATATTGCGATATATTTTTCTGCCCTACGATACGTATTGTCAGTTTTGTATCGCGATGTATTGAATTTCGATATATCGTCCCATCCTTACAGTTTTGTATTGCGATATATTGAATTTCGATATATCGTCCCATCCTTACAGTTTTGCATCGCGATATATTGAATTTCGATATATCGTCCCATCCTTACAGTTTTGTATCGCAATATATTGAATTTCGAGTTTTGCATCGCGATATATTGAATTTCGATATATCGTCCCATCCTTACAGTTTTGTATTGCGATATATTGAATTTCGATATATCGTCCCATCCTTACAGTTTTGCATCGCGATATATTGAATTTCGATATATCGTCCCATCCTTACAGTTTTGTATCGCAATATATTGAATTTCGATATATATCGTCCCATCCTTACAGTTTTGCATCGCGATATACTAAATTTCGACATATCGTCCCATCCTTAATATCTTTTCTGTGGAGCATTTGTCTTGTGTACTGTGATTTGAACCTTTCAGTCTGTCCTCTCTCCTTCCACAGGTTTGATTCATCCTACCACGTTGAGACCCACCACCACCACCACCACCACAGAGCAAACGACTACCGCCACCACCACAACGCCGGCCCCGACTACCCCGACCACCGCCCGACCGACCACGACTCCAACCACCCCCGCGACGCAGCCGACCCCAGCGGCGACGACCCCGCAGCCCTCCACCACCCCGACTACCACACCGCCAGCTACCACCGCGACCACAACTACCACGCAGGCACCGAGCACCACAACCCAGCCCACCACCGCATCGACCACAACACCACCACCACCACCCTTAATCATCCTAGCCACATTGCCTGTGGTAACCCTGCCACCTACTACTACTACTACTACTACTACTACAACAACAACAACAGCAGCTTCTACTACTCCAAACCACACTCCCCCCAGGCCAGCCAGTGAGGCGCTAGCCCCGTCCGCCACTACGAATACACCGGCTACGAGAAAGCCGAACAAAACGACCAAAAAGCAGAACAAAACGTCCAAGAAAGCAAAGCCTCATCCTGTCACCACCACCACCACTACAGCCTCCCTGCCGGTCCAGGCGACCGCGACCACTCCGCCTGCTGTGACACCCAGCAGACAGGCTGGACACAGAACTACTGCGAAACCACAGCCGGCCACTGACCCCCCCACCACCACCTCCACCACCACAACTACCACTCCTCCTACTACAACTCCTCCTGCTACAACTACTGCTATTCCTACTAGTCCACCTACTACTCCTTCTACTACTACTCCCCCTGTTACTACTACTACTCCTCCTCCTCCTCCTAGTACTACTACTACTACTACCACTACTACTACTACTACTACTACTAGTACTACTACTACTACTACTACTACCACCACCGCTGCTGCTACTACAACCACAACCACCGCGATTGCCACCGAGCCGTACGCCACAAGGACAACTCCGGCAGCGGGACTGGTCATCGTGCCCAAAGGTGCCGTCCAGTCCGACCACACGCTCCAGAACCCGGTGTCGGTGGAGAGCGTGGGGCAGGGCAAGGCGGTGGCGGCACGCGGGGCGCTGAAGAGCAGCCTGGTGGCGTTCATGGTGCTGGGGCTGGCCGTGCTCACGCTGGCCCTGGCCGTGGGCGGACGCAAGGCGATGGAGTCCTTCGACAGGCGCCACTACACGAGACTGGAGCTCAATGACCTGCACTATGAGGTGTGAGCGTGACCGGTGCGCAACGCAACGCGACACACACACACACACACACACAGACACACACACGCGCACTCACACCCTCAAAGTCTTGCTTTTCAAGACAGAAGCTCAGAAGGACATTGCAAGACTTGTCAAGTTTGTTTCAAATTGTTCATCGGATATTTTGGTTTCTAAATAGAACACAGTTACATGTTAATGGAATGTCTACTTCACTATGTTAAAGGGGCATTATGTAATTTATGACCTCTAGCGACCTCTATTGGTGACCAGGAGGAACTGCAACAACATTGACCGATCTCTGGCCCACTTGTGCCCTTGATCTATGGTGGTACATAAGGTAATATATCACCATGCAAACCACTGGAATAATAATACTGCTTTGTGATTTGTTTTTTTGGCTCGAGAACGAGGCTTTTTAGCTTTCGTAGCCAAGTTGTGGCTTTCGTGGCCAAGTACTCGCTGAGTCCCTATCAACCCCCGCAGATATATTATGGTCATTTTGTGCTATGGGGCAGTAAAATTGTACTTATTGCCCCTTTAACTGTAGAGAAAAACTTCAGATGGCTATGGAATACAAAGAACAAACAGCAATATTTTTATTCCCCAAACTCAGGAAGCCTCTGAAGTCTAGCTAATATAGAGACATAAGGGATTATATAACCAGACACCACTATGTACATTAGGCCTAATGGTTACAAGGCCTTTGCCATGGGGTTAACCCTTTGTGTATAAGGTGTACACCTGCATGTCTTTTTACTTACACATGCTTTGTACCATAGCCATATGAGCTTGTGATTCCTTCTTAATCACCGACTCAGTCTAGATGTCTGACTTAACTCACTATTTCACTGTGTTGTTTTGTATTTTGTCCACATACTTCTCGTTTCACATGTGGATGAAATTTTAACGATGGATGCAATTCCTTGAAAATTGATGCACTATTGTATCCTGTGTTTTTTGATATGATACGCTTCTTTTTAAATAGTAAGATTGTTTTAATAGTGAAGAGTACACTGGCCACACACTATTTTCCTAAGTAAATTTGTATTGTATGTCAGTGTACAAGGGAGCGTGCAGACTGAGTGCACTAACCAGTGTGATTGACAATACTGTACCTGCTGGTAGGTTAGCTGGAGCTTCATTACACCACTAGGTGGCAGAAGCCACCCTAGGAATCACCTCTGATGTTGGTGTTGGCATGCAGAACAGCCACTGCTAAAATCACCAGGCGAAAGCATGGAACCAAATTGAATAGGCCTGTAGTTGCACAAATTCTCAGTTGTCATCACTTATATTGCTTTAATTTTTACAATGTCAAATGAAATTGATGGTAATAGTTTGGTCTTGTTTTGTGAAGTGATGCTTTTGCATAATTTTGGACTTTGATGTTTTGTTCTTGTAAGAATTAAAATGTGATTTTGGAATAAATCATGTTGTCATCGTCTCATTGGGTTGCTTCCTGTATAACAGCAAACACACTGAATGTCTGTGTTGACTTGCCTTAAAATGCCCTTTCTCTCAATAAACCCCAAACTAAATCGGATTCATTTTCTGTAGCATTGCAGTTAAACACAGAGTATTAGACAGTGACAGATGTTATGTAACCAGTGATGTAGTGGTAAATAAAAGGGTGGGTAAACTAGTGGGAGATCACCATAAGGCAAGCAAACACCAACGTAAAACAAAAAAAAAATCTATTATATTTTCAAGAAAACATTCATTTATGCCTTTTATCCTTAAAAGACCCTATTTTCATATCAAATGGATCAGTTTGATACTACTTACTATGATGTATAGTATGAATTTTACTCCTAGAGATTTATATAAGCCTAAAAAGGTGAGTAAATTGGTTTTAGGTGGTTTTACATTCCTGCTTGTAATAACTGAAGTGGATGTGTTAGTACTTACACAAGAAGGTGAAGTTGTACTTCAGGTTGCAGCCCAGATAAGTAGGATGCTGACAAGTTAGTGGCAAAGTGTTCAAACATGTAGGAAATAGTGCTTATTTACTTTTCATTTTCTTGACACTCTAGACATATTAGACTGTGTAAATAGACACTGTGTACAGTGCTCTAGAAAATAAGGTAATCCAGCACTAGGCTATTCAGGGTCGAAGGGGTTTGCTAATGTTGGTCGAAACTCTAGCTAGTACTCTTGTGAGAAACTAGTCCCACTGGAATGTGAATCTTAGCACTGAACCCATGGCTGTACAACACTGTATTGGGCTTTTTTAGCACCAGGAAGGTGTTTGTTTCATATTTAGCACTAGTTAAACGTGTAGGCGCCGGGGCGTTTTCCGTGTTGTAATATTATCTCGGCTTGAGAGCATGAAATCACTACAACAATAGACAACATTAGAGCCGAGCAAGGGGGACGCGCGGGGGAGGGGGGGGGGGAGCAGTTTCCTCCCAGCGGAAGGAGACGGATCTCCTGCAGGACAATGTGAGAGAGTTGAACCAACGCAGCTAGCTAGCAAGCCAGGATGGAAGTGAGAATAATTTGAGCCACATTATATTGTAACCAAAGTATTGTTGGAAATCCACCATTCTGCAAGAGAAAGAGGACGCAGCGATGGGAATCTTGCGTTGAAGAGAAGCGGCAGGGCCAAGAAAAGGGAGAAAGATGGGTGCCGTGCTACGGAGTCTGTTGTTGTGTAGTTTTTGTTTTCTGATACGAGGTGAGTTTTGATCGACCTTTCGCTCTATTTTTCGTTTTGTGTAAAGTTTGTCTATTGTCCCTAGATATGCAAACCGTTGTTTACAACGGGAAAATAGCTTGCATGAACAATCGTAGGGCCAAGGCCCACTCAGGGGTTTGATTTCTTCTGAGCAGCAAGCTAACATTAGCCAGCCAGGCAGCTATGCGTGCGTCTATCTTCAGTCTATTTGCTGGAACAGAGGAGAATGAAACCACAGAGCTTATGTTAGCTGGTAAAACCTCACTAGAGAGACTTTATAGCGTTGGTTTCTTGGTAGCCACTCTGGGTTCCATATTTTCTGAAGCACAAGTACAACATGGTTGATATTTTAGCTAGCAGCTAGCGTTAGTTCACTTGTGATTTTGTAAACATCTTAAAATGATCAATGGGAATGTTAGATTCAGGGAAAGCCAGTCAGCACAACTAATG
This sequence comes from Centroberyx affinis, assembly GCF_046629955.1. NCBI lineage: Eukaryota > Metazoa > Chordata > Actinopteri > Beryciformes > Berycidae > Centroberyx > Centroberyx affinis. The sequence continues at coordinate 38,721 of NW_027281633.1, read as the reverse complement.
GTGTGATTAGCAGGTCATTCACGTTAGTATTCACCTGGTTGAGCAAACTGGCGAGCTAGCTGTGTTTAGTTGGATATATAACGTTAGATACTTATAGGGACTTGCCACTCTTTATGCTCATCCTATTTAGAAAACACAATGAATGCATACATCATCAAATCAGTGCATAATCCATTGACCAAGCTAGGCCAGTTAGTAGTACCTGGCATGTTGTGGTATTTGTGTGTGATGCTAGCTAGGAAGCAAGCGAGCTAATTTCGAAGTTTACTTTCTGCATAGGCCCAATTTTTCATATGGTTATGTGCTGCTCGAAGGGAATTAAGTTACGTTATCATTCTGTCTAAGGTAACAGCAACTAGAAACTCAACCACAATGGGAAAGTAACTCGACAAATTGTAGCTTGTTAGGTTTTTGTTATCAGCCGGTGCATTCTACCTGAACAAATGGCTCCCCTTGTGCTTAGTTGCTTTCTGCCAAACCAAGTCTGCTGTTTGCAAAATGGAGATACTGGGCACTCTTTTAGTTTATTGAAATGTTTTGTTGGCGTTGAAGTTCAAATGTTCTGGTTGTATTTGATGTATGGCCAGCTATGATGTTATGAAGATAAGAATAGACTGAGGGGAAATCACTATTTGTCCAACTTCCAAGTGTCAGCCATGCGAAGACACAGCAAACACGGTTTCGAAGCAAAACAATAGCTAATATCTTTCATCACTTAAGGAAGTTTTAAGAGGTGAATGTGTTTACTGTACATGTTTCCTACTCTTAAAGCCATTTTGTCACATCTACAACTATGACAAAGCCGTGTTTATGCAGAATTGCAGTGTGACATTAATCATTTGTTGTGAGGAGAGGTAGAGCAGCCAGCTCACTCCATCTGGGAGCCATATTGGGGCCACAAGTAAGGGAAAGCAGTGGAGTGGTCTAATTTTGATTCAGTTTCCTTAGAAAATGACTGGGGACTGCTTTGGATCAGTCATCCAAGAAACTATTGAATAGGAAGCTGGATGTTTTCCATCATTGGTTAACATTCAAGTGAGTTTCTTGAACTTGTTCAGTGTAATTTGGAAGTAGTTTTTAGAAACTAGTTTTTATTACACAGGTGTAGCCTGAACCGCGTATAGCTCAAGTATCTGACTTTACCTGTGTCTGATTGTTGTCAGTTTTTTAGCTGAACTTTTCAACTTTAATTAAAGGCATGTGCCGGGTTCCAGATTTTTGTCAGTTATTCTGTAGTTTCAACAACCAAATAATCAGTTATTCTGTTTATGCCATCTTTCATCAGTCATTTTTGTAAAGGCGGGAAGTTAGCATGAGCCAACAGCCAAATGTTGTTAAATGTTTGGCTACGGTTGGTAAGTTTGTCTACTTTGGCAAATAACTAACTGTCCTTTGGAAGCTTCTTTATATCGTAAAAATCAGTCACAGAAGTAGCAATTGAGACTCTTCCAGCTGCTCTGGCCAGAGGGCAAAAAAAGTTAGACATGCCCTACAGTACTGGGCAATGTTTAGTTTGAATTCAACACACTTTGCTTTGATTCTAGGCTTATCGATTTATGGAAAATTCATTAAGATAAAAACATTTCCTCATTGTTCAGCTTGAAAGTTTTAAAAAGTCCAGAAATGGTGAGTGAACTTCAGAATTTGAGAGTTTATTATGAAGCTCTCATAGTTGATTATTGTGACACATCTCTATTAAATATATGGTCATACCCCAAAGAGAATGAAAGCTGCTGCTTTCTGTTGGTAAAAAAAAAAAAGGACATTTACAATGGCCATACACTAAGTGTCCCAAAAAGCAAATTTCCTTATATTTATGCTTGGCAGAGCTGGGTAGTAAGTTTGGAAGAACTTCAGTACAAGGTTTTGATGTTCTGTGAATTTATAAATATTTGGAGAAGGAAATTCCCCCTCAGTGGAAAAAAACATGCAGTCGGTCGGAGGCATGGGGCTCGGGGTGACCTTACTAGTGATCCGATGGCATGTAGTGGTAGATGTGTCAAATTGGGGTTAGGCGCCGTGCCAGGATCCAGCAGAGGTAGCGCGAGTCCCAGTCCGCTTCTCACCTCCTGTGCATTTCATCAATGCATCATGTCTGCAGGACTTAAACGGATCTTAGCGGACTTCTTGTTCTTTAAGTCGTTTCGATTTCTAATCCAAAAAGCGGTTTGTTGAGGTCTGAAGCAGGTATAAGTTGAACTGGATCAACATATGACTTTCTTTTCTACAGTTTGAGCAACAGTTTTTGAATTCTCTGTTTCATCTTTTCCAGGAGTGCCGCTCCTATTGTATGCAAACCGGCGGGACCTGCGGCTCGTGGATGCGGCGCACGGGAAGGCCAACGCCACGGTGGTGGTGGGGGGGCTAGAGGACGCCGCCGCCGTGGACTACGTCTACTCCCAGGGGCTCATCTACTGGAGCGACGTGAGCGAGGAGGCTATCAAACGCACTGTTTTCAACCAATCAGGGGCCAGCGGGGTCCAGACCGTGGTGGTGTCGGGCCTGGCCTCCCCGGACGGACTGGCCTGCGACTGGCTAGGTAGCAAACTTTACTGGACAGACTCGGAAACCAATCGGATCGAGGTGGCGGAGCTCGATGGATCTTTGCGAAAAGTTCTGTTTTGGCAAGAGCTCGATCAGCCGAGGGCGATAGCCTTGGATCCAGGAAGAGGGTGAGTACCTGGCTTTGTTAGGCTTTGAAAGCCCGAGCAGGAGGAACGGAGGGGTGTGTTTCTGACTGCTTTGTGAGGGTCACCTTTGTTTGCAGCGCTATCCCGGCCCTGGATTGGGTTGCAAGGTTGCTGAGCCTTTCCTAGAACAGGCCGGTGTCCGCCGAATTCCCCAGCAAAATGAACAAGAGTGTCAGTGTTGTGTGTGTGTGTGTGTGTGTGTGTGTGTTTTTTTTTTTTTTTTGTGCTGTTCTGAGGAAGGGGAGCGGCGAGGTTCTCGGTGCCGGCAGCCGAGGAATGTCTTGTATCAGCTCGAGATAGAGGGGGCATCTGCCTCAGCCAGTGAGCCAGCAGGAGGGTAAACAAAGCCAGGTCACCCAGCAGCGGCATGCCTCTCGAATTACCTCACCATTCACCTCTGACAGTCAGCACTGGGAGATGATGCTGGGCTGACGGTGTCGCTGAGGGTTCTGCATTTGCGGTTGCTTTCTAGCGGCGTTTGTATCATTCTGTCAGTTACAAAGTGCAGCAGATGATCAAAGAATTCATTAACTCTTCCAGTCTTAACAATTAGATGTGTGATGGTTCACAAAAGGTTCAAGTTTCAGTACTTTGTTGCTCAACTAAGCTTCCCAGGAATTTGTGTTCAGGACAGACATCAGCACATTATACATATACCCCATTATAATACCCATCACTGATGATGGCAACAAATGCACAGATGAGTCAGGGAAGTTTAGCAAATACCTATAGAAGTGCAAAAAGTGGCAAATGTCAGTGAAGTAATGAAACCCCTGGAGGACTTTTTGCACTTCTATACAAGAAATATGAATTGGCTGGGTGAGAGCTGTCACTTAAGGCAGTGGTTCTCAACGCGGGGTCTGGGGACCACCAGGGGTCCTTGAGGTGGTTCCAGGGGGTCCCCAGCAAAATGATGAATTGTTAAACTGCACCATTATTTAATTTACAAGAAGTTAATACAATTAGAGAATGCACAAGGAATGTAGACTATTTTGGTCACTGTTATCCCTCTACCTACAGTACAGATAGTCATGGAATTCTGGACAAAATCATATCTAACAATAAAAATATTCTCAGATTTGGGTGAAATGGGGGTCCGTGGGCCTAATTCGTAGTACATTAGGGGTCCTTGATATGAAAAAGGTTGAGCGTCATTGACTTAAGGAACTTTAGAGCTTTAATTATTTCACATAGGCCCTGACCATTCAACATATTACCACAGACGGTACCATTTTGAGAAAGTACGTCACGCTCGCACTAAGGCAAACTTAAAGCTTCCCGCCGGGGGCTCTTCCAGTTGTGGCTTGTATTGTCCACTAGTCACTGGGGAGACTGCTGTTGGTGTGTGTCATGCGTTTTTAACCTGGACTCTTATGGCTTTGAATTTCTCACACTGAACAAGTTAAAGCATAACTCATCACTTGCTTCCCTGTAGAGCTTCTTACAGTTTGCTTGCCTATAGGGACAGTGGACACTCCATTTTTGTTGATGGGGGAAATGTTGGGAAAATAGGCCCCAGGGTCCAAAAATGGCCGGACTGATGCTTTAAGGGACGAGAAAAGGATTGCATTCCCCCCCCCCCCCCCGAATAGACTGAGATAGACCTTTTCCCCTGTCTGAGTAAGGAATATTTCTTTTTGTTGTAGTAGATTGAAATCTGGGACCCAGGGCGGCACAACAAAAGCCATTCACTGCCACTTCGACATCCGCCCTCTCGCTTTCTGTGACTCAAAAGCTGGGGACCGGAATACTTTTCCGCTCATGTCATGTGCGAGGGAAACAATAACGGCATGATTCATACTCTCACTTGACTCTACAGTAAAGGATATACAGTATATCTGGGCGATGCTTAAGTGATATTCAGATTCACGGTGATTCAGGATGAGTCGTTCGTCCGGTTGTATTGTTAGCGCAGAGGGGGTTGGCTTCTTCTTCTTCTTTGATGGAGCCGTACAGTACACACGGGGTCACGAGGAGTCGAGCCTCCTCTAAAACAGGTGAACGACCAGGGGTTAAAGGCAAACCCTGACCGCACAGCCATCTGACATGAAACCTGATCGGTAGGGAAACAGGAACCCACTCCCCCACAGTCCCACATTGCATTGGTTTACTTTAGGTTCCATGTGAAATCCCAATTTGATTTTCCCACCAATTCCTCTTTATTTGTTCTCCTTTTGTGGATTTGTCAGTCTTATTTGAAGTGTTTTTACCTTTGATAATGCCTGTGATCGCAGTTTTTTTTTCAACTAATTTCAATCTAGCCCAGAACATTTTATCAATTAAGATACAGGCACTGTCATCTAGCTTTACTGAGACTGGTAGATGAAGATGCTTGCACACAGAAAGCTTCAAAAACGTTTGAGAATATGTGTAGGCTCTCATTGCCTAGTTGTTTGCGGTTTGTACCCTTGATTGCTGAACAAGTGTACAGCAGAATGGAGCGTGCAGACTTTAGCTGAGCTTACCTCTCAGTGTGAAGGCTGAATTTGTGTTGTAGCATCGACACACGTGCACTGTCTGACAGACGCTTGAATTTTCTCTGAGGTAAATACAGTTGGTGACACTTGCTTCAGCAGTTCAGCTTCATCATCCCATGAGAACCCACATGGATTTTCTGACCTACAGTTGCAGGCAAGCACGCACACACACGCACACAGTTCTTCTCATCTGTATATGTTGCCACGATAAATGACGCTACTTGCAACATTTTAATATCGATAACTCATTGCCACGTTCATTTTGAGACATTTTCATAATTAAAGTAAACAAATGAGACTGTCGCCGAGATGATTGGCAGGCTCTACCAGCCTGTACACTGCAATTTAACATTGTGTGTCACTGAGTAGGATTTGGCAGAAAATCTGATGGATTGCTTTATGGCACAAAGGGTTTACTTCTGAAGTAATACACACCTTTATTCCAGTTCCACTATTCTAACTGCATAGTTTCACCTTGATGTGACCTTACCTGGTCTGAATGCATGTTGGCTGTTACAAAGGGCTGATATCGGCCTTATCCTTATTCTTGCTCTTCAAAACAAACAAAGTGGAGGAGGGACAAGTAGCAACATCCTTTTTGCAACAGGAAGCACAGAAAATGGCAAATTTTTCACTATTTGCAAACAAATTGTTTTATGAAAACTCCCAAAGTTTTGTGGTATTTCTCGATTCAGTTTTCAAATCCATTTTCCAGCCTTTATTTTTGCAAACCAAAAACACAAGGTCCTAACACTAATGTGTAAGGGAACCATCATGAGATGGATATGCTCATGCTTCTCATATGTCTGCCATCACAGAATACCAGAAACTGTGAAGGAATGGCACCAATAGCATCCGCATGTTGCATTAATTCACCCACTGCTTTCATTTTCAACATCAGATGCCTTGTAGCTGGGCAGTAAAGGGATAGGTTTGTTATTAATGTAACAGTTACTACATGTATCATTTTTAAACGTCAGTATATCATTGTCAAATTAAAACAAACAAATGAGGCAAATTAGTCGCGTCTGTAGGAAAGACACGTCTGCTATTTGCTCTATTTGTGCTGGAAGAACAGCACCCTCTTCCTGTTTTGTGCCATAAAGCAGCGTCCCTTTGTGCCGTAAAACAATACAGCAGATTTCCTGGCAAATCCGACCTGTTGGCACGCTATATAAAACGCAGCGTAGAGCCGTGATTTATTAGTGCTCGCTTGGGTTCAGCTTGGCTTTGATGACTCCCCTTGGAGTTGAGAGGAACAGTAGCACATTGGTGCGGCGGCGGCGGTCTTGTGTTACACCCAACAGGCTGGGGATGAGAGGGCCAAGCAGGTGACCCAAGTGGGTAACATGAGTGTGGGAGGCGGACAAAAGGCTGGACAGGTAAGCAGACACCAGTATATGGTCGGTCACACGCAGACGGAGCTCTCCATGCTCTCCCAGAACAACCTTTCCAACCACCGGTGCCATACAATAGCCCCGTAGCCGACACTGCTGGAACCAGTTTTCCTGATAAGGGAGTGCAACTTTGGCAGACCTACTGGCAAATAAGCTCTTTGATCAACTTACAGTTTTGTATAGGGAGGTTGGTTACAGGTTTCACTTTTCTGTGTCCAGTAATAAGTGAACCAGAGAAAAATGTGGTAGTTGTAGAAAGCTGTAGAGGTGGGATGTTATCTCACTTTATCTAAACATAGTATTTGGCTGGAAAAAAAATGTCTGCCTGATCTCAGTAATTGTTGTGGCTGGTATTGTCCCATCTTAAATGCATCACGGACACACTCCTCAGCCCCATGTAGTTCGCCTACAGGGTGAATCAGGAATCACTCAATGGATGATGCAGTCAGCATGAGCCTACACCTTTTTGTGGCAAGGCTCCAGAGTGCGACTATCTGGTCTGGACTGTTTTTTTCTTCTTTGGTTGCATTAATGTCACCGAGACTCATTTCCGTACATTTATTGTGTTTGGTGATAGAAGTGAATTATCTTTAATCAATAGTGGGCAGCTAGTTTATATATCCCATTCATACCCACTTCATAATTTCTCACCATATTACGATCAAGCGTCACACACTATGGGGCAACTGTTGTCATTTAAGCATCTGATTCAATAACCATTCAACTAAACTCCATGGTTCAACAGTTTATTCAGACTCAACACTGTAGTGAATTACACATTACATCAGTAGTAAAAACCTTGATGTTTACCGTTGTTTCAGATAGCTGAAAATTCTTCTGTTATCAAACTCTGTTGTAGCTGCGCTGGAAATATCTTGACATGACGTCACGTTGTCTACGTTCGGCCAGCTATCCACAGGAATAAGAAAAAAACACCAAACAACACAGTGGGCCTAGAAATGCAAGGTACATCACCAATAGCTGTTATTCTTTTGTAGAGTTTTAGGATTTTTCCCCTTTTAATTCTTGCTTACAGTGGCAAGTGTAGCAGGATTCTCTGCTAGAGCACACAACTTCCCATGAAGAGTTGTTTCCCAGTTGTGCTTGCAGCCTGCCTGATGGTTCTAGGCTGTAGGCTACCTCTCTGTCTCCAGGTAGGAGCTCATTCCTTCCTCCCCCCTTGCTTGCGAAACATTGCCAATGGCAAATGGCTGCAGGCTATCAAGGCTAGATGCTAGCATGCAGTCCCCCTGCCCCCTCCCTAGTCCTTAAGCAAATGGCCTTGCTGCTCAAGCAGGGAGAAAAATGGGGAAAGAGGGAGGAAAAAATAAGGAAAGGAGCTTGTGTATCAGTGTTGAATTTGTTTAGGCTGGCTTGACAATCCAGTAGCACTTTATTTTATAGCAGAACAATTACCTAGTATGCAAAAATCATCAGCATTAACAAATAGTTACCTGGTGATAAATACAATGAAATGATAAATGGTGCAATAAATAATAAGCATGCACCAGCTGGGTTTGTAGTAATTATTAGGAATATGAAATACTTGAAAGCAAATAATGAAAATGATATAGAAACGAACATTGTAACAATAAAATTCCGGGTAACTATGATGGAAGAATTTGCAATACTAGCTATCCGACTATGATTATTACTGATAACTACTGTATACGTGCTTCTACATACTTAATACGATCCCTTTGCCCATTTAATTATATGAACCATCAGATTATTACATTGTATTTACCACTGGCTGGTACTTGTTTTCAGTAATAGTTACAGCATACCCACCTGCTACATACTAAGCTAAGTAATTGCCGTATTTTGAAGTGAAGTGCTACCGAGCATCCGTTTCTCTCCTGTTTCAGTGTAATGCAGATCACTTATGCATATGCCATGAGGCAGCTAGAATATGAAAATGGAAAGTAACCTGACTGTTTATTTCATTTCCGAGGCTCCCATTACCACCTGCTGTGCTTCATCTCCTGTTGGCAGAACTGAGAGTCACGGCCAAGATTACTTTTGGCCATTAAAGTTAGAATATTATGTGGACACAGCACACACACACACACACACACACATACCTTTTACTTTCCTTCGTCACCATGTTTACTAGTCTGCCTATTTTCCTAGTCAGGCACCAAAGAGAGGCATGGATTAGAATGTAAATCCATTAGGACTCAGATAAAAGAGGCCTGTAATGTATTCATTAGTTTTATTTAAATTGAGGGGTGTTGCTCTCTATCTCTCTCTCTCTGTTTCTCTCTCTCTCTCTCTGCCTTCTCTTGGGTATCTATTCATGGAAACTCTTGCTTCCCCACTGTTTGATCCATGACAGTATCAGACATTAGGGTTAGACCGATATATCTGTTTGCTCATACATTAAGCCAGTATTGGCCTTTTATTGCACATCAGATGTCAGCCATACAGTATCGTCCATCTCTGATATGATGGAGGCTCCTCCCTGACCACAGCTACATAAAGTAGCATGCATGAAGTAAAGCAGTGGGTCTCAACGTGGGGTCCGGGGACCACCAGGGGTCCTTGAGGGGGTTCCAAGAGGTCCCCAGCAAACTGATGAATTGTTAGACTTCCATTATTTAATTTACAAGAAGTGAACACCATCAGAGAATGTAGAAGAATGACTGTTTTGATCATAGTTTCACTGTTATCTCTGTACCTACAATACAGATAGTCATGGAATTCTGGACAAAATCATATCTAACAATAAAAATATTCTCAGATTTGGGTCCGAGAGACAAAATCTCATCAAATGGGGGGTCTGTGGCTCTAATGTGGCCTAAATTAGGGGTCCTTGATATTAAAAAGGTTGAGAATCACTGAAGTAAAGTGTGCGAAATCTGCAATGACATTTTATTTTTTTTGCACGCATTTAAAGGCAGTGATGTATCCCAGAGTTTCTCTACCCACCACATCAATAGGTGTGGTGGGTCACCCTGCCTTAAAGAGCTGCTAACCTGAAAGGAATTTCATTAGTCTGGGTTTCAGTGGAGAGTTTTATTGTCCCATGATGGTCTAAAAATGAGGCTTTTTCCAACCTCACGAGAATATACTTCTGGGGGGAAACGCACAGAAATATCGGTACCCTTCAAATACCCGTTCCGATCAAACCCTATCAGACATTACTTGGGTTTTGAGACTTTCAAGAGGTGGAGCGAGGTTGCTGTAATTGTCCCCTCGCTGCTGAAGCCTCTCTCTCTCTCTGATGAGGCCTGAAGCTGTCACGCCATGGCAGAGCAGCGCTAACTGCGACACTCCACACGCTGCTGGCACAGGCGAAGGGCCCGTGTTGAACAAAGCTGTAATTACACCGTCGTACAAATAGCTTAGCCAGCTTCCGATTTAATCAGCCAGCCCTGCAGAACGGCCCCCCACTGAGCGCGCCCGCTTACCCGTGTGTGTGTGTGTGTGTGTGTGTGTGTGTAAATGTGTGGACATCTTTCAGAACATCTAAACACATCCTCCGTCTCATTAGCATGACGGCTATTTAAAGTGGGCCCTTTCATTTACGCATGAAATCGTAAATGGGTTGCATATGTTCACGTTAAAAAAAATAATTTCTTTCTGGGTTGTTGTTGTTTTTTTGTTTTTTTCTTGCTTGTTTAGTTTGGACATATTGGTTGCGTGCATTTCACAAAGCCCCATTGTTGGTTCAGCAGCTGTTTTCTGTCAATTTTTTTCTCTCTCTCTCTTTTTCTTTTTTCCAGCAGTTACTATGCCAGCGTAAGGTACCGGAGTAGAAACATGCCCAGTGTAGTGATTCATGTATGTGGGAGGGAAATATGTGACGCTGCCCGCTGTTGCAGAGTGGAATGGAAGAAGGGATGCTGAAAGGATTCTACTAATCAAGATGTGGCTCTTACATCCAGGATATAGACCGCTCCGTTTCTGTTTTTTTTCCTGTCTTGATGTAGCCTATCTTAGCTGGACTGGAAGGACCAAATCCGACCCGGTGGCACACAATGTAAAATGCAGCGTAGAGGCCAGTAGAGGCTGCCAGTCTTCTTGGTGATGGTCTTGTTTGTTTACAATAATCATACTAATGTCTCAAAATTGATTTGACCCGTTCACTCACTCGTTTTGGGTCGATGCATGTAAACATAACTGGGTAACCTGGTTAAGATGCCTGATTTACTCCCAAATATTCAACGGGTTACTGTGGCATGGAAACATCTTAATTCTTTCACTTTTGGCTTTCACAGTCTGTGCAGATTCACACAGCATTATGGGTACATTTTGATGTCAACAAAAAACATGGCGGTTAGCAGTACTTGCTATTATTGGGATGATCATTTCTTTACCGGCTATTAGAAGTAAGCTACAGCTCAGTCAAAGAGGGAGGGGGGATATTCTGTTAACTGGTTTATTCGTGGTAACGGGGAGACTCAATCACTGGGTATCAAAGTTCCATGTAAACAGCTTAACCTGAATAAAACCAGAGTATGGGCGATAGTGGGGCTACTCCCTCTATATAAACATAGCCAAAGTAGAAGCTGTCTTGTCTAATCCCTCACTCAGACTGTACTCTCACTATGCCCATTGGCGCTGATCTGCACACACTGGGGGGGGGTGGGTAGTTGAGGACGGAAGACGAGCATCCACATCAACACTTCGCAAACCTCCAGCCTTTACTACTTTGTAAAGTGGAAATGGAATGCTGTGCCGAGGTAATTTTAGCAGCGGGAGGGGAGTTTACTATACACCGCGCATTGTAATCTCTCCTCTTAAAGCCTCCAGTCTGTAACATGTGTTTCTTTCTTCTTTGTCCAAGACTTGCCAATGGGAGCTATTGGAGGCTTTTATTTTCAGCTTATAAGGCATTGGCAGCTATTACACCAGATTAAAGCCAAGATATTTTGGCACGGGTACACATGTTTCTGTATACCTGGCTATCTGCATGCATATGGTTGCTGGAGTCAGCTGGCTTTGCGATACATTTTGTCTACATATGTGTCAAGGCCTCGGCCCCGCAGTGTATCCTGTGTGTGTGTGTAGGGTGGGAGGAAGGGGGGGGGGGTGTTGGCTGTGCTGTTTTAATGGGCCTCAGTGGGTGTCTGGTTCACACATGTGCCACGCGTTTGATCCCATCTCTGGAAGGTCCGCAGCTACAACCTGCCCTCCCTGCATGGGAATGGATTTACTTACTCATGCTTTGCTTAAACAAAAACACACACACACACGCACACACCAGGGCATCCGTGGGCTTTTACAAAGTGTTGAAGTCTCAAAGCTGCATGAGGCAACTTCGCGCTTTGGGGGAACCAAGTGGCAGCAGGAGATAACTTTGAATTTAAAAAAAAAACCCTGATATCCTATAAGGTGATATCAGTAAATTGAATATCTTTTTAGTGTCCCCAGCCCCAGGTGTATTTTACATGTATTTTTCCATAAAAATCTCGCACTCGGATTCACATTAACACAATCAACAATGCATCTGAAAAATCTGCAATAGTTCATTTTACGGTTGATTTTAAATTTGGAAATCCAAATCATTTTGGATGTGGGCATTCCAGCAACTAAAGCACGTAAAAGAACGCTTTCAAGCTGAAGCAACACAAGCCCGTTCTCCCGATATGCCCTGAACATAGCAGAAAAACAGAAAAAAGTAAACAAGGAAGTGTGTGAGCAGCACTAAAAAAAAGTATCAAATGGACCATTATAATTGTTCAGTCACAGCTATTTAAAGACATAACTGCAGTGTGAGTGTTGTTGTGCTGAAATGACGTGTTTTAATCGCATTTTGGGTTCAACTGTTGGGGATTGTGTCTGTCCTGTGTGAGTGTGTATTGGAGAGCAGTAAGGAACAAAAAGCGCTACAGTGGAGCAAGTCATGAAATCTCCATCACAATCAATTGTCATGATGACAGAAACTAGGAAAAGGTTGAAAATATTCAGAATTATCCTTTAACAGTTAATTTCCTGGTGTCCTTTTTCTTATTCTTCCCATTTCAAAGTAGCTTTGTATAATCAGAAATCTTTGTTTCTTTGTTTTGGTTTTTAAATTGGTCTTATAAAGTCTTAAATTTGTCTTTGCAAAACTTGCAGGTACCCTGCGCATAGAGGGAGAGAAAATGATTCAGATGTTCATTGATAATTTTCTAAAGCTGTTACAAAGCGCATCCCTCAGTGCATGAGTAATCACTGAATAGCAATATTGTAATTGGTGCTTAGTTATAAGCAGAAGAGTCACTCATTATAGGATTTGTTACAACACATATTTTATTGGCCTAGCTCGCGTGTGTGTTGTCAGAAAGACGATGTGTGCTTAGCCAAGTCTAGATTGTCCCAGTGCATTAGTTTGGGAGACAGAGCTGTTAAGGAAAACTGGTTTCCAAATCCACTGTGGAACGCAGTGCTGGACCGGGTTCAACTTGGCTGATTAATGCATCAGGTACCAAATACAATGCAGCTCTTGTGGTGAGGAGATGCTTTCTCTGCACGGCATTCGCTCAGTGGACATACAGTTTTTTTTTGTCTTGTTTTTCTTGCCATGGCCAGATTGTTAGCTTTCTGACTGGGAAAAGACCTGAATGTCTAAAACCAGACCAATATGAAATCTTCACTTTGAGACAAATACAATCTGCATCCTGTAAATCTGTTAATGGATTTTTGCTTTTCAAAATGTTAATTTACACTATGAGAGTATATTTTAAATAGCAGGCTACTTTATTTCATTCATTTTCAGTTCTGTCACAACCTTTTTTTTGCGTTGGTGTGGGTATTTGAAACCTTCACTCTCATGCATGATTGACTCATATGACTAATCATTGGCATGGTTAGTCATGGCCAACAATTGGTTCGTTGTCAGAGGTTACTTTGTTTGGAGTGAAACCCAAGCATTTAGTGTATGTAGAGGCTGTTGCCTTTTTGCTTCAGGGGCAAGCTATCAGTCAAGGCTAGTGTCTTGAATTGCATGGGATTACATGTTGAGGCCACCAACATTGTTTTAGTTTTTTTGGGGTCGTTTTTCCATTTGAAAGCAAGAATTTAGAAGCTTTAGAATGAAACCTAGCATGTCAGTCAACAAGCACTTGAATCATGAATGCATGGGCTACATGTTTGACTTCATCCTGGACAGTTTCCTCATACTATTCACCCTTTGTTAAAGTAATCATTTGTGACATTTTCACATATAAATGTCCATTTTGCTATTTGCTATCACCAACTGATATAACACAATTCAACCTATAGCTAGTTTTACATTTGCCTTTCCTGTGAAAAATCCTCTGGCGCACAGGAAGTGATGCGTTTTATGTTTCCACTTTGTTTGGAATAAATAGAAGAAGAACTGGGTGTTTAGCATGAGCAGCGATAGCCACCATGAAAATCCAAGGAAAAAGACGTCACAGTGCTGGACACACTGTTTGATTGACAGGTGATCTCTGGGAAGTGCAGTGGAGAAACACAAATTCACTATATAGTCAACGATGTTAAAGTTGTTGTTTCCTTTTGGTTAGGTGCATTTGGCTCTCAGACTGATGATGCATTTGCCTGCTCTGTGTGTGGTTAGAAATATTTGTTGCAGGCACGACAAAGAGGCCCTCTTACACAACTCCCACTGCACATGTGCTTAACAACCACAACAACTCTGTTTGCTCTGGGCCAGTGCAGCATGGTCAGATGGAGCGGGGCCTCGCCATTACATCAGACAGAGATTTTAAAAGCGTGTAATTGGACTCATTAAAGGGCCCATTTTGGACAGGAGCAGCTCCTTCCCCCCACCGGTTGTAAAGAGCGCTCTCTCTCCTCTCTCTCTCTCTCTCTCTCTCTCTCTCTCTCTCTCTCTCTCTCTCTCTCTCTCTCTCTCTCTCTCTCTCTCTCTCTCTCTCTCTCTCTCTCTCTCTCTCTCTCTCTCTCTCTCTCTCTCTCTCTCTCTCTCTCTCTCTCTCTCTCTCTCTCTCGCTGTCTCAGGCACTCAGACACTTTTGTGTGGCTGTGTTCACTCCTTCCTGCCATTCCCAGCAGTGACCTGCCTCTTACTTACTCCCGACCCCTGGCTTCTTTGGCACTGGTTACAACACACAGCGTTTCCCACACACTCGAAGCGGCAGACAATGTGCGTCTTAGTTCCGAGGGGCAGCCTCCCAACTTTGTGTCCAGAAATTCAAACTGTAATCCTCCTTGTGTTTTCATACAGCCTTCCTCATCCTCAGTCAGATCACTACCCACCCCGTGCTTGTCAGCACTGGTATTTTGGTATGTTTCTCAGGCCGAGGGCTGGGAAACATACGTTCCCTGATATTTCCAGACTGTCCTGCTGTGGGCAGACGGCTCATGTCACATTTGTTATTTTTCTCATTCAGGCTGCATTTTACAACTTCAACTTGTGGATTGTATTTTCCTGTTATATCCTTTCCATTGTTTTGCAAGGTTTCTCCTCCCTTAATGGCATATTTCATGTGTTTCAAGATGCTACGATGTTTACATTGCCATACAATTTGTCAGCTGCAGTTTTGTTTTAAAGTTGTACTTGGTCCTCAGCTGTCCAAACATTATAGCATTGTTCACAAGGGGGCACGAAGTGTCTAAGCAGAGCTGATACCTTTTTACTAGTCATCTCCATTGGGAGAGTGAACTGGTGTGGACCACTGGTGTGTCAGCAGTTGAAGCCTGGGACCAAAAAAAAAAGTCAGCTACGTTAGATTAACCTCCAAACCAACTAGGTGTATTTCTGATCAATTGTTAGCGTAAACAGTTTTTAGTTTTACCATTAGTAATATGCTAACATTATGCGTCATATCCACAGTGGCACTTCCTTGACAGTCAAAGTGTTTGTTTGCTGTGTCTGCTAGCTAACACCAGCATTACGTGACTTTAGCTGGTTAAAACTGCTACTTAAAACAAGTTCATTGTACATAATTAGACCTTGTTGGTTTGGATTATAAATGTGACATAGCTAACTGCTAACATTAGCTAACATTATGGACCAAATTGGTTTGGAGGTAAATATAACATAGCAGACTCCTAACATTATGGACCAAGTTGTTTTGGAGATAAATATAACATAGCAGACGGCTAACATTTGCTAACATTATGCACCAAGTTGTTTTGGAGATAAATATAACATAGCAGACTGCTAACATTAGCTAACATTATGGACCAAGTTGGTTTGGAGGTAAATATAACATAGCAGACTGCTAACATTATGGACCAAGTTGTTTTGGAGATAAATATAACATAGCTGTCGGCTAACATTAGCTAACATTATGGACCAAGTTGTTTTGGAGATAAATATAACATAGCAGTCGGCTAACATGAGCTAACATTATGGACCAAGTTGTTTTGGAGATAAATATAACATAGCTGTCGGCTAACATTAGCTAACATTATGGACCAAGTTGTTTTGGAGATAAATATAACATAGCTAACTGCTAACATGAGCTAACACTGTGGGTCTAGTTGGTTTGGAGATAAATATAACACAGCTGACTGCTAACAGTTAATTTTTGGACCTAGCTGGTTTGGAGATAGGTATCACATAGCTGACTGCTAACATTAGCTAACATAATGGATTTAAATGTTATTTAAATCTATTCCTTTCAGTGTTAAGCAACCGTCCCTCTCCCAGTATCAGATGACATGTAATGCTACAGCACTGTGCCCTGCCCTGTTTTCCAGACCTCTTATTTGCCTCCCACTTTATTTACATCTTCAACAGGTCCAGTGCCTCCAGCAAGTAACCTCTGAGCCACTGTGGCTCGGTCCCACCCTGCCTGACCTCTGCCTCGCACTAGCTTCCTGCTTTATTTTCACAGCTTTGTTGACTCAACTGTAAGATTGATAGGCATAGGCTAACAGTGGATGTGTTAAAGGATAGGACACTTTTTCCTGGTCTTTCTGTTTTTTATCTCCGCCTTGATTTGCAGATATTAGTTTATGTTTTGAAGTGGAAGTCCCAGGTTAATCCCATGTTCATGCACTGTGCCGACGGCATGACCGGGCCCCTGGAACTGCATCTGGACTGCAGTCAGCCTCCTCTGTATGGAAGTGTATCACATGCATAATTCAAATGGAAATGTAATATGTAAAATGGCCATGTAATCCTACATTTGAATTTAAATTTGCCACTTGTATGTGCAGTTTTTAGCTCAAAATGAAAATGATATTGTGACCAGCTTCACAGAACTCCCCGCCTTCTCTCCTTTCCCACGTTGTGAGCTACTTCTGATTGCGCAACGCAAGACCCGCCTTAATGGGATGACTGACAGGTGGACGCCTGTGACAATGTTAATACAGTCCTCTGGAAATGCATTTGCAATTGCAGACAGAAGACAGACAGAAGGCGTGGTTTCGCTTTTTACATTTGGATAACCATTTACATTTTGCCACCTTTACAGCATAATATTGTCTTTGATAATGAAATGTAAAATGCCCTATTAGGGAGTGCAAAACCATATAAGGTAAATGACATATCAATTACAATTTTGACACCATTGTTGCATGATCACATGAAAAATATCTATGCAGTTCGGGAAATACATTTTAATTTTCCAATTTGCATCATCATTTGAATAAAGCTAAAAATAAAGCGTGCAAATCTCTGTTTAAATGAAATGTCAATACTAGTATAGGAAGTCAAATGCAAATGACATTATTGAATTTTCATTTTCATTTTGAGCCAAAAACTGCACATACAAGTGGATGTAGGACTATGTAGGATTACATGGCCATTTTACATATTACATTTCCATTTGAATTATGCATGCGATACACTTCCATACCTCTGCAGCAGCCATCCACATGAATGCATTTAAGTTTGAGCTGGGAGATGCAGCTGCAGATCGGAGAATGGCATTATGTCAGCATTCTGCGAACCCCCCTGCTGGATCTGGAGGAGTTTGTGTTTGCAGGGCTACTAGCCCCTCGCTTGTTATCCTTCTCTGTCGAGGAATTCATGTTTGTCAATTCGATCACGTGGTCTGTGGTGCATCTCAGCGTGGGTTTGGCTCCGCTTGCCCTTGAAGCTCCTCATGAAGTCTTCTCTCGCTTCATGGCTTTTGTCCCTCAGCAGTGGGAGTTGACGCTCCTGCCCGGCCCCTATGGTTACTGTGTGGTGAGGTGGTTGGGGGGAAGGGAGGGAATGGAGATTAGCAATGTTATGGATGGTGGAGTGGAGGGGGGGGGGGGGGGCAGTCCAGCTGTGAGGGTAATTAAGGCAAACAAAGGGAAGAATTAGTTTTCCTTTGGAGAATCAGCCTAGTCATGCAGCCCCACACTCTGATAGGACAGTAGTCGTCCCCCTCCCCCCCCCATATACATTTCAATGGCAAAATTGGTCTCATATTTCTCTAACTGGCATTTAAAGGGTTTTGAAAAGTCTTAGATTCACCCTGATGAAACTTGCAGTCGCCTGTTCTCAGTGTTTTGAGTGCAATGTTATGCGTGTTCGTTTCATACAAGTAGACGGAGTAAATGGAGAAGAGCTCCTTGGCCCGCATTTGTTCTCTTGTTCGTTGCCTGGCAACAGCAGCGGTAAATGTACATCCACCACTTGAGACCCAACTCCCACCGTCTGCATCCAAATACCTCAGACTGCTCGACGAGTCTGTCACTCACTGAGGAGCATCTCGTCATCCACAGGGTTTAGGAGGGTTGCCTCCAGCTCTATAAGGGGAAACAGTCCTCCTCCAGGGCCAGGCCTGCTTCCTCCCGGCTTCCTGACGTCCTCGTTAGGGCTGGGTAGAAATATCAAAACACCAATACAGAGCAAGCTTATTTGTAGGTGCTGGAGAAAAGCAAATCTATGTGTGTTTGTGCGTTGTAACGCTTTTTGCACTGAGCTTAGGTGAATTACGGTAGGCACTGTTTAGGCAGATCTTTAAGAGCCCTGCATAAGGGAAATGCAGTGTGCGCCCGTACACCAGGCAATACGGTAGAAGTCACACGAGCATGAGCCAGCTCTAGGTTGGTGCGCTGTACATCCACATACCAGGAAGCAGCTCCTGATTCTCTAACTATAGTCAGCGCAGTTAAATAGTTAGTTTTCTTAGTTCCACCAACACTTTGCTACCACAGTGCTTTGGTGTTAACAGGTGGAGTTTTTAAAGGCAATGTAGTTTTTGAGAAGTATGGAGGCCCCATTTGACCAAACTACTTTTGTCAGTAACAGTGGCAGGCCTTAAGCAAACACCAGCAAATCTCAAAGCAGATGTTTGGATGCTCTTCAGATCAAAAAAGATAAAGGAGTGACATGAACTCAGTAAAACCAACATCATCTGAAAGCTGAAAGACATGCGGTAATACTATGGTAACACTATGGTTTTCTAACAGCCCTCGGTTAAATCTGAATACTAGCATGTGTACACTACAGCACACAGATGTCTGCATTGTAGGGCTGGGCGATATGGTTGAAATCAATATCATGATAATCATAAGGATTTTTCTCGATATCAGTATATATCACGATATGGTTCATGTATGCAAAATCATGTTAAATAATCAAAGTAATGTTCATCTCATTGAACCGAATGGTGATGTTAGGTGTGGTGTGTCACAATATCACAATATCTTCATATCACCACGATATGATTCCACTGAAAGACGATGAACGATAATATTGAATTATCGCCCAGCCCTACTGCATTGTTTACATTTCAGTTGCCTAATAAAGAGGACTGGAAAGACTAAAATCATATTAATGATGATAAAATCGTATCAATAATACACATAATCATGTATTACAAAACTAAAAAGATAGTGTGAAGTACCGTATCATGATCTATAATATCAGTATTTTAGTAGTACGGTGTTGTGATATCGATGACTGCTTTTTTTAATAAGCTGTTTGTATGTTATTGGGTGGCAAACCAAACCAGATCAAAATATTTATCCGTACTCTTGAGGATGACACCATGTACTGATTTGCTGTCTTTCCCTCTCTCATGTTGCCTCAGGTACATGTACTGGACAGACTGGGGCGAAATCCCAAAGATCGAGCGAGCGGGTATGGACGGGACGAATCGCGCGATGATAATCGACACGGACATCTACTGGCCGAACGGGCTGACGCTGGACTACAGCCTGCAGAAGCTCTACTGGGCCGACGCCAAGTACAACTTCATCCACCGTTCCAGCTTGGATGGCTCCGCAAGGTACGGTACCTCAGTTAACGCTTAATGCTTCGTCTAGTGATTTTGAATCGTGCGCCGTTGTGTCCCAATCGTCTGCAGATTTTCATTCCAGCCAAACACTACAGCAGCTGATTCCTCTGATTAGTCGGAACTTGGAAATTTGAGTTTTCTTCTTGGAATTCTGTGTTGAACGGACGTTCCATTGCATTTTTAGCTGAGACCAGAAGCTAGAGACAAGACCTATAAGTTTCTCTAGCAGCCACGCTGGTGCTTTAGCTCAGTGGTTCTCAACGTGGGGTCTGGGGACCACCAGGGGTCCTTGAGGGGGTTCCAGGGGGTCCCCAGCAAATGATGGGGACCCCCCATCATTTGCCCCCCCCAAATGATGAATTGTTAAGGTTCACCATTATTTTATTTACGACAAGTTAACACAATTAGAAAATGGAGAAGAATGGTTATTTGATCCTAGTTTCTCTGTTATCTCTCTACCTACAATACAGACAGCCATGGAAGTCAAATTCTGGACAAAATCATAATAAAAATATCCTCAGATTTGGGTCCAAGAGACAAAATCTTATCAAATGGGGGTCCGTGGCTCTATAATGTGGACTAAATTAGGGGTCCTTGATATGAAAAAGGTTGAGAATCACTGCTTTAGCTCACACTGCTTTTAGCTCACAGCGGACTTTCATGCAGGAGTCTCAGGTTTTAATCCTGGGCTTGGCAAATCAGGCTTTTGTATTTGGATTCATAGAGCCAAATAGGCCCCAGCTTATCACGAATTTACGAGCTTGTTCCTAGTAGGAAATCCAGAATTTCAGACTCTCCATCATCTCTGGAACGCAGCAGAAGAACTCGCTCTCTGGTCGAAGATGTGCCAATCAATAAAATCAGCCGCTGTAGTGTTTGGTAGGAATGAAAAGCTGCAGACTCTTGGGTTAAAAACCACCGGCGTAGTCGATGTCAAGTCACCTAAACCCTATTGCTATTGGTTGCCTAATTTGTCGTTGCGTGCATGTTTCCAGGGAGGTGGTGGTCAAAGGAGATCTCCCGCACCCCTTCGCCCTGACTCTGCACGAGGACACCCTCTTCTGGACCGACTGGAACACCCACTCTATCCACTCCTGCAAGAAGCAGACGGGAGAGGACCGCCGCAAGGTCCACTCCGACATCTTCTCGCCCATGGACATCCACGTCTTCAGCCCCAAGAGACAACCCGCATGTAAGCTTCACGCCCTCGCGGCCTATAAATTTGACCATTTTCATGCCAGAAAAATGACAGGTATTCAGTGTTTTCCTACTGAATTTTATTCTTGTTAGGATGGAAAAGCCTCTGAAACAGCATTTAGATTACCATGGGACACTAAAACTCTCCACTGAAACCCATAATAATGAAATTTGTTTAGGGTTAGCAGCTCTTCAAAGCAGGAAATGCCTAGACAATAGCAGGGAAGCACTGGGACTTTTATGTATCTATGGTCAGGGAGGAACCTCCATCGTATCAAAGGCGACACTGACCGACTGATACCCGACATTTGCTCAGAGGCCAATATCGGCCCCATATATTGGTCTAACCCTAGCTGGAATCCTTGAAACTATTCAGTGTTAAGATCGGGTTATTCATATTCTCAGGCAGGATGTCTCTAGTTTGGCAGCCTCAGTAGCCAACAGGATTCCTGCACAGATCTGGAAAGTCATCAAGCTGTCAGGATCCATTATTCATCACAATTTTTACCAAAATCTTTGAATCCAGTCAAGAAATTGAGGTCTGGGAAAAAGTTTAGAATGTTAAAATTAAAAAGTAGCAGAAACCCTGAACCAAGACAGTGTGGCTTTGCATTGTAAAGCATATTTCTCTTTATGGTGTCATTTCAAAGTCTAGGTTCGTCTAGGAGTCCCTCCTTATGTTTTTTTTTTAAGATGTGCCTGAAACAATAGATGAAGTGCTGTGGAGATTTGTTTAGCGGCGCTCTGCAGCACAGTAGCCGGTCACCTTTTTCCCTGCCTCTGTGATCACGACACACAATGGAGTCCCTGTTCCGTTCCCTGAGATTGTATGCGGAGAATTTCTCGGCGAGCGGAGAGAGGCGTGCCACTCGGTCACGACCCTTCTCCTTTTGCATCCCATACCCGTCCCACATGGTTCACGCCGGGCCCTTCAGGTGGCAGACAGACACATTCTCCAGGCAGATGTGTATAACAATGAGATGGGAATATCAAAAGGCTTTGTGGTCTCCTCTGGGGTTTTTTTTTGTCTACGATGTTGTACGCAATCCATTGCGTAATTTTAAAGACTCCAGATTGCCTGACTAATAGCAAGGGTTTGATGGATATGGGATTTTAAAGGCTGATACTGATATTTTTGTATCAAAGCTGCCAGGTTTGTGTCTATGGTTGGTTACATTTTCATGCCAAAACATTACAACATTATCTTTTTTTAAAATGCCACTATTAACTTTTTTTCTTAAGATCACTGGTGCACTGATTTCAAAACGTTAGCAGCACCCACCATGTTTTTTTGGGCACACCAACTAGGGCTGGGCAATGTATCGATATTATATCGATATTGTGATATGAGACTAGATATCGTCTTAGATTTTGGATATCGTAATATCGTGATATGGCATAAGTGTTGTCTTTTCCTGTTTTTAAAGGCTGTATTACAGTAAAGTGATGTCATTTTCTGAACTTACCAGACTGTTCTAGCTGTTCTATTATTTGCCTTTACCCACTTAGTCATTATATCCACATTACCGATGATTATTTATAAAAAATCTCATTGTGTAAATATTTTGTGAAAGCACCAATAGTCATCCCTACAATATTGTCGTAATATCGATATCGAGGTATTTGGTAAAAAATATTGTGATATTTGATTTTGTCCATATCGCCCAGCCCTAACACCAACATAAATTAAATTTTGCCATGCTTCACTAAACTTTGAACATTTGGGACCCAGTCATGAATTGTGTTTTACCAGAAAACCTCAATGCCACATACTACAGTAAACACAGTACATTTTTTCTTCCTCAAACCATAGACAGGAGAATTCATTCACCCATTCTTCTTGAAAATTGTACTGCTTTTTTCCTCCTCCTCCTACATGGGCATTGTCGTTTTTTGTAAAATATGAGTCAGTTCGCTTCATGTTAACGTTAAGTTTGTGGAATGCTATGTCAGGTCGCACAGATAAAATTTTGGTTGCATATGCGACTAAAATGGTCGCACTTTAGAGCTGTGTGTTTTGTCAGTAGTTGTCAACATGGGGTCCAGGAACCAACAGGGGTCCTTGAGAGGGTTCCAGGGGGTCCCCCAGCGAATTGATAAATTAACTTCAGCATCATTTCATTTACAAGAAGTTAACACAATTGGAGAATGTAGAAGAATGACTGTTTTGATCATAGTTTCTCTGTTATCTCTCTACCTACAATACAGATAGTCATGGAATTCTGGACAAAATCAAATCTAACAATACAAATATTCTCAGATTTGGGTTCAAGAGACAAAATCTCTTCAAATGGGGGTCTGTGGCCCTAATGTGGACAAAATTTGGGTCCTTGAAATGAAAAAGGTTCAGAATCACTGTATCATGTGACACTTTTCTGTCGTTATTTTCCGGCAGTAACCAGCCCCTGCTCCGTGAAGAACGGAGGTTGCTCCCACCTTTGCCTGCTGTCACCGGTGAAGCCCTACTACCAGTGTGCCTGTCCCACCGGAGTCCAGCTGCTGGAAGACGGCAAGACCTGCCGAGACGGTGAGGCCACCGCCAGCGTCACACTACTCAATGTTCCCTCTGAGGCTGGGGGGACACAGATTTTGGACATCAGGACCATCATCAGAAAAAACGTTACTGTTAGCTAGGCTAGTACCTTACATCAATTGACAGGGGTTCCCAAATTCTTATCCCGACATGATTAGCATTAATTCTAATCATTAATATAATTCTGTAATATATCACTTCCTCCTCACCTCACTGTAAACTGGGGTCTTATTGGCTACGGGTGGTATCTGTTCTTGAAAGAATCTGTAATCCTCACTTCTCATTTCAAAACCCGTCAAGATCGGGTCGTAAATCTCACATATTTGATATGATCGGGGCGGCTCAGATCAGTATGTGAGTCGATCGGTGGTTCAGACTGAACCTGTGAACTCCTCACACTACCAGATAATCACTGCGGTCCATCAGTCCTCACCAAGCCTACAATCAGAGTTCCACCTCCTGATTGTTGGGATGGATAAATCCGGTGTTAGTCAGCCCGATAATCCACTAGTGTGTCCCCAGCCTAAGCCAGTGTTGTCCAGTCCTCTGCCATAAAAGAGCAGGTTGTGGTCACACTTTATTTAGATAGTCCAATGTAGATCCTCAACTTCCTATCAAGTGACTATAATTGTGTGAAAAGTAGTCAATGTCTGGGTTAGGCTTAATCTTAGGTTTGGGGTTAATGTCAGAAATAGGGTCAGGTTAGTGTTAGATTTAGGTTTAAAAATGGGGTTGGGTTTAAGGCTAAGGTCAGGTTTAAGGTTACAAGGTCTGTGGAGATGCAACAAAAATGGGCAAGTGACACTTTTTTGAACTTTTTGCCACCTCATAGTATCAGCATTTGAATGTCCAAATAAAGTGTTACCCATGTTTTCATTCCAACCAAATATTACAGCAACTGATTTCACTGATTAGTTCCTCCCTCTCTGGCTGAAGGTGTATTAATCGGTGCGATCGGCTACTGTAGTGATTGATCGGAATGATGTATACAAGGTTCCTACACAAGGTCTGGCAAGTCAAGAGATATATGGAAAAAGAATTTCTTTATTTTCCAGAAACGGGGTTGAACAACTCTCTCGGCAAACCATTTCTCATTATCTTGAGTTAGGCATAGGAGACACGAGTGGAAAAGGAGAGGGATCCAAATATTTCCTGAGCTGCGTCAGTGAAAGACATACAAGTTGAGATTTTCTATTATTTTCAGGAGAAAAAAAAAAAACCTCTTGTGTAACCGTTTACAAGAATTCTGCCCAACGTCCAGATTGAATTCATTAGTGTGCGATGCTGTTCAATCCGTGCTTTGTATTCATGCAGCAAGAGAGCATTTCATCTGAAACCTGGCTTGTTGGAAAGCCTTCAGAAACTCAACAGCTTTTCTCCTTGCCATTTCTGAATTGTTCCAAACCGTATGTATCCTTCCTCAAGCTCTGTTTCGCTCATTGGTGCTCTTCCTTTGTTTGCCTATTGTAGTATTTAGAGTCTCAGCTGGCTGCTACCAAGGTAGTGCTGCCTCTCTCCGTCTCATCCTATCTCTGGGCGGTCCGAGCAGCTGAAGGTGGTGCAGGCTGACCTGCGGTTGCCATGGCAACTCCACTTTATCACCGGGCGAGCTGTTTGAATGGCAGCCCCGGACATTTCTCCCTCTCCCCTCTCCCCTCTCCCCTCTCCCCTCTCCCCTCCCCTCCTTCCTCCTTCTCCCTCTCAACCTCTTTTATTTACATTTTTTGGTTCAGTTCCCCCAGTCAACAGAGCAAGGGAGGAGAGAAGGCGGGGAAGCTTTTGTTGAGGAAGGGATCACATGCTCCCCCTGCAGACAATGCCCCCTTTCACTGCCTGGTTTTAACTATTTCAGCAGGGTTGGTGGTTTTTCCATTTCCAATCCTACCCCTTAAATCAGAGGCCGTCCAGTGGTTGCGGCAGGGTGAGACGTGGGCACAGCCTGACCCAAAGGGTTGACATCTATTGTTAGGCCCAAACCACGTCTCTCCTCCCCTGGGACCCAAATGTGACCTGACCCCTCCTTCGCCCATTCTACCCCCCCCACCACCACCAGACAATGTTAAGTTGGGATATTAAAGCTTTGCTAGAGAGTTGCTAATTTGTCACCGCCTTTGTGCGCCTTCGCCACACAACCTCTTTGGTTTGACCCAGTGAACAGATGATTTGCATTCAGGGAGTTTAAGTGGCTGCCATGCACTCTCACTTTCTAGCATGGCTATTGCTGCTGATCATGTAGCTCAGCTGCCTATCAAACCGTACTCAGGATCTATAATCAGAATTTTCTGTGTTGTTGACAACATGGCTCCCCCTCTCTTGTTTGGCCACTCCCCCCACAGAAGAAAAGAAGAAAATTACCCTTAAACATCAGCGTTAACTCACAGTAGGTCATGTAAGGCAGAGTTTTTATTAGGGTAGCCTGAGAAAATCATTGACCTGTTCGTTTCAGACAAGGTAAAATTCCTGGGGACCTGAGGTAAATATGACCATTCATCAGACCTCCCCTGGTAATACTAACGCCGTCCACAGAGGGCTTTTGTCTGTTATGTCCTAATGTTCTTTTGCTCCTCCAGGTGCCACTCAGATGCTCCTCTTGGCACGGCGAACGGACCTGCGCCGCATCTCTCTGGACACGCCGGACTTCACCGACATCATCCTGCAGGCGGACGACATCCGGCACGCCATCGCCATCGACTACGACCCGGTGGACGGACACATCTACTGGACGGACGACGAGGTGAAGGCCATCCGCCGCTCCCTCCTGGACGGCAGCGAGTCCCAGTTCGTGGTCACCTCCCAAGTCAACCACCCCGACGGCATCGCCGTAGACTGGATCGCCCGAAACCTCTACTGGACCGACACCGGCACCGACCGCATCGAGGTGACGCGGCTCAACGGCACCATGCGCAAGATCTTGATCTCCGAAGACCTGGACGAGCCCAGAGCCATCGTACTGGACCCGGTGGCAGGGTGAGCATGGCGTCTGATTATTTGTGTTTTCCAGAAGCACTCTGAGTAGCTAGATGAAGAGAACACGTAGCCAGTTAGGGGGGTTGGGGGTCACGCTCTGTTGGGGAAAATGCTTTGATGAAGAATCTTTATTTTGGTGTCTCTTCATGCATTCTGACACAAAATACACATCTAAATGTTAATGTGTTTACTTCAAAAACTATATAATATCCTGTCCAATTTCATTTTTATTAAAACAAACTAATAGATCAAGTGCAACCACTAAAGCCATTATTGACCAAAGTGAGTACAGTAGATTGGTTAGATGAATGCAAAACCTTCTATTCAGAGGACAGGAGTTCCAAATGTAATCTACGCTAATGTAACATACTGGATCAATAAAATGAAAAGCTGACTGTCTGTGTGTCGGGCAAAAACACACCTTAACTGTGATGTAACTTCAAAGTACCACAGCATGTTGTGGGTTATTGCTTAATTTATCATCTTTGCCAATTGCCAATGCAGTGTGTAGTTTCAAATCAAATTGGCGAATAGTGGCAATGAGTGAGTCCTTGGGTGGGATTGCACTCATGTTGTGAGTGTTGGTCAATTTTACACATCTCTGACAACTGAAAACTCTCAAGTTTTACATTACAAACACATAAAATCATAAGTTTAAGTTTTTTTTTCTCTGTTGGAATCCAACTAGAGAGAGAAAAGTTTGTATATCCTGCATTGGCACAGCGCTAAAACAAAGGGAAACCAAGATTTAGATTTAGGAGAATATCCCACAAAAAAAAAAAAGCTGCCTGGAAAGGAGTCAGTGATCAGCTATCAGCCTGGCAACCAATGCTTGTGAAAACACTGGACTAGTGATCTGAGGTTTAGTGGTTTGCTTTAGTTTGTTATGTTTAGATATATTTACCCTTGGTCTACAGAACAATATATTGCTGTTCTCTGCATGTTTTGTTCAGTGTTTTATCAAATGTCTTTGGTCAGAGTTTGAACCGTTCACATTAGACGATTGAAAACTGCACGCCAGAGAACGGCTTCACTAAAACAGGCTAGGTAGTGATTTCATGCCTTCCCAAGTCTTCCCATGTCCCTGCCAAACCAGACCATTTCATAAGAAGACAAGCACATTGGGGACCTGCCAGCACCATGACACCAGACAAGATTTAGTGTTTGTGGCATCGGGGCTGATGAGCTATTAGTTGTTGTAAGACTCGCCTGACTGCGCTCAGGTGACTGGTATGTTGGCAGGTACGGTCTCATCCAACCACAGCGCCTCGCAGGTCTTGGAAGTGGCGAGGCCGTGTGGTAACACTGTAGCTCCAGCTCAGCCATGACTCAGGGAGGCAGGACGACTGGTTACCTCATCTTTGTCACGCTCCCGCTCTCCGCTTGGCCGGTGCCAGGCCGCCGAGCTCCAGCTGGATGAGCCGGATGAGTCAGGAACTGACATCTGTTCGCCGAGTCTTATCATCCTCCCCATTTTGTCCTCCCGTCTCCCTCCTTCCCTATACCACACAGCTAGAGTTGGCATTCTTCTCGCGCTCCGCCACCA
This sequence comes from Centroberyx affinis, assembly GCF_046629955.1. NCBI lineage: Eukaryota > Metazoa > Chordata > Actinopteri > Beryciformes > Berycidae > Centroberyx > Centroberyx affinis. The sequence continues at coordinate 10,793 of NW_027281633.1, read as the reverse complement.
GTTCCGAGGAAGTTTGTCATTTACGCGGCTGATGTTTATCTCTGTTTTGCATTTCAGCTTGGCATGCGTGAGCCGTTTTCTAAAGAGTAGGAGAGACTTCAGACAGGGAGATGTGGGATGGTTGATTCAGCCTTTTATGGTGAAAGCGCTCTCTCTTCAAATGATTTACACCAGTGGTTCTCAACTATGTGCCATGGTAATCCGGCAGTCCGTTTCATTCCAACCAAAAACTACAGCAGCAGATTTCGTTTGCACACCTTCGACCAGAGAGGAGGAACTAATCGGTGAAACCAGCTGCTGTGTAGTATTTGGTTGGAATAGAAACCTGCCAATTTTGGGCCTTGATGGCAGCTGGCTGAGAACCGCTGATTTACACGACAAGCCATGTAGCAATTCTTTCTTTTTCTCTTCCCGCTGCATTCAGGTACATGTACTGGACGGACTGGGGCGAGGTGCCGAAGATCGAGCGGGCCGACCTGGACGGGACGGAGCGCGTCGTCATGGTCAACACCTCGCTGGGCTGGCCCAACGGCCTGGCACTGGACTACGACGAACGCAAGATCTACTGGGGAGACGCCAAGACCGATAAGATCGAGGTTGGGCTTTTTTTTTTTTTGTTATCTGGCTATTTGGCACGGCTTTTACATTCTGCCTGCGTGAGTGTGACTGAACCGGTTCAAGTCCTGGGTAGCGCGAGTCTCGCACTTGGCCTCTTCAAAGCAGCGCTCCCCGCTGGGTTCATGCCTGCCGCTCACTGGGACGGTTAAGTGTACAACATGCCCTCCCACCATGGGGGTCACTGTGCCAAAAGGCCACGGATGTCAGTCAGAGGACACACTTGATCTCGGTTGTCACATTTGTTTTGAAAACGATGACACCGCGGTTAATCAGATTGTCGTGGAAGCCAGGGGTTCTGGGCGATTACAAGGTGTCTGTGGGCCCATGAAATATTGAAATTTAAGACCTTAAAAAGCATTCAAATGTCATAAATGCGGTTATTAGAAGTGTTTTTCACCATTTTAAGCAGGTTGGAAATGAAGGCAAATAAAATAAGACAAAATGCCATGAAGTGTGTAGTTTCACCAAAAGATGTGTTGAGCAGTGTTGGTTTGATTTTCTTATATTGCATTACCTTACTTACACTTCCATTTGGTCACAGTAAGTTTGACCCACATGCATGTCCACTCTTAGATTAAAGGAATAGTTCACCCAGAAATGAAAATTGTGTCATCGTCCACTCCCCCTCATGCCAGTTGAAACACAGGTGAAGTTTGTCCATATAACACACAGGGAGGTTGCCAGCACAACTCCATAGCAGCCTTCTCCAAAACAACTGAAGTCAGTGGGGACCAGTTCTTCAGAGTTCCAAAAAGACCTACAGTATATTTACACCATCATTTAGTGCAAATCTTAACTACAGCTGATTGATTTGCAACAAATCATGGTGTATAGGTCTTTCTATTCACAGTGTGATCGTTTGGCTGTTTTTGTTTTGGAACTCTAAAGAACAGGTCCCCATTGACTTCAGTTGTTTTGGAGAAGGCTGCTACCAAGATGTGCTGGCAACCTCCCTGTGTGTTATATGGACTAACAAATTTCACCTGTGTTTCATTTGGCATGAGGGTGAGTAGATGATGACAGAATTTTCATTATTGGGTGATCTATTCCTTTAATACAGGACAGGTTGAATATAATACGGCAAACATGTTGGACTTCAGGGCATTTAATTTGCTGTTGTCCTTTGTCTGACTTTTGCTGGTTTTTAACTTAAATTCTAGGTAGCATTAAAAATGTCTTACACTTGGCTTTCTGAAACCTGCAGATACCCTGCCAGGGCAATCACCTGCTGTAGTGTTTTGTTGAAGTGAAAACCGGTAGACTGTTGAGTCACGATTGGTACATGATCGAAAACCGCTCGCGTAGCCAATGGCAAGTCAGCCACTCCCTATGCTTTTGGTTGTGACGGAAATAGGCCGTTTTGCCAGCTTTTGTTTCCTCATTTTGGTTGTTAAGAGTAAATCCAGTTCCAGGTGGCGTTAAACGGTCTTAAAAAGGCTTCAATTTGGCTTTCCGACACCTGCAGATAGCCTGGACAAACCACTCCTCCCTTTGCCTCAGGTGTAGCCTTCCACGGTGTTCTTTAGAGCCCGGCTTTATCAAGCCGCCGGCAGCTTAGAATAAAACACCCACCGTCTTTCCTACGGGACACCCTTGCGTTTACACCCTGCTTCTCGTTCACTTTCCCCACCCCACGTTTTCCCAGCTGGTCCTGGGACTTGCACCGGCGACCTTCTGCTCCCAAGCCGGCTTCTCTAACCTCTAACGTAAACTCGGGAACTATCCCCCTCAGTAATTGGTTATTTCGTTATAAAACTATATTTGATTTTCTCATTTGCCCTTATGTTTTATCAGCTGTAAAATATGAGCTGTGGAAGTGTGTTTGTTCTGACCTTTTTAGGGAGCTGATTTTACCTGGGAAAAGAAAAAAAACAAAAAAACCCTGTAATAGATTCCCAAGCCCCGAGTTCGGTGCCCTCAGTGTTCCCTCTCACTCTTGACAATCGCCAATCAAAACAGCTTGCCGTCGGTTCTGGAGCACGTCAGTCATCGGGCGGGGGGGGCTGTTTAATTCCCCCCCACCCCACCCCTCGGCCACGGGGCCCACATCATCTGCTCGGCCCCACATCAAAGCCGCCCCGCTTCTCAGAAAGTGATTGTTAAATGTCGGCACTTTAAGGGGTGTTGACAGTCGGGGGCCGGGGCGACAAAATTAGGGCCCCGGTTGACCGGCAGGATTCGGTGCAGATGTGGGGGGTGGGGGGCGACTTCTACCGCTTTTACCTCGGACTGGAAAAACTTGTTGCTCCTTTTCGCGGCCCCCTCTAACTTTCACTTCCCGACATATGGAAATGACTTTTTTTTTTTTTTTTTTTTCAAAACAAGTCTTTTCCAGAGAGGCTTTTTTTTTTTTCTCTCATCCCTCTAGAGGACGCTGCGGTTGGCATCCTCACGCATATCGTCATGTTGCCCCGCTTTTTTTTTTTTTTATGCATTCTGCTGGTTTTCCTCTTCTCCGGGTGGTGGCACAAACCCCCCCCACCTGCCCCCCTCCCCATCCCCCCCCCCCCCCACCCCTACCCTCAGAGAGCGTGAGGTTTACTATCGCCCCCAGGAATGGAGGGTGGGGGTGGTGGGGGTTGGCGAGGGGGTGCCGAGGCCAAGCTGGCCTTTCTCGCTCAGGTTTAGAGGAGCGCTGGTTTTTGCGGCGAGAGCCCACATCTGGTTCCGATTGCGGCCTCCACTCCAGCTGCGGTCTCCTCTGTTTAGAATAGACCCAGAATCTGAAACCCTCACCACACTGCGGTCACAACTCCCAAACCAGCGGAGACCTTTTGGCTGAGGCCATCTCGCTGAGGATGGAAACTTCATTTTATATTTATATACCGTGTGTGTGTGTGTGTGTGTGTAGAATGTTCTGAAAAATGGCTGCAGGCCATGTAAGAGCTGTTCTGGGCACAGCCAGTAGTATTACTCCACGCTGTGTTGATCAACTAATGGACTCAACACCCATTATAGGCTCACTGTGTGTGTTGTTTTTTAATGTAGATTCCTCACATCGCTCGCCTCCTTTTGTCATTTGAGCTTCATGTCAATTCTCCACTTAAACTTAGTTCTGTTTTGCACTGGAACACTGAGAGTGATCAAATCCATCGGTATGCTTTCGGAATAGCACCACTAGAGAATTTGAGCCATTTCTTTTGCTCAGCTTTTCGGGTCTGGTTAAGCTTCAGTATGGAGGCGACTGAATCATTTTCTGATGCTGCGATTATTCCCTCCGCCGTCTTATGTTTTGTTACCAAGACAGTCCGGCTGCAGCAGTATGGCTCGACACATAGCCGTTTGGTCATTTGCAAAACATCTGCTCAGGAAATGATTTCATTTAGTGATTAGAGGCGCTGGACGGGATGACGCATTCCATTTTTCTCTAGTTTGTTTCAGTTTGAGCGAATGCGTCGTGTTGCAGCCTCTGATTGATTTGACACCTGTGGCCTTAAGCTGGGAGGGCGAGCACGAGAGTTTAGCGTGGACTGTAGCCCCACTGTTGCACTTGGTGTCTATCCTACAGAACGGCTGCGATGCGGTGACATAAATAAACCGAGCCCCACCTGTCAGTGTGGTGACAGTCAATTGTGTTGAGACTGAAAGTGCTCTGACAAACAGAGAAGCTCCGCAGGTCCTCAAAAAGTCTGAAAAAGTCTTAAGTTATCTAAATTTAAAGGAATAGTTCACCCGAAAATTGTGTCATCATCTCCTCCCCCTCATGCCAGCTGAAACACAGGTGAAGTTTGTCCATATAACACACAGGGAGGTTGCCAGCACAACTCCATAGCAGCCTTCTCCAAAACAACTGAAGTCAGTGGGGACCAGTTCTTCAGAGTTCCAAAAAGACCTACAGTATATTTACACCATCATTTAGTGCAAATCTTAACTACAGCTGATTGATTTGCAACAAATAATGGTGTATAGGTCTTTCTATTCACAGTGTGATTGTTTGGCTGTTTTTGTTTTGGAACTCTAAAGAACAGGTCCCCATTGACTTCAGTTGTTTTGGAGAAGGCTGCTACCAAGTTGTGCTGGCAACCTCCCTGTGTGTTATATGGACTAACAAATTTCACCTGTTTCATTTGGCATGAGGGGGAGTAGATGATGACAGAATTTTCATTTTTGGGTGAACTATTCCTTTAAGGCCTTAAAAAGTATTAAAATGAGAGTTTCATTTTGATGCAGCTGTAAAATTAGACTGCTATTGAGGGATAAGACGAAATTATTAACATAACACATTAATACTGCTCCTGCTGTATTAATGGGGTTAATACAATATGTGTCTAACATCTAATTTCCTGGTGTCTTTTTTCGCATACCGCTCATTCAATTCCAGAACACAACTTTGTTAAACATAACTTTGTACTTGTGTTCAATCAGAAACCATCCTTTTTGTTTCGCCTTTATATCCAATTCCACCTAGGCCTTAAAAAGTCTCAAATCCGGCTCTCCGAAAGCCCGCTGACCCCCCCCCTCTGCTGGAACCCGAGCGGAGAAGTAAGATGTCAAAGTTGCTCCATGTGAAGACGGGGGTGGGGGGGGGAAATGTGGCGGCCATATGCGCCGTTGTTTGTTTGCTCCGGCTGTTGCTTCTAATTAGCGGCGCTGAGATGTGCTGCCAGGTCGCCTGAGCTCTGCGGAGCGCGCCGACACAATGTGGAAACTCCATCAGCCTTAGCTTAACGTCACCGGGTTGACTGACAAGAAGCCCGACCCCCCCCCACCCCCCACCCCCACCCCACTCCATCCGCACCGGCCGAGCGGGACGGGTCCGGCTCCTCTGTTCGGTCGTGTCCAATTTTTAAAAAAAGAAGAGATTTTTTTTATCATGTTTTAGATTCTACAGAGTATGTTTCACTGTGTGAGTCACTGATTTGTTTCTCAGCAGCCTATTGTCATTTTTTTTTTTTACGTTTAGGCCCGATGTGCCGGGAACAGGCTGTACGTTGGATTTGTGGTGGATTTTGAGAGTCGGGTTCTGGGTTTGGCCAGAACAGAGCAGAACTGTACAGCGCTCATGTGCCTATACATGCCATTATACAAACACCATAATTACATTTTTTTTTTTTTCTTTTCGATATCCATTTTGCTTCACTTCGCCCCGCCTCGAAGCTTCTACAACTGCACGCAGGCATTTTTGTAATTCCATGGCTACTTGTATCATTTCGTAATACTCACAGAACCGCTCGTCCACCTGCCCTACCCAGAATGCACCGCTTCAGACTCGACCGTTGTGGCGAAAATGAGCCGCTGCTCATCTTTAGGATCAAACGGGATCATAAACTGGATTACTGGGCTGATTTTGCTGTTGTTGTAACTTGTAACACAACCAGCCCATTTGATCATTTACATATTGCAAAAGGTGATTCATAAAAGCGTGCCACACCTGCTCCTCTGCTGTTTACTTTTTAAACCCATTTCTTTTGAAATCCATTTCCAGGTAGTGTTAGTAGTGTTCCAGTAAGCGATTAATACGTTTTAAATCCAATTCCAGGCAGCTTTTAAAGAGGTTTTTAAAAAAGTCTTACGTTTGGCTGTCTGAAATTTGTCTTTCTTTGTTTTTTGAGATGCCGATGAGCCTGAAAACCGCTGCCCCTTAACCCTCTCCCCTTCCTCTCTCTCTCTCTATCTATCCCTCAGGTGATGGACATGGACGGGACGGGCCGACGGGTCCTGGTGGAGGACAAGCTGCCCCACATCTTCGGCTTCACGCTGCTGGGAGACTACATCTACTGGACGGACTGGCAGCGGCGCAGCATCGAGCGCGTGCACAAGCGCAGCGCCGAGCGGGAGTTCATCATCGACCAGCTGCCCGACCTGATGGGCCTCAAGGCCACCTACGTGCACGAGGTCTTCGGTAAGCAGAGGATCCGGGACTGGAGATCCCGCCGGTCACAGAATTCTGAGCGGCGTTTTCCAGACATGGGAAGTTAGGGAGTTTGATCAGTTCTCTGGGGAAGTCGTGGAATGTCACTTCACACTTGTTTGACACATTCGTTGCATTAGCTCGTGGTTTTCAGCCCAGCTAGAGCGGGAACCAGGCTGTTCGCGTCTTAAGAGAAACAACAATAACAAACATTTTTAAGTCGTGGAAGCTTAGTTCTGGAAAGTCATGGAATTTTACATCAGAATGTCGGGAAGCCTGGGAATTCCCAGCCCGGTGAAGGGTAAACTCACCTAAACTGTTTGGTTTACCCACCTTTTGATTTGCAGAATAGAGTTTTTTTAATTCTATTTCTAAAACTTAAATAGCACAGAATGGTAAGTAGCATGAAATCAATGTACGTTTTAAGGTATTTTTAAAGGAGAAAACACATAAACAAATGCTTTTCAATGAATTGATTTGTGTTCATATTGGTGGGTGTGATGCCTTATGTTGACCACTGTCTGCAGGGCATAGGCAGTATCCACCTTTTTATATACCAGTATATATCTGTGTTTGACTCTGCACATTGAATATAGGTTTGTTCATTTTGGTATGTCCACCTTGCCAAATCCCATATAAGGAGGTTTTGGCGTATGTTATATCCCTTTTTTACAAGCATTTACTTGAAAATATTAGACGTTTAAATTCCTTGTTAAGATGCACCCTTGTATAGCAAGGGTAATGCATTGTTCAGTCCTGTAAGGTACAGGTAGTACAAGGTGGATTTCTATCCAGTCCTGCAGCCCTTTCTGTACCCGCACTATGGCTCCTGAATTCTAATGCCGGAGCAACTGTCTGTTGGTGATTTCTGTAGACAGTGCAGCCAAGTCTGGCTGGGAAATGGGGATAATGGCACATTAATATTTCAACACTTCAACTCAGCTGATGCAGGCTGCATCCAGACTGCTGTACACCCCCCCCCCTTCCCCCCTCCCCTCTCCTCTCCTCTGCCTCCAAGATAATGATTATGAGGGCCACAGAGGGAATTTCTCTCCCCCCCCTTCTTACATTCCTCCTCACTTCTCTGTGCTAGGGATGTACACAAGTCCATTTTCTAGGGCAGTGATTCTCAAACCTTTTCATGTCAAGGACCCCTAATTTAGGGCCACGGACCCCCAATTGATGAGATTTTGTCTTTTGAACCCAAATCTGAATATTAGTATTGTTAGATATGATTTTGTCCAGAATTCCATGACTATCTGCATTGTAGGCAGAGAGATAACAGTGATACTATGATCAAAATAGTAATTCTTCTACATTCTCTAATTGTTACAGCTTCTTGGCTTCTTGTAAATGAAATAATGCTGAAGTTTAACAATTCATCAATTTGCTGGGGACCCTCTGGAACCCCCTCAAGGACCCCTGGTGGTCCCCGGACCCATGTTGAGAACCACTGATCTAGGGTTTGACCGACACATTTTTGAATGCCGATGCGTATATATTTTTTTAATTGTAGCTGCCGATATACAATATTTTGTGCCGATATTCAGTATCTTTAAATCTGACCAGTTTCGTGCCAAAATAGGTATTCTAGTCAGGGTGGAAAAGCCTCTGAAGCAACAGTCAGACCATCCTGGGACACTAAAGCCTGTATAAGAGCTTGTATAAATGTTGTCATGCTCGTTCAGGCTAGCTGCTTCTTCCTTGCTTTTTGTTGTGGTGGAGCCATGCTGCCTTCCACTGAACAAGACTGGCCTATACTTTCTTAGGGTTTGTCCACCCTGGGCTTTAGTGTGGCTTTGATGAAGATATAACTGCTAGTGAAAGCAGCTAGCGGAGGATGAGTAGGGTAGGAAACAACACCAGGAATATGTAGAGGGTTTTTCAAACAACACCAAAAGCCTTCTAGTGGCTGGTCTATGCCATAGCTTTTACTCGCTCTACATAGTTCCACTACGCCTACATGGTTTCACTCTGTTAAAGGTGCTCCGTGTAGCATTTGAACATCCATAAATCATTACCATATTAGTTCGGAGACATTAGCATAATTATCATAAACAAACAAGACCAACGCTGAGGAGATTGGCAGCCTCTACACTGCATTTTTACATTGTGAGCCTTGCACATTGCTTTACGGCAGTGGTTCTCAACATGGGGTCTGGGGACCACCAGGGGTCCTTCAGGAGGTTCCTGGGGGTCCATAGCAAATTGAGGAAGTGTTAAATTTCACCATTAGGCTACTTAACTTTACAAGAAGTTACAATTAGAGAATGTAGAAGAAAAGACTATTTTCGCCATCGTTTCAGTTATCTCTCTACCTACAATACAGATAGTGACTTAAACTTCAGCATTATTTCATTTACAAGAAGTTAACACTGTTAGAGGATGTAGAAGAATGACTGTTTTGATCATAGTTTCTCTCTTATCTCTCTATAGTCGTGGAATTCTGGACAAAATCATATCTAACAATAAAAATATTCTCAGATTTGGGTCCGAGAGACAAAATCTCATCAAATCGAGGTCCGTGGCTCTAATGTGGACTAAATTAGGGGTCCTTGATATGAAAAAGGTTAAGAATCATGGCTTTACGGAAAATCACTTCCAACATGTTGATCCTCTTCAGGGAGAGGGGGAAGGGATGATCGGAAGCGACAGGGGACTTATGGGGAAATGTAGTCTTAATGTGGAGAAACACCAGCACTAACAACAACAACAATAACCTCCCTCCTCCTCCTCCTCCTCCTCCTCCTCCCAAAAGGTACGAACGCCTGCGCGGAGGCCAACGGCGGCTGCAGCCACCTCTGCCTGCACAAGCCGCGCGGCGTGCAGTGCGGCTGCCCCATCGGCCTGGAGCTGGTCGCCGACCTGCGCACGTGCATCGTGCCCGAGGCCTTCCTGCTCTTCTCCCGCCACACCGACATCCGCCGCATCTCCCTGGAGACCAACAACAACAACGTGGCCATCCCGCTCACCGGCGTCAAGGAGGCGTCGGCGCTCGACTTCGACGTCACCGACAACCGCATCTACTGGACCGACATCACGCTGAAGGTGAGAGAGAGAGGAGGGGGAGGGGGAGGGGAGAGGGAGAGAGAGAGAGGGTTATCGTTCCTGTGTGTGTGTGTGTGTGTAGCGCTCCTCCCCGGGCTGGCTCGCCGCCCACAGCATGGCTCAATAATGGGCTCCCACGAGACGCCAGCTTGGAAATAATTGATGGCGCTGTAAGCCCCCCGACCCCCTCTCCCCGCCCCCCTATTTTGCTTCCCCCCCCCTTCAAAAAAAAAAGCCACAGACTGTAAACCGGCTCTGTTGTTTTAGCTAAGGGAGATAATTATTTTTGAAGGAATCCTATTTATAGATTTGCCTCGTTTTGAACGTAGATGGGTGGGGGTGGGGTGGGGGGTGCGATCAAATTTTTTTGTCTTTTGTTTTCCCCCTTCAAGGTGTTTTTTCAGCTAATGAGCAAACCGCAAATACTGTATGTGTATCTAAGAGATGTGTTGGCCCATTAGACTGCAAGGGTTCCTAAAGAGATCAATGAGGAAGCTGTAGTATGTGGAGGGTTAGGGAAGCTCCCGCCCTAAAACACTTAAAAAAAAAAAAAAAACATCTTATTGGCCCACTACAACTTAATTACTTAATGATTATTCTTATAGCTATACGACATTGCTGGCCAACCATGTGGGAATGAGGAGATGTGAGTTTTTAATCCAAACGGTGATTTCATGGTCGTCTGAATATATGAATATATTTGTCAGTGTTTGTTATCAGTTGAAAATAGCCAGTGCATCCAATAATCAAACAGTTGAAAAAGGAGTGAAACGAAATTGCCAAGTCACTCTGAAAGTTAGAACAGATGGGCCCGTTTTCTATTAGAAAATAAAGACCGTATTCAGTTACTGTGAGAAAGTAGGGCTGGGCGATATGGTTGAAATCAATATCATGATAATCATCAAGGATTTTTCTCGATATCAATATGTATCACGATATGGTTCATGTATGCAAAGTCACGTTAAATAATCAAATGAATGTTCATCTCATTGAACCGAATGGTAATGTTAGGTGTGATGTCAAACAAAACTGAAATATTCAAATAATATTCCTACCATACCTCATTTTATGAGAGTTTTTAAGTAACATTTGCTTGTCATCATCAATTCAGACAGCAGAAATGTGTGTCACGATATCAAAATATCTTCATATCATCACGATATGATTCCACTGAAAGACGATAAACGATAATATTGAATTATCGCCCAGCCCTATGAGAAAGTGAATAAATAACCACTGTAGGTCTATAATGTGATAGGGCAGCTGAAATGGTGAT